>NC_133932.1:80108828-80414632 GCF_031877795.1 Strix aluco
CATATAGTAAGGTATAGGAATTGCAAGACTGTGTAACACTGCCACCTGGTGATATGCATCACAGCGATATTTTCTTCCTCCTACCATCACACAAAAACCTGCCGCTTCCTTTCAGGTGGCCTTAATTTGCAAGTCCCGAACAAACATAACTTATCCCACTATCAGTTTATCTCGAGAACCTCTGCTTGTGTCTAGAAGTCAAATTACTAAGGTTTTCAAAGTTGTGCAGGCCATGTCTTTTCCTTCAGGATTGACTTTTAGATGTGCTACGCATTAGACATGGTCTAACTTGATCCAAATACCCACCACAACTGTGTATGAAGTCTAGAAACTTCAGTGTGTTCTGAGAAATAAATCTAAAATAATATTATAAATGATCAACTAGGCCTCCCCTCCCTCCTTTTTTTGTTCATCTTTTCAATCTTTGAGATGTCATGTAAAAAAACCCCCAAACAAACAAAATGTCCCAACAGCAACAACAAAAAATCTTCCAAGAAGTTTCCCTCTCCAAGGAGGAAGGAATGATTTCTGTAGTATTTGATCTCAGACTCTTTCATCTCTTTCATCTGATCTCTGTGGGATATAGATGGAAAATGGAGAAAAGCATTGCAAATGGTAGATCAAGCTCAACTTCTAGCACCCCTATCTGGCTTTCACAGCTGTCTGCAAGTCTGAACCTTTCTTTCATAACTGACCTCCAACTCCTTCCTAAAAATCACAGCAAGTGCAGAACCATTATCGCTTTCTGGGTTGCCACTGTTTCTTACTAGACCTTTCTTGGATTCATTTCAGCAAGCCACCTGGATACTTTGAAGTTTGAACTCAAGAACCGCACTTTTTTAATGTGCTGCTACAGGAGTTTTTAGAACAATTCAGCTCTTTCTGAGAAGCACTCCAACTCTTGTTTGGAGGTTTTTCTTACCTCTTTCTTATTTACTTATCATTCTATAAGCACCTAAAGGCATGTAATCAGTGATTCTTCCCTAACATAGAGCGATACAAAGATTTAATGTTGTCTTTCTGTGTATTCGTAAAATGTATGAATGGTAATATTTATTATCTAAATTATCCTATCAATATCAGTGAAATACTGGTCCTGTCGTCAGTTAAAAGTTCAGTTGGACTTCTGAAAAATGCTGAGAGGAATTCAGGCTTAATTATTAAAGGATGTAAGTTATTTCACAGCTGGGGCTGCAGTGGAATTACTCCTATTATCTCAAATCTGGCTGACCTACAAAAGTCACAGTGCAGAAAAGTCACTAGTACTGTGGGTGACAGGTTAGATACTCAGTTTGAAGTCTTGGTTTGAGACATCTGCCTCCAGCACTAATTTATCTTACGATCTTGGATTAAAGTATGCTAGTGTTACCGTTTTGGCTGACACTAGGAACTGTAATTACTATAAGAACTGGGAATTTTAACCTATAACGGCAAATTGTGGCAGCAAATGTCAAGATACAAATAGTTCCCCTAACCCTCAGCAGAGGGAAGGATCTGTTGGCCTCGCAGTCTGTCTGCAACAGACCAATGACTAGGTAAGAAATATGAGAGGGAAGAAAAATTGTTCAACACTGTGACAGGTTTGAGATGAATAAACCATAAATTCAGAGGGAGAGTTGAGGCGAAGATTGCTTGAGTGCTTGTTCGGATTAAGAATCTGCAAAAAATGAGGGAATAATTCTTCGGCTGTCAGAAAAGGAGCTCAAAATACAGGTTGGCCAAAGCAGCTTGTTTGGCCAAGGGGTCTAAGAGTACCTGAAGTTGAAGGGGCTTAGTGAAGAAAAGCATGTACCTACAAACTACGAACATTTTATATCATTTTGGGGCAAAAGGAAAGCTGAAGTAGAATAAGAATTGCACAGCTAAGAGAAGACAGAGCTTGCCCACAGAGGTGTAGTCACACTGTGGCTTGCAGACCACTGATGGTGAGTGAAATATCAGAAGTTGATCTGTAAAACAGTTACCAGCCCTGCACACTCATCCATGGCTATGTGCAAGCATAACTGGGAATTAATAGTGTTAAAATATTTTAATTTATGTTTATGATTGTAACTTAAAAATTCATATGCTGTAAAGCTATTTTATTTAAATACAATGTTTTTAACATAAATATCATCCCCTCTCCCAACTCTTAAGAAATAGTAGGATACAAGTTTTCCAGAGATTTTATAATTGCATTCCTTTAATAAAGTGTTTGAGAACCCCAAGTTTATAGCAAAAATGTGGAGAAAATGGAAGCTTACGCTTTCTTTTGGAAGGAAGACTCTTAGAAAAACTCTTGTGGAAAAGTTTGCTGGGGCCTCCAGCAGGCAGGATCTCACTTTTCATTCTTTAGTATCATAGAGTAACCTATCATTTAATCTTAATCCTTTCAGGAGGCCTAAGTATACCAGCCTAATATAATATAGTAAATGGTTTATGATAACTGTCAGTTATTAAAATTATAGTATGAACAGCAGTTTAACAAACGTGAATAACCAGTACTGGCAGTTTCTGATGTAACTTCATTTAATCTAGGAAGTCATGATCAAAAAATAATGGAAAACTTAAATAAAGGTGAGTTTTCCAGTCAGAAACCTAGCCTTATTACAAACTAATAGATAAACATAATTTCCCTTAGTTTAAGATGAGATATTAGTTATATGTGATAATCTTAGAAGTTAGCCAACTATCTGTCTAGATGCATGACCATTTTATTTTAGTGACAAAGATATTCAAAAGAGTATGCATCAAGATAGCATGCATCTAGCATTAATCCTGTTGCCTTCTTTTTCTTCCTTCCTGCATGTTCAGTGTCGCATAGTCTGGAACTGCACATGACGGCTTCAGCAGCACTAGGGAGGGGTGAAAAAGCACATCCCACCGGCTCTTACCTCTGCGGTAAGCTTGCATGGCTGGGAATCCCTCCACCAGCTATGGATACAAAAGATACCATTAGCAGAAGCTAGCATATTAGGGGTTAAACAATTTGCATTTCATTAATAACACTTCATTTTTGCCCTCAAAGTTTATCTACATTAAAATATTCTAAATGTAGTGTGTTTCTGTAAGTCTAATTATATGCGATATGTGAAAACATATTTGATAATCACATTGCTAATTATGTGCAATCACTTCAATACACAGGTGCAAAGCTCCAGAAATACGCATATTTGAATGTCTTCATGTACAGATATAAACCACAACCTTGCAGTTACTTAAGTGTTCAGTGACCCCTTATTTCTCTGGGAGCGTACTTCCTTGGATTTTTGAGTGGCTAGTGCCATTGGAACCAAAGAAATGTGCTAGGCTGCTACAAACCTAGGATTAAATTTATATGTGTGTGTTCCAGTGCTAAAAAACTGTAATTCCTGACTTTTCTATGGTTTATGAACATTTTAAAGTAAACAGTTTATAATTTATTGACAGATACTTCACGCTGACTTCAGAGATGTGGGAATCATTTTTAATTTTCTTCTGGGAGCTTTATATCTCACAATGTTCCTTTAGTATATATTTGCCTGGAATATCATATATATGTGCATGTGAATGTGTCTCTTCCAGTTTGGATTAAACTTAGGGGACCTTCTTAATGGTTTAATAATAGAAGGTAATAAAAGACTTGAGCAATAGATCCATTTTCATTATAAGTGTAATAGCTTGTGGCTGCACTTTTTGCTTCTCTTTCATTTATGTGTAACTGTTATTTTTTACATTGATTTTTAAAGCTGTCTTCACAATGGATTGTAATTAGCTTTGTGTATAAATCATAAAAATTGAGAATTTTATATACTCAGATTAACTGCAGCAGACATAAAATATTAATTTGCATCATTCAAAAGTAATACTTCTATGTTCCCTCTAAAGATACTCAGCATAAATTATTGGAAGGAATAGTTTTTAGATGACTTGTCCATAAGTATTCTTTTTCAGATTTGTGAAGTGAGCTGAAATGAGCCATGACAGGCGAGGAACCTATCCACTGCTTTGCCACTAACATTACCAAAATGATAGACCAATGAGAAGGGACACAGCAAAATCTGAAAAGCAGTATTGGAATTTGTTCCACTGGATACAAATCCATTGCATTTCACACAACAAAGCAGCATGACTTGCTCTGTTTTGCTTTAGCTACCCATAGCTTTAATTAAAATAAATTACACTTAAGAGTCACAGAATAGTTGGGTTGGAAGAGCGTGCTGGAGGTCATCTTGTTCTACTTGTGCATAAATAGGGACCGGCTTCAAAGTTACCTCAGGTTGCTCAGTGCTTTGTCCAGTCAAGAGTCACAGCCACACAAAGGACAGGATGTAATCCCGAATGTCACCACTCACTGAAATTACAGGCTGGAAATTAGAACGACATAATGCAGAGGGGATCATCCTTTTAAGAAGCACGTTATATTTTTCTTTCCTGCATTAGGGGTGCGCTAGTGAGACACTCCATGGGAAGTGAGGGATAGACACACGATTTCTCCTGCCGGCTGCTCAGCCACACAGCCTGCGAGCTAGCTGCTCCTGGCTTCTGCTGTGGCCCACACACTGCTCCGCACACAGCCGGGAACAGGGAGTTACCGCAGAAGTCACCTATTTAGGAGCACGTGCCTCCTCCTGGCAGGGCAGTGGTTCCTCGCTCCTTCCGAGGCCGTAATTCAGCCTGAGCCAGGAGCCCCTGCGTCCAACAGCCCTGCCTCCCAGCCTGTGCCTTCGCTGGAGGATGATGGGTGGTGCAGTCTACAGGCAAAGCTGCACAGGTGAAAATATAATTGCAATTCTGAACCAGTTTAAAAAGGATAGAAGAGTTTCTGCAAATTAAAACTGCACTTGGCTTTAAGTAGACTGTCGTATGTCGTGATTCTGCAGTCCTCGCTTCTCTCAAAGATGACTTGGTTGAGTGCACATTCAGAACTCACTGGCTAGTTTTCCAACTTACGTTTTCTTAGGCATCCTGGAAAGGGTTCACAACTCAACTCAGTGAGCTGACTAAAGAGGAAAAATCACTGATACACTTTGTTGTACAGGTATCTTATCTTTATATTTTCCAATTTACATGTAGCAATAGCACCTTTTGATTCATACATGATAGGCCTACAAGCCAAATCCTACTCCTCTGTTCTGGGAAATACTGTATTTTCTCAGTGAAAGCACCTATACCTTCACACTAAAGTCTTTTCTCATGCTGCAGTTGTACTATGTGGCCAGAATTGCCCTGAGGTACTTCATTGCACATATCAGCTTATGAATTAATGTAAAAATACTCAATTTAGTACTTTTTATTTACAAATATTCTATCCACTGAAGTTATAATCTCCCAAATATTTGCATATGACAATCATGTCTAAAATACAAGTATGTGGCTGTTATTTGAGTCATTTAGAATGGTGATTTAATAGCCTTATTGTACATTTTAGGCTAATTTTTGTATCACCAGTGTATCACCTGTGTTCCTTTCACTGGGTAAGTAGACAGATTCACAAGTTACAATTAGGGAAAGAAGAAAAAAATGTTCTTTTTTTTAACCTCACAGGGTTCTGCAAGTAAGAGAATAATTATCAGAGCATGCCAATTAACAACCAGGGTTGTTAGTTGGCATCAGAAGTGCCAACTCATGTTAGACGATGAGCTTGAACCAGTAAGCTAAGATTTAGCATAGTTAGACTCAGAAAAACCTGTTATGTTAACGATAAGCCCTATTTTTATCCATTGGTACAGTTAGTTGTTCGAATTTGGCGTGGTAGGAGCCAGTACAATCCAGAAATACAACCACACTGTCCTGTTGGCACAGCAGAGCAGTGGCATTGCTTATGAACTTGAGCTGGTGTATCCAAATTGAGCTGCATTCCCCATTACAGCCACATTTCACTGTTCTCCACTACATAATGCAGACATACCTGGAGATTCATGGAAAGTTTGTTGATCTGGCCCAGGAAGTATATTCTTGACATTTCTGAGGTGGGCCATTTCAAATAAGAAGATATAACTTCTATGCTTATTTCACAAAGTAAAATGTTGCTTCAGTTTCTTTTCTTTTTTAATAAAAGTTGGAAAGAGAAGCACACTGGCAGGGAGCCATTTACTGTCACTGCAGCTGCATGTGTAGGCATAGCAAGGCAGCATAAATTCTGATTGCCAGAAAGTTGCCACAGAGCAGCTTCTGTGAGCTGTTGAAACCAGGCTTATGTTACTTCTGCATCAATTTTTCTTTCACTTGCTTGTCACTGTAAATCAAAATGAAAAGCTAACAGACTATAAAATATATTTATCATTGTTTATTACATAATACCGTTATATTGAGATATGCTAATCAAATAACCCAGGTTAGTCTTTATTTTTAATGGAATGGACAAAAAGAGATGCAGTATGGCATCCTTAATCTCTTCAGAGAAGTGCCTCAAATGTCTGACACAGGAGTGACATTGACAGGTTCTGAAGAGATCGGCCTTCAATCTCGCAGCAAGATAAAAGGATGCCAGCAGTTACTGCTCAGGAGACTGTCAATTAATAACCAGATAACAGGTATATCTTTTGACTAGTGTTTGACACTTACATTACCTCCAAGTTAGGGAGAAAGGGAGCCTTTCAGCTCAAAAATTGTTTTCAATCTGTTAAAAAATAAAGTTTTATTTTCAGCTAACTGAATATGCTGATGAAGCTCAACTTATTTTCACTTATTGCTACTGTTTCTATTAAATAGACATAGCTCACTGTGACTTATACTATAAAACATTTGCATCTTACTGAAAAGCATTCATTAATCACTTCCTCTATTCACACTGAAACAGCTATGATAATCAATTCTTATTTGCACAGCTGTGATATGAATAATTTTAAAATTTTGCTGTAATTGTTCTTCTGTTCTGCTGAAAAATGGTTTCAGAGAACTAAGGGGTTTTCTCACATATATATGGAATGTACGTATGAGAATGGCCAAGTGTTATATAGAATACTTAATTACATAAAAGTCTTCTGTAGAAATGAAGATTAAGTCTGCTCTCGATCTTCTAGGTTTGCACACTGCTTACAAGATTAAAATCTGCCTTTGTCCAAACATAAAGAAACAGATTTTTTAAAAGTGCATATTGGCTCTTTGTGGCTAGAATGTAGCTAAGGTACCAAAGAGAAGGGAAGATGGATAAATATGCAAAAGCTTTTGTAAGGAAAATAATGTATTTCTTTCTGAGGAGCAATCAGAACTGCATCTTAAGCAATGGATCAGGTTGCCCAGAGAGGTTGTGCAGGTGCCATCAGCAGATGCATTTTTTCAAGACTTGACTGGACCTCAGAGCTGACCCTGCTCTAAGCAGGAGCTTGGACTAGAGACCTCCTGAGGTCCCTTCCAACTTCATTTAGCCTACCTATGATCCTAAATTTTATGCACCTAATAAAACAATAATCCTAAATGGGAGAGAGAGAGAGAGATGTCTCAGCAGGGAGATTCTTTCTGTCTGAGATCTCTGAATTCAAACAGAAAGGATTTTTCCTCAAGAGAAAAACTGGTCCAACTATTTTCTGTAGTTCACCACAGACTAATTATCTGACCTTTGATTCAGAGCTACCACTTTATCTTGCCACGAAATTCAAAGATAATTGTATTTCCATAGCCAGTGCCAACAAATTTTATCTTTTTGTATGGCAAATCATAAATTCTCAAGATGAAACAAGTACAAACTATTAAGAATTCACATTTAAGCAACAATAGCAGCCTCTTCACTATCAATATAAAACAAAATGTAAGACAGCAACTTTATATAGGAAAGGAATTGATAGATTAGGGTAAGGTAGATGAATTCATCATCACAAATACATAGTATCACACGGAGTTATGAAAAATGCACAGTAAGTGTATATACATGGGGAACATGCTTAGTAAATTTCAGTTTCAGTTGAAGAAACAGCAAAAAGCAACTTGTTAGTAAGTCCTTTAACTACAGAAGGATTGTTAATGTTGGGGTTTTTTTGGTAGATGATCAATATAAAACAGCTATAGCCTATTCTGTGCAGGACAAAAGTAGTGTGAGTTGTACTAAGTCCATCAAATGCATTTGGAACTTTGCTAGGGAGTGGTGGAAGTGTCTTTTACCAGTTCACCGCATGTGTTTTTACTTTCTATGAATGCGGGAGTTTGGCCGCATACATGGGTTATCAGCACAGGAACACAAGGGGCCCAAACTTACTCATCCATACAGTACTCTGGCCATGCCATCCCTCTTTGCAAGCAGCAGCTTCTGAACTGTCAATATGAAAGAAAAAAGCTGATCAGACAGTATATCACAGCCTTTCTCCATGTAAAAGACGCTAAATTCTGTTATTTCTAATGGCCCTACACATGAACCAAGATAAATACTTCTGTGGCTTTCATTATTTCTACAGAGGTATATGAAGGCTGCACTACCAGTTTTAGGTAAGGTTAACTTAAATCATCTGACTTACACTTAAGTTGGCATCACTGACGTGTCACAGTGGTACCTGAAAATTATCTGAGGTCTTTTAACAGCACAGACTTGTGAAAATAAGTCCAGAAAAGGCCCCAGACTGAATTTACATATGAACAACCCTCAGGGACCTCTTTATCATACTTTCAGATGATAAAGACCCAGCAGCATGTTAAGTACAGGCATTTTGTTTGGTCAGAGTTTCTGTACCAAAGTTTGAGAACACCTGGCAAACAGATTCCATTTGTTTGTACGTATGATGTTATATTGATCAGTCCTGAGCATTAACAAATCAAACTACACAATCCATAGCCTGCTCCCTAGACTACTGCCCTAACTGGCTCCTGCAATCCACACAGCAGTTTTAGACAGTCAGGAGATAATTGTGAGCAAAATAAATTAAGGTGTATGCAGCTGTAGGACATTCCACATTTCAGCTTCAAGTTCCACAAGTCACGTTTTGGAAAAGGCAATACCCCCTATTTTTAATACAGCTGGAGGATTCTTCCTCCAGTAAAAACCTACTCAGAGCTGCTCTGCATTCACATCCCACAATACTGCTCCAGAAGCACCCACACCAGCCTCTTGAAGCTTTGCTGTATTGGCAAAAAACTAAGGAAGTGTAGCAGCTTTGTTGAGGAAATGGAATTAACTACTGAGATTTCAAAAACAGATAAAAAAGAAATCAGAGACCAGGAGCCTGAAAATTGTAAAGTAAGCTAGGTAGACATTACAAGCAAGAGTTCCAGTGAAGCTCGTATTTTTTGAGGAAAAAATTATGTACATAGGAAACAGAACCCATCTCAACACAGAAATTGGTTCAAAAAACTTTCACTTTGAGGGAGGAAAAAAATTAAGTACTTCCCCCTTCCAGCAACCATTATATTTGAATACATATATATGTTCTGTATGAAGCTGCTCACACTTCGTAAGATCTTAGCTGCTATTTTTAGGCCGGTGAAAGCCGAGGGAGAGCAACCGTTGAGTGCCAAGCACAAGCAGAGGCACTGGGAGGTTCGGGGAGCGCCAGGGAAGGCAGCTGCTGTCCTGACTCTGGAATAACACCGCCCTATGTCTCCTCAGCTGCGCGCAGCCGCTGTGACCAATAGCGCCCACCGAACGCTGAGCTAACGGCAGAGCCCCACAAGGGAAACCTAAAGATACACTACGCGCAACTCACGCTTATAAAAACACCCGAAAATGTAAAAAAAATAACGGAAACGCCCCGAAGTTAGCACAGGCTCTGCCCCCCCAGCCTCTCAGGGCGGGAACAAGACCCTGCATGAGGGAGGCGGTCACCGCCGCTCCTGCGCCTGCGCCGGGGCGCGAGCCGCGCCGGGGCGCGAGCCGCACCGCACCGCCCCGCCCCGCCCCGCGAACCACTCTCGCCTTGCCCCCAGCGCCGCGTGTCACCCCGCGAGCCTAGAGAGCCCCGCTATTTATTCGACGTCAGCCGCTGATTGGTCTGTGGGCTGACCAATAGACCAAGAGCAAGGGCACGGCACAGCCAATAGGAGCAAGGCAGGGGCAGTGTGGGCGGGGCGGGGGTGCGCACGCCAGGGCTGAGGGAGTCGTGCGGCGCAGCCGTGTCTCTCGCCGCCCCTTCCTCCTCCTCCTCCTCCTCCTCCTCCTCCTCCTCCTCCTCCTCCTCCTCCTCCTCCTCCTCCTCCTCCTCATGGCGGGTTGGCTGCTGCCGCCGGCCTTCCTCCTTGCCCTCCTGTGTGCCCAGCCGTGCTTCTGCGGCAGGGCTCCAGCCTCCTCCCAGGCCGTGACGGCCCGGCTGGCGGCGAAGTGGCCGGCGACCCCGCTGCTGCTGGAGGCGAGGTGCGTGCAGCCTCCTCCTCCTTCTCCTCCTCCGCTGCCTTCCGCGGCTGCCGCGCGGGGCCGTTAGGCCGGGGAAGGGGAGCAGCGGCGATACCTCCCTCGGCCTCTCGTGGGGGGCGGGGGCGCCTGGCCGAGGGGGCAGGAGGAGGGAGGGGCTCCTTTCTTCCCTCCGCTGCGCGGGCCCCGAGGGAAGGTGGGCTCTCAGAGAAGGATGGCTGCGTTTCTCTCCTCTCTTCCTCTGTCAGAGGGCGTGTGAAAGTACTCCCTTGATATAAGGCTGAACTGTTTTCTCCCTTTGCAAAACGCTATGGAGAATGCTGAGAGGCTTTCCCACGTTTAAATTCCCACGTATTTAAATTGCTTTGTATTTAACCTACTCAGACGTTTTGCAGGTTAGGCTGAGGAGATGCAATGGGCCTGTTACACCATCTCTACCTTCCCCTGGGTAACAGTATCTCTTCACCTCACCCAAATTACTTTACTTTCACTCATCAATAAAATAATTATGTATAAAGGAATTAGTGAAGATGTGAAGCTGTAGTAGTAAAACATACCTTTTTAAAAAAGGTATTGTTAAATTGTAATTATAATTTCGAAATAGGAAGTGAAAGTGCTTTCCAGTATTACGTGTTTGTGGCTCCCCTGCCAGTTTGGTTTAAAATCTTTTCGTTTGTTTTTAAATTTACCTGCTGCTGTTTGGAGAACTCCCATGAAAGGGGTAATTGCAAGCTTCTGTAATCAAAGGAGTGGCAAACTTCCAAAGTAAAGATTAGAAAACAATTTACTTACACTAGCGAGTAGATCTTTTTAGCAGACATAAGGGGAGGAAAAAGAAAGCAACTGATGTTCCCTTCAGAAAAAACACAAAACTAAAAAGTGTTATGAGTAAATGGAAGGAAGAATGGTATTTGGAATAAAGCAAACCTTACCTTTTATTCTTTGTAAGGATTAACCCATCTTTGAAAGTTTTCCAGAGATTGGGGACCTCCCCTGCATAGCAAAGTAGACAACGTCATCAATAAAAGCCTGTAATTTCATTAAAAACTATAACCTGACAGAGCGTGTGTTCTTATTTGTATATTTAGCCACTATTAAATAAAGTTTGTGTGCTGAATTGATTTTATTTATAACTGTATATTGGAATACCTATGGAAAAATAAAGTGAAAAATTCTGTTTATTTCTGTATCAGATAATAGTTTGCTTGCTTTACAGCTCTGATTGCTTAGTTCAGATTGATAGTATTTTGTTCAAAGTTTCTTTTAGCCAAAATATACCACTGTTCAGTGTTCTATACCTCAGAGATGTTAGATGGTCACTGAATAGTTAACACTTCATTGTTGCTGGGTATTTGTTAATTTAAACAACTGAAGATTTTTACTGTAGTACATCTTTGGACAAAGTCAGCCTATGGACAATTCATTTTTATTTTTAAACAGTGAATTTATTGCAGAAGATGGTAATGAGAAGTTTTGGCAGTTCTTGGAAACTGTACGAGAACTAACAGTTTATAAGCAAGGAGGTAAGTTACACAGCATGCTAGTTTTAATATATTATCTTGCACTGTATTTAACTTTTGAACATCAGCCTAACACAATAACTAGTTCCAGTCAGGTAAAGCCTAACTCTTCTCCTAGTGCTTACTAGGTAGTTTTCTTTAAGAAAGTTGTAGCATATTTTTCCCTGAGAGCTCTACCTGTAGAGGAGTTCTAAAAGCAAGGAAGACAAAATGGACTGAACTGTTACAATATGGAACAGAAACATAAAGATACCTACCTTCTTACATGACTCGACAAGAGCTTACAGGATATTCAGACTTCATTTTGTGCAAGATGGATGTTTGTAGGGGAGAGAATCCCACAAATAACTAAAACAAGAATGCTAGCTAAAGCCAAAAATGAAAAGAATGACCAAGAAAGGTTTAATACTTGTAGGTGGCACAGAGACTGTTTTCTAGCAGCAATACTTGTGTTTTAGAATAAATGTTTATCACTGTCAAAATAGGATTTAAAAAAAACCCTTGCATGATTAGACAGAAGAATATTAACTTGTTAGAAGTTTGGAGAGAAGAACAAAGCATAAAATCCATCAAACAAAGCATGAAAGTGAGCCACCTCAGAAGATACCTCGGAGAGCAGTTTACTAGAAATGACCATGGTAATGAAATATTTGGAAACCTACCAGGCTTTGCGACAGGTTGTGGTCAGTATTAGACCTACTTAGTAGGTCAATAGATGAACAAGGTGGAAAAAGTTTCAAAACAACGTAAGGCTGTTTCATTTTGCTCTTCAGAATAGTACAGCCCTTTAGGCATGAGTGTGAGGACCTAACGCTACCACTATGAGACTTCAGGTAAACTGAATGTTACATTAATAGTCAAAAGCTAACAATTTATAGAAAGATCATGCAGGAAATGGCAGTGAGATGACAGAAGTGCATCCTTGTTATGTGAAAAATGCTGTATATGGGAGGGAGAACTTAAGAAAAAACACACCAGCAATTGTGAGTGACTGAATACAAGTCAAAAAGAGATTGTGGTGTCCATGTGACAGGTCAGTGAGAATGTTACTGGAGTGCTCATCAATGCCCATAGCAGCCAATAGACTTTAAAAATTACTGGGAAAGGAACGGGGACCTGTATGATAAACAACATTTTGCTGCTTATGATTCTGTGATGTACTTTTATGTTGACTAAAGCATGATGTTCTATTTTACTGTCTCCCTATATTTTCCTCTTCATTCCTTTAGAAAGGACATAGTAGAAGCAGAACAGGTACAAAGAGCTGTGATTATAGTTATGGGATATCAACTGAAGAGGTAAAAAAAAAAAAAAAAAACACCAAAAAATGCTGTGAGCTGATGAAAACTGGGGATGGTCTGAGGTCAGAAGTATAAACAAAACCAGAGAGAATTGCTGGGAACAGTAGGCCCGGGTGATGAATGCTGCTCAGAGCCATTCAGTGTAAGGGCATGAGGACATGGAAGATGGAAGCAGGTGTGGAATTTGACCTGTGGTCCGCTGCTGGCAGCATTTGTTGAGGCAAATACTGTTGACTAATGGTGTTTAAGGTCTTTGTCAATGCCCAGGACAGTGGCATGGGTTACACCCTCCACAGGTTGTGAATGACCCAAAACTGGGAGGAGAAGTTGAGAAGCTGGATGGTAGGGCTGCCATTAGTGGGGCATTGGCAGGCTGGAGAGAGAGGCCGACAGAAACATTGGGAGGTTCAGCAAAGGCACTTTACAGAGTCCTGCACATGGGCTGCAATAATCTCAGCCACAGTGCAACCTGGGCACTGGCTGACTGGGAAGCATTTTTTGAGAAACAGACCCGGGGATTCTTGTCAACAGTGGATTGCATTAAATTCTTATGCCTGAGAAGGCCAACTGCATGCTAGGCTGCATCATCAGGAGTGTAACCAGCAGATCCAGAAAAGTGGTTATTCCACTGTATGTGGCACTTGCAAGACCACCGCTGAAGTACGGGGACCTGTGTTGGTGCTCCCTGTTAAAAGAAAGACAAGGCATACTGGAGCAAGTCTAGAGAGGATCACCACAATGGTTAGGGAACTGGAGCAGTGTTCTGAGAAAGGGCTGAGAGAACTGGGTTTTACTCAACCTGAGGAAGAGGAATAAGGAGACACCTTGTATCTTCAACTTCCTAATAGAAAGGTATAGAGAGGATGGAACCAGACCCTTCCTGAAGGTAATACATAGTAATATGAAAAAAAGCAATGGGTCCAAGCTGAAACATGGAAATTTTGGTTAGATACTAGGGAAAATGTTTCTACAAGGGGTTGTGTAAACACTGTGATGGACTGCCCCAGGAGGCTGAGCAGTCTCTGTTCTTGGAGATACTTCAAAACTCTGCTGCATGAGTCCCTGAGCAGCCTAATCTAGCATTGAAATTGGATCTCCTCTAAGTGAAAGTTTGGATGAGGTGGCCTCCAGAAGTCACTTTTGACTTGAGTTATTCTTTTTTTCTATGAGTGGTTTAGATGCAGCTGGTATTGCCTTGAGACAAGACTGATGTATTAAATGATGTGTCAGGGTTTTTCTCAGCCATCACTTGTCTGCTTGCTTGGACCAACTCTCCAAGGAATTTGAAGCTTTAGTAATACAGATGTCTGTTGAAATCAGCTTTTAGCTACATAGTTTACCTACTTCACCTGGATAAACTCTGTGTGATTGAGAATAAATAAATTACCAGTAGGATGATCAGTGTAGCCTATCTTGCCAGTATAATATTTAGATGTTGGTAGTGGGGAACCTTGAGAACGTACTAAAATATTACTTTATTTAAGCATATTAAGCAATTGTTCTGCAGGAAAATTCAGAGTTCTGGCACCAAGTGGTTCATAGTTGAGGTAGTATTATATAAGCAAACCAATGCTCTTTATGAACAGGATGAGAAGGAAGGATTCCATTTTAGAGGAAAAGTGGTTATTTAATGAAAAAATCATATCAATATTGGTTCTTCCAACTTAAGAGCATCTTCCTGAAGTCAACATACTAAGTATGAAATAGAAATATTATGAGCATCATATGTGTCCAGCAATATTTATGCAACTTTCAGTAGGGAAGTCTGCATTAGACATCTACAATAAAATGGTCAGCTAGAGTGAAGAATACTGATACTGAAATGCTGAAGTCACACAGCTACTGAGAGGTGTGTAATAGTATACCTCTGAGGAGAAGTAGGTTCTCTGGATGATGTGGAATGGGTTCCGTCTTAGCTGTTGCATGTCAAGACACATTGATGTAGAGAGATATTCATGATGCATTAAGGCTGAAGTAACAATAGCTACTCGATCAAATTAAAGGATCTGGCTTAAAAAGAATTGTTTGGGGTGATTGACTTTTCAGTTCTGCTCTGGATGATACCAAGAGTAGATAGGATAGATAACTGGGAAATAAATGCATTCTTGTTTATAAATAGAAATGTTTTCATAGAAGGTAAAGAATTGCTACATCTGAAGCTGAAAAACTGGGTTTATAGAAGAATTGGATAATAGATTTATATCCAACCTACTGTTGACTATTTCAGAAGAGTCATGAAGTGTTAAAGCTAAAAGGCAACTTAAAAAATCAAATATCATGTTTTGTTTTTTTTTTCTTTTTCTTTTAAATCATCCCTTGGATGATTTCCAATCCGTTGCTTATTAGTTCTCAAAACTTGTTTTCAGTTTAGAGTAATCAAATCAACATCTGTTGTTAACTTGCTCATTTAAAATATTCAACCTTAGCAAATTAGGTCTAGTAATGGTCTGTTTGGCTATGATATATGTAGCAATTTAATGGATTTGGTAGGAACAATGTACATGGAATTTGGTAAACCATTTAGGCTGGTGATGTATTTGGTTGTTTTAACATTTTCTTTAATATGAACTCAAACCAACTTGGACATCATTGAAATTATACACTGTGAAAAACATAAAGTTAATGATGGGATACACTGTATTAAATTAGAGTGAGGTCTTCAGGTAGCATGGACAATATTGTGTATGTCTACTTAATATGCAACCCACTTGCCACCAGGCTTGTGGAAGATTTGGAAATGCAGATGATGTTATTTTGGGCTTGCATGTATGTTACAAAGAAATCAAAGCTGCAAAAATTTCATATTAGAACTAGCACAGTTACAAAACTCTGAAGATTGCATTTGAAACTTGCTGCTGCTTTTATATCTCAAAAGGTTAATTTAGGAACACAGAGTGAAGGTAAGTAGCCAGTTCCCTGCCGATTAATTATAACTTGAGTGTTTACTGTCTTCCCAAGTGGTTCAGTTTATATATTGAATTTTCAGCAGCCTCTTAAATATGTATTTTTAAAAAAAACCCACACAAACATATTAATAGGGAAACTGTTTTCTCTGAAAAAAGATAGCAGTATATTACATACAAACAACAATCATACAAATTATTTGTTGTAGTCTAAAAGACTACACAATATTCACAGCTAATTTAGATAAGTATTTTTTGCGTACTTATCAACCTTAAAGATTCAAGAGGAATCCATTTCATAAGCATGACACTTCTATAATAATTGTGCAATAAATAAAGTATTCCCTCTCTACTGGCATCTTGCTTGAATGTCATAGAGGTTTGACTGGCCAGTGATTGCCTGAACTGCTGTTATCTGGGATCTCTAATTCCCTGGCTGATCTATAGATGCAGATATATGCATCTATGCAGTTGGAACAATCCCCATACTCCCATCCTCCAAAATAATGATCCCAGCACCCTGTGCTTTTCTGACTAATTATGTCCCTTATGTTTACTCTCCCTACCTCCAGTGCCTCACTACTTTGAATTGAGTTCTCCTGTGGGCCACCAGTGTATATTCAGATTAATTTTGTGCTGTGTGTGCATGGGATCTGAGGAATGGTGATACAGACCTTTACTTCCCTTTTGTGACTGTCCTGGTCATCTCCCTTTATTTTTAATCTACCTGTGATGCATGATTCTGCTGTAGATTGTGGATAGTAAATGTCAATGTTTAAATATGAGTCTGCTTAGCTAGCTGTTTTGTTCTTGTAGTCAATCTAATCAATTTGGCTTCAGGAGTTGAGAGCACTATTCAGCTGACAAATTTAGGCATCTTTAGAGTGAGCTAAATAGCTTTTCAGGTTTCATTGGCTGCTGGGCTCTATCTCTTGGCTAGAATGGAAGTTTACAGATATGTACCTCATACACATGCATTCAGATGTCTGAAATCTGGAGCTCTATCCTATTAATGTTGTCTCATTTATTTAAATCAACTTTGTTAATGAATTTAGTGGTAATATGCTATCATGCATTTTATGACCAGAAACATCTGTTTCTCCATGGTTCCCTGTAACATGCTAAGAAATTTATTATGACTTCTACTCTTTGGCATAGAGTGCAGTGTTAAAATGTGCCTAGAGGGCAAGTAGTTATCAAGTTTCAAGGACCAAATACTATGTGAAGATAATTTGCAAAATTGAAACCATAGTTTTGTATATAATAAACTTTTAAAAATGTTTTTGCATTAAGTGGATCGTATAGCATTTGATGTAGGTTAATTTATCTTTCTGAAGTTTAAAGTATAGTTGTAGTCTGAACGAAGCCAGCAGTGTTAATGTAAGTTGAAGTAGTAGGAGTGGATGCATGATTTGATAAATGTAACCTTGTCAATATGTTATACAATCATTTTTGAAGGCACATGACAAACTATCTTTTTTTTTTTTTACTTTACTCATTAAAATAATAATTGTCTTAATCATCTTCCAGAGCAAAAATGTCAGCTGTTTTATATACAGCAGTGAAAGCACAGCTGGAATTTGTAAGCCAAAGAATTTAAAGACTTGTGGTAAAAATATTTTATTGAGGCAGTATCTTTAGAATTGTATATTTAATAACTCTTCATTGTGTTCAATAGGATGTTATTTGGGGCTGAGAGGCATAAATTTCAGATCCATTTTTTTATTTTTGTGGAGATAATTTGAAGAAAATTTGGAAGTATAGTTATTGGAAAGATGTTTCAATCTGGAAGTATTTGCCACTTCCAAATTTTTCACATTCATTACTTGGAACGTGTGAAGCCAAGTTTATCTCATTTAAGTTCTGCCAGGGCTATGTGTAGGTTTAGAAAACATAGAAGAGATGGGGTTTTCATCCACTGAATTTAATGTTACACAGTAATGATCATATACAGTTTATGGAAAGGCAGCTTTCTGGAGATGCAGATCATACTCTTTTGTAATCTTAGATATTTTTTTTTTTCTAGTGAATTATGACAAACTCAGCCTTTCTAAATAATAAGTTTTAAGAAGGAGGAAGAGGCAGAAAGGAGATCCAGGAGGCCTTAAGAAAAGGAGAGGGTTAGGGGATTTAATGGGAAAAGTGAGAGGATAGGAAGTGCTTAGTTATGAAAATTGTATACAGAACTGCTGGGAGCAGTTAATGGAGATTTCCAAAACTATGGTCTGCAGGCTATTGTATGTGATCTGAAGTTTTGCTGGAACCTAGGCCCCAGTGAGGGAACGGCATTTTGATTGCTGCACTCATCCTCTGATATGAGTACTTCTGAGATCTACGGCAGTTGAGACAGGTAAAATCTGGCAGTTTAAATCATGTGAGATGGTTTACACACTCTGTAAAAATTTGGTGCCACTTTGGACCCCTAAAGGGGTTTCCTACTGAGACAAATATTCCACTTCCACATCAAGAGCACCTTTATAAGGTGTCTAAGGTGTTGACCTAAGAACACAGATAAATTCAAGCTGGACATTCAGCTAGAATGGTTCCTTCCTGGAACTCACTTTCCCTTTGCTGCAAATTTTCAACTTTACAGGACAATATTTGAATTACATGTGAAAAGGATCTTGAATCATTGCAATTTCAAGGTTGTATCTTATCAATGTAAGTAAAACACGTGCTGACTACATAGACTGGGCAGGGGAGGGAAGGAGGGAGGCAGGCATAAATTGGCAATTCTGGACTGCTTCACATGTGCTTCAGGGGTTCCTACTGTGAAAGAGCAACCTCTGGAACAGGGATGGTGCACAATGCTTGGTATAGTCACAGCTTTGGTTCTCTGACTCTTGTTTGTGTTCGAGAATATCATATAGTGCAATGTATATAGCCTGGTTTAAAATTTTGGTGAGCATTATTCCTTAAACAGATACAGGTCTTTTTCACAACTTGATAAAACAGTACTACAACCTCTCTCTAATTAAGCTTCTTTGCTTCACAGTCCAAGGACAGCATGAGAATATTCACTTGAATATGCCTCTAGAAGAAGAAATGAAGGTTAATTATTTTCAACCAGGGTTCTTTATTATCACTTCTGTCATTCCCAGACACCATCTACCTTCCTTCTTGGGAGTCCTAATTTTGGCCCGGAAGAAGGCAAAATATGCAGGGAGGGGGGAAGCCACTTCATATGTTGCATCCATTCTCACACTCTTATTCATCATGTATTTTTAAGGAAGAAATAGGATGTGTGAGAGTAGCCCAAGGAATGTCACCTTTATAAGATTTTTATGTATGTAAGTTGCATGGTTGGAGTATTCCAGGATTAAATGTGAGGAAATCATTTGTAAAATAATGCTGGTTGAAAGTAAGTAACGTTCAAAATTTGTGTTAAAAGGCTAGCATAAGCTTGAGAAATAGAAATAAATGAATAAGCTCTGTTCAAGACTTTCTGTCTGGGTCTGTGGAGAGACATTATTGTTTTGAGTGGATTTTTATATTGCTGGAAATGATTTAGGTGTAAACTACTGCTACCATGCTTGCTTTTGTTGTGTTTATGTTGCGTTAGGCCTTTAGAATTGGTAGTAAAGGAAACAGTTATCAGTGGACAACATTCCAGACTTTTGAACTGCCAAGCATCACTAACATAGTATTTGTCTATTAGGTAGCACAAGTAGATACACCACATCATTTATGGCTAAATACTAAAAGTTTGTATTTTTTTTCAACAGATTCAGAGCATTCCTATTACAATTTAATCTTGAAGAAAGCAGGACAATTTTTATCCAATTTGCAAATCAATCTATTGAAGTTTGCACTTGCCATACGAGCATATTCTCCAACTGTTCAGATGTTTCAGCAGGTGACTATATTATCTGATATATTTGGTACATGATTTTATGTGATATTTTGGGTGCAGAGTAAAGAATGTTCATTATTACAGTTCAGTAAAATATATGCTGACATTACTTGGAATCAAACATGATCCATTTATAAAGGTGATGCTTTATAAGCTGGTTATATTGACAGGAATTAATATTCATGTTTAATTGTATGGATAGCATTATTTTCAGGGTAGAATTTTTGGAATTGTTCATTTTTAAAACTCAGGTTGTGGGGTTTTTATGCATTTCTTTAAATAATGTTATGGAAATTCAGACATTCCCAAACTAGGAAATTTCCTGTAGCTTCAAGTAATTTATATTTGTTATTTAGTGTACTTCTCATCTCTCTCATTATTTTAGTATTTGAAAAGTTGAAAGATAGAATAGTCAAATACCTGCTTTGTTAATGAAAAAGTATGAGGACATAAATTTACTGTGCCTCTAGAATAAAACTGCTCCTCCTCCTTTTAGCAATGCCACTTTCAAGATAAAGTGAGAAATCCATATTTCTGAAAGGTAATAAGCTGTAATAAAGTTAGGGCTTTTTTGCAGGTGTTCTGTAGAGAAATATCATCATCTCAGGTTCATATTTTTTCTTTTTTATCTTTCAGCTTGTGAATCCAGAGTCGTTGACATGCAGTCATATGATTCCCACTTTACATGGGAATAGCTGAATAGAGCTTAAAAAAAAAGGGGGCGGGTGGGAAGGAGAGAGAACCAAAAATTGATGTTAATTGTTTGGGATTTATTGGTTAGCAGTGAAATCTTTGTAAATTAGCATGATTGCTGATAGCAACTAAAATTAAAAATATCTGAGAGTATAGGCTGTGATTTCAGTTTGTGGAGGAGATTTCACAGCCCTGTCTTTACAGAACGTAAATGGACTTGCATTTTCTGGAGTATGACTGCATTTGATAGACTAAATCTCACAAAGGTTATAAGGTCTTAATCTTCTAATATTTTCCATTACTTTTTTCACATGTACCCAATTTTGAATGGGCTTAATTAGAAACACAACTCAGTGGCAGCTGTTGAGTTATTTTAATCAAGGGGATGTGAGTTTAAGTTGAAGTGCAATCAAAGCATTCTGGTTGAGTATAATTGTTGAAATATTAGATTGCAGCTGATGAACCTCCACCAGAAGGCTGTGGTGCATTTGTGGTTATCCATGAGAAGCACACCTGTAAGACTAATGAAATAAAAAAGCTGCTAAAGAAGGCTACTAAGAGGTAAATGTAATGATCTGTTCTAAGAGGAAAAATAGATTACTAAAGAGGAAAATGTACTATTGCATATATACTTGTAGTATTTTGAAATTTTATGTTCTACTTACTTGATAATGCCAAGCCCATAAATCCCTGTTTACTGGATATTTAAAGACATACCCATTTAAAGTATATGTTATTTTAAGAGTTACTTTTGGTTTTGAAATATTTTAAACTTTTATTGTTATGAGAATTCATCAATTACAAATCAAAGTAGGGTTTTAAAATAAAATCATAGAGCTTTGTTCCTCTAACCACATGGTTAATTTTGTTTTTCTTCCCTTTTTTTTGGTATGGGATGGTCAAGTTTAAGTTACAGTGTACTTTCTATGCAAACTTAACATTTAATGTGTCTGAGACAGTACTTCTGCTGATAGACCTTTCTACATAGTCAGTGCCGCTGCATTTGGGGTTTTATGGATTGTAAGGGCTTGGCACAGGATTGGAAAAGAAGTATACTCAACTGGCATAACCTTTCCTCACCTTGTGCTAGACTTCGCACCTATCAAGCCTTTCTGCAGGCTTTGTCCTGTGGAAACTAGTATCAGACCAGAATTAATTTGGGCCATGAAGTAATATATGTAGAACGTATTAAAATAACAACTAATAACAAAATAATGAAAGCAAAATATTTGATCTCTATCAAAAAAGAATCAATTTGTATTTTTTCAAGACCTGTATGTAACATTTTTTTGGTTTTTGGTTTGGGTTTTTTTTTCCTTCAGTGGTCAAGGTCACCATAATATACATTGGTGTCCATGCCCTCAACCACTTCATGGAGATTTGTGGAGCTGAAAGATGATTTAGTAGGGCATATTTCTTGGATTTTTGCTTTCTGTCAAATATAATTCGGAAAAAAACCCCTGAAAACCTATAAATTTGTCTCTTTGGGGATGGTTGCCTCTGAAAACAATTTTGTGTTCTACATG
Organism: Strix aluco; assembly: GCF_031877795.1. Taxonomy (NCBI): domain Eukaryota; kingdom Metazoa; phylum Chordata; class Aves; order Strigiformes; family Strigidae; genus Strix; species Strix aluco. The sequence goes on from NC_133932.1 coordinate 80,130,856, forward strand.
TGTGATTTATGGTATTTTCTGAGTCCATTGATACAATTACAACCTACTAAATCATTGTCTTTTACTTATTCAATAGCCAAGGTTTTTGCAAAAACACTTCACTGTCTAGTTTGCCATGTCCCATTTTTAACTATTACATTGTGCCTGACAAATGTCACTTACTTTCTTACATAAATTATTTGTACTATATTTTGGCTTTTAAAATGATGTGGAATTCTTCTGGTCATATATTAAGGCATCATGAGACCTTAACATTTTATCACAGTGTCTGAACATACTCTTCTAAAGTAGTTAACTGGATTCAACACATTCTCCTTTCTCGAGATACTCTCTCCTAATTTACAAGATTCTGCAAGATCATGATACTGAACAATAGAATCCTGAAGTATTCGGAATTGAAAGAGTTAGACTTCTAGAAATCATGAACTTTAGGAACTCACAACAAAACTGAAGTTCTTTCTATTAAATTGTTCTTGTGTTTTGGATAGCTTTGTGTTGCACCTGCACCTTCAGTGCTGCAGGGACAACATCTTGATAAATTTCTTCTCCTTCTCCACACCCCAAAAGTAGTTGTGTCACTCAAATATTTAGAGTTCCTGGAGCTAGACTTTGAGAAAAACATGTTCACCTTCAGGTAATTGTTTTCACTATTATTTCCATTTGTACTCTGGGTAGCAGATGCTTTTCACTTGTGCTGGAGATGTTTAGCCTAGGTGATATAGATAGGGCTGTACTCCTTTTCTGTATGGTGAACAAATGATATTTGGGACAGTGTGCCATCTTGCTGTTGGTTCCCCTTAACCAGTCATTCTTTTTCTCAGTGGCTTTTATGAAAAGAGATTTTTTTGGTTTATTGCTTCCTTTTTTATTTCAAACTATTTCCCTTTGTGTTTCATTTTCTTTTTCCGTCTTCCATCTGTCATGACTCTTCCACTTAAGCCAGGCCAACTTAAGCTAGGCTTTCAGTTATGTCCTAAAGTTCCCCATATTGGATGAGGACACTAGAAATGTTCTATTTTTAGGGATGATAGTTTCAAATCTCACTGGAAGAGAAAGAAGAGACTGCAGCATTGTTTTGTGCAGATCAATCGGCTCAACCTGAGATCCAGGAAGTCTCAAGCACTTTGAAACCAGGAGGGCCGAAATAGCCTGGATGTAAAGATCAAGGTTTTGCTTCATCCTTTATGCAGTAGCTACTGTGATTTGGTCTGTTGCACTTTCAGCCATGTTGCAATGGTCTGCATGGCTCTAATTGGAAGTACTTTGTGTGGAGGTGCAATGGGCTGCTCAAGGGCTCTGGATGTGTCAGAGGAAGATCTTCACTTGTTAAATGGTTGGGATTGCTTATCTTGCTGATTGTCCAAAACACAACACTAAGATTTCTGGGGCTGTTGCTGCCAAGAGCAGAAGCATCGATGGGAGTCACAATTTGCTCAAAACAATCAGTGCCTTAGAAGGTATGTCAGTACACATGTCTTCTGTCCATCACATTTCTTCTGCATCCTGTCTTGGCAACTCTTTAGGCAAACATGTAGTTGCCTGTACTACCCTAGTAACTGGTTAGCGAATGCTGAACTCCACATCCATGTATTTTTTTAATCGTTTTTGTCTGCCCGACTGCTGTTCCTTCCCTTTCAGGCAGCCTTCTCATGAGAATGTCTATGCCAGGAAATTAATTAGCTTCCAGTTCTAAGAGCAAGAGAATCAGTTCCTTCTCACTACTATTCAGTGTCGAAAAGAAACAGAGAAGAGAGTCTTATCTTGGATTTACAAGGGCTAAACGCTTTAACTATCCAATCCAAGGTCATTATGGTAGCTCTATGCAGTGTTATTTCTCTGCAGCACTTAATCTTTTAGTGAAGCGTGTTCATTATAGTATAAAATGCTTCCTTGGAGACTGTCAGTGTTCAAGAAAGTCATGGCAGCACTTGGTACCCACCTTTTGAGAGCAGGAGTCACTCTTCTGCTATACCTAGGTGACTAGTTAAGAAAAGAGAAGCTCCCTTGATTTATGTTTTCAGCTCTCTATAAATGACTGTGGCAATTCTTGTCTCTGGATATGAGAGAAAGTTGCATAAGTCACATCCCATAGGTATGATTTCATTGGGGCAAATCTGCATCTGTTCTTGAACAGACCTTACCCATTCAAGAGTTGTTTCAGACTCCCTGATGATACCTACTTTGTCTGCCTTGTCCTTTGATGACAGTGGGAAAGCTTGCCTGATATTTCTGTGACACATGGCTGTATGCACTCAAGTTAATTCTCAAACCAGGCCCCTCCTTTTGTCTCTGCGTTACAAATGTGATCTTTGATCACATACCTACCAAGCTTACGTAGGAAGTTGATGTTAAGGCCCTGAGTAACCTGATACAAATTGGCCCTGCTTTGAGTGAGGGTTTGGAGCAGATCACCTCCAAAGGTCTTTTGCAGTGTAAATTATTCTGTGATTTTATATTGAAGATATAAAACTAAACTTTGCATCACAGAAACTGAGATGTGGAGTTCAGCTCACACCTTTCTAGTATGACTTTTCAATGAGCATCTACTACACACATTTCTGTAATGTGTGTTGGATTAGAGTTTCTGAACTTGTCTTGAAGAGGTTTGGAATGAGTTTACTGGTCTTTCAAGTATGACTATGCAAAGTCAACTTTGAAAAAGAAGCGTACTCAATAATTAGCACCTCGAGTATATTACTCAATCATATCCTCTGTTTTCCATCTTTCCCAGATTTTACTCAAAACATGTTTGTAGTCATCTAAGAAATCACTGCAGGTATAGAAAGTGTAACTTTTCTGGACATGGCTTTCAATGAGGAGGGCAGGTAGGCAGGCAGTCAAAATTTGCAAAATTAGCGAAATTAATGGAGCTTGATGGTGTTAAAAAAGTATAACCCCAGTAAGTTTCCATGTGTGTTAGCAGCTTTCTCAAACTTCACTGAATATCCCTCTGCTACTCTGTTACTGATTGCTCTGTATGTCTCTAATAGATGTAATGCATCATGTAAATGAAAAGCTTTAAGCTGTAACTGATTGTTGCACAAAATCTCAAAGTGCTATGCTTTTCATTTGCTCTTTGTGTTGTGATTTGAAAAAATATATTAAAATTACTTACAGTTGATGGTGATTTTTCAGTTTTTTGGACTTTAATTTGCAAATTTGGTCTTTAAATTCATTTGTGAGCAATCATGATTATTTTGTAATGATTTTAACGTGGCTAGTATACTTTTAGCATATAAGCCCTTACTAGTTTTTTCAATTATGAAGTAGAAAAACTGCTACTATTTTAATTTCTTTTCTGAATATATAATATCACAATTATTTGTTTTTAAAACCAGACCCAGGCCATATCTTTTTAAGGGAGATCATAAATTCCCAGCTCTCAAAGAGGATGGCCCAGTGGTTGTTCTTTATGCAGAAATGGGTACAAAAGACTTTGTCAAGTTCCACAAGATTTTATCAGAGAAGGCGCAAAAGGAGGAAATTGTTTATGTTCTCCGTCATTATGTTCAGGTATGCAATTCAAATTAACGTTAATTCAGTAAACGGTTAGTATTCTGTCTTTATTTTGCTTGCTTTTTGACAAAACACATTTTCTACATTTATTTTTGCATTTGTCTAAGTCATGTGCAATATATATTCTAATTTTAAAACTTTCTAGGTGAAGTGATTCACCTAATACAAACTTTGAAGCTGGGAAAACATGATATCTAATCCTGCATGCAAGCACTATTTGCATCACTGATTGATCTTGAAATATCTCTTTTTTTAGTTATATGTCTGGTTTTTGTACTTTGTACAAAGATTTGGGTGAGCAGATCTTGGTGCAGCAGACAACATATTAGTAACAAGAATTAGAAAAATGTGAAGTAGAATAGAAAATCAAGTTCAAAAATTATTATGATTTTATATATCCTCAGTATAATCTCATATGGTCATTGTAGTACAGCAGCATGTACTATCACAGTCAACATCATTGACCAGTTTTTCAACGCTTGCATTCCACAGCATCAGTATTTTAAACAATGTTTCTGAATACTTTTCTTAACATACTCTTCTCCCTGAAACAAAACAAGACAAATACCAGTACATGGAACCATATTGTCCCAGTTTTGGTTATTGGAAGGTTTTTGTAATTTATATTCAAAGTATTAGCTCTTAAATAGCGAGGCTAATACAAGAATTATCTGATGGAGTGAGAGGTTACTGTGATTTATGTAGACCAGGAATTTCAGGGAGATGAGATCCATAGTTTGCAGATGACTTTGAGTTGTTTGCTCACAGTAATGAAATAGACAATTTGAGGAAACCAGTATTATGTTCTAAGTTGCATGGGGTATAGTTTTTACCAAACTTTATGTTCTTTTATGCACTTTAATTTCAATTAAATATCTGTAGTCTCCTTGCTCTGACTGGCTTATGCACCATGGTCCCCCCAAATGCGTGTTGTCCTCATTCCTGCACCTTCATCAGACTGCTTTTCCCTTTTCTTCCTTCCTCACAACCTCCATTTTTATTCTTTGGTTCCTACTGAGATGGTTTCTCCCTCCTTTTTTATATTAAATACCAGAAGAGGGAACATTGAGAGCAGAAGAGGTATAGTCTTTCTGCTGCCATTTTTTTTGCCAGTATCACCAAGACTGCTTAGAGAGTACAGTGCTCTCTCTGCATTGAGATTTGCTTAGAGGACCAACAGAGAAAACCCCGAGCCCTGGTGGGTTTTCAGTTGTGGGTGGGAGGATTCTCAATACAGAATGATTCTTAGAAATTGCAAGCTAAAGCTGAAAGGCTTTCAAGAAATATCTTCTGTGCACGTGCAAATTGCATTTTGGAAAGAGCATTTTTATACATTTTGGACAAATTAGGGCACATTTTCAGAAATAAGTATGCTCTGAGTAATTACACTATTGAATGTCAAACTTCCACTCCAAAGCTAGAAATAGTGTTTGTTTTTAATGAGTGGCAACCTGTTTTTAACAGTGATACTTTAATACATTTTCTTAATCCTCCTTGCAGAAAGTGATTAACTCTTTCATCAGAACTGTTTTAAAAAAGCAGTCTGATGCAGGAACAGAGAATTTCCTCCTAACATGCTGAAAGTCTAGCAAAATTACAGTTTAAAATGTGAATTGTAAGGCAGCAATAATTGTATAGGGTGCTCTGCCTGTTCTAGTCCTTCTTCTAATACTGTGTGAAGGGACTGTGATTTTGACACAGCCTTTCTGGGGTCTGCAGAGATAAAGGAAGTCCTTACTTTCTGTTACACACCTTCTCGATGAACTGTCAATATGCCTTACATGACTCTTGTCATTTATTTGGTGTAGCATTTTGTACTTTGAATCATAAATTGACAGATTAAGTTATGGATGTTATAACATTTTAAAGTTAGATATTAGATATTGTTAATCTTCTATAAATACAGGTTTTTAAGTTTTATTTTTTGTTCTGTTAAAATATCATCAAACAGAAACCAAGTTCTAGAAAAATGTATTTATCTGGATATGGTGTAGAACTTGCAATAAAGAGCACAGAATATAAAGCAGTAGATGACACACAGGTTAAAGGTATGTGGTTTTTTAATTTATTTATGATATCTTATTGGAGATACTATTGAAATATGTAATAATCTTCATTTATAAATTCAGTAATGTTTTGAAGGTTATACTTAATTACTTTTTACAGAAGGAAGTCTCAGGCATTAGGAACTAAGACATCAAAATACATGCAAGCATTTATAAACAGCTGTGCTTAGGATATAGTTCATTACCTAACCTCTTAATTGTTGGGTTTTGTGGCTCCTCAAAACGTAACCCATTCTTCTTCCTTTCAATAAGTATTTAACCTTTATTCTTCAATTACTTTATGTTTGTTGACATCTCTAATATGCTAATTACTACGGTATCTACACATCAGTGTTTGAGTGGTGAGAGCTTTTTTCTGAATTTATGTGGAAAAACTTTCACAATCTTCTGTAGGAAGATGTGCTGTATCATAGAATTTGGTTCCAGTGTATGTTACTATGTGTTGTGGTAGCTATAGTGTTCTGACACAGAGAAATTACTTTGTGTGGACATTTACAAGATATAAAGAAAGTTGGTTAATTCTCATTGGTAAGACTACGGTTTAATAGCCTTTGAGTCACGTCAAAAATAGTTTAATTTTTTTAAGGGAAAAAAACTGATCTCTGGCTTATATCAAATGCTAACTGGAGATTCAAGCGCTTTAAAGTCATCATGCTTTTCAAGCATAAATTTGGTAGTAGTTGGCTGATAAGAGTTATACCTTACCACTTAATCAAACTGAGAAATGGCTATTTTAGGAAGTGAACTATTTAACCAAACAATTTCATTTATAAAAAAAATTTAACCATTGCATGAATTATATTTAAAAATTAACTTGAATACTGCTAAGTTCTGTAAAGTGATTCATTCTGATGCCAAAATATGAATGCATAACTATAAATCTAATTGAAATTACATCTGGGAACGACAACTTTCTGATAGTATGTTTCTGTTAACCATTATGTGATTCATAAGGACATAATATATCAGTAACTTTCTTGGTCTATGTTGTCTACATGTGCTATGTTCAGGAGCAAATGAGACAAAAGAAGAGGAAGATGATGAGGAGGAGAAGGAAATTGATGTCCAAGGATTTCTCTTCAGCAAATTAAAGTGAGTTGATATAAGTTGTAATTAAACTTCTGCATTTGTTTCTGGAACCTGAACCAAAAATAAAAAATTCCTTATAGAAGAAATGAGATTTATGTTGGAAATTACTTTGTCACTGGTGAAAATTCTGATTAATTTTTTTGTGTATGTCTTGTGAATGTAAAGATGCAACAGTTGCTTATTCTATTAATTTCAATTTATTGCTCTTAGTTTTCTAATTCTCTAAGAATGTATACAGTAAACTGTTTTTAAAGTAAAAAAAATCCCTCTGGGCAACAGGCACAGAAACTTAGAACACCATGCTTTCATGTTTATATCTACAGTAAATTGTTGCTGCTACTTCTGTTTTCAGGTAACTATAATCAAAATGTTGGTTTTCAAAATGAAAGTAATAGCACAACAAATTCAAACCCATGTGTTGTGGCTACAGTAAGGTGTTTTTAAGATGGATAGTCATTCATTTTTTAGAGTTGAGGAGTGATATTTCTTGGAAGATATGCTTATTATAGATGTCTTCTGGAGATGAAAGAGATGTTTCAGTTACCTGTAAATTGTCCCTTGGTTATAGCCATGTCAAAGGTTGTACTTTTCTCAGCTGTGAAATAGTTATGAATGTAAGCAGAAGACATAAAATCTTATAAATAAAACTATTTGATGGTGCAAATTAACATAATTCAATCCCGCATCATGAGTGGGATATTCAGAGAAGGGTAGCTTTTTTCAGTCGGCTTTATGTGTGTTTGATTTTGTGCCTACATTGACCATAGCAAGTGAATAGGAAAAGTGATGGACCAAGCATCAATAATAGATCTTGTTTGTGGCTTGTGGCTAGGTCTTATTTGTCAGTTGTCTTTCATTCACAGAAGAATTGAAGGTCTGAACAGGAAAAAAAAAAATCTCATCAAGGTAAATTTGCAAAGAAGGCAGTAAAAACAGTAATTAAAAAGCTCAAATCTAGTTAAGAGTTTGCTACTTCATAGAGGTGTTTCTAAGAGTACGAACTATGTTTGTTGTTTCTAGGTCTGTCTTACAAGTAAGAAAAAAAGGGATTTTCTGTCTTTGCATCTCTTTTTAGCTGAGTATGCTTTCTTTGAGTAACCTGGACTATATTCTAATTCCAGAACAACAGTCTTCATCAGTGATATGTTTCTTTTCCTGTAAAGAACAACAGTAAATACCATCCAACAGCTAAAAAATAAGGAGGGAGGGATTCTTTGTGAAACTTCTTAATATCTAAAATAAAATATGAAATATTACAGAACTTAAAGTCTTAATGCTTTAGATGTCTGGTTTTTAGCTACTTTTTTGCTTCTTGTTCAATACTTCTGGTAGAAGAATCTTCAGAAATCTAGTGGAGATTGTTTGATGTTTGAGGGTGTCTTGTAGCAGGCTGAAGTCTTTGCCCTCAAAACTTCTTTGCCCAATTATGTTTTAAAAAAAAATAGCCAAGCTTTTGGGCACCATGCTCTTCTTCAGGTCTGACTAGTGATTTGTGTGCTCAGTAGATTGATTCTTGTCAGTGATGTTAATTTGTAAAAGATGTTCTCGACATTGTCTCACCTGTATCTTTTGTAGGTAATACAACAAACTCTGTGTACAGTTACAGTTAATCTATAGTACAGTTAGTATACAGTTAGGTATACATTATGCTATAGTAAACTAACTATACAGTTATCTATATTGTTTGTTAGTAGTATTTAATCTTTGAGTTCATTTATTCCATCAAAATTTATGTAACAGTGTTTGAGACAGATCACTGCAAAACAATTGAATTCCTTCTTCTAATTACCTGGTTTTTAGTCCTCAGAAATAACCTCATCCCAAATCCTCATTTTTGTTTTAAGAATGAATTAAAATTTTAATTCTTGCTTGTTACCCTAAAGATACAGTATTAGCTGTGGGCAATACTGTGGATAAAAGCAGACACTGATGGATGTAATAGATTTTACCTTTTTTTAAAAAAATGTTTTACTGTAGACAGATGCATCCTGATCTGAAAAATAATCTGAAAGAGTTTAAAAACCATCTAATTGAAACTACTAACAACATGGAACCACTGAAGGTTTGGGAGCTACAGGGTATGTATTGCAGTTTTCTGAATTAACACAGTACTCTAATTTTCCTTTGTTATGTAGATGTATCAACATTATGATAAAAGCTTCTTTTTAAAAGAGACATGTGGTTTCATAAAAAGGCAGTATTATATCGAATATTTAAAAGAATGTATTGGTATCTTGTCCTAGTATTATATGCTAGAAATTAAAGGATCATTGAAGTAATTTTGTGAGATGGAGAATCATAACTAGCTTTACTGATTTTAACGACAGAAGTTACATTCACTGGTTTTCTGCCTGGTGTTATCTTGGATGTGGATGTTAAATTTAGTTTCAGATTTTTTTTTTTGAGAGGTCAAGCAAAAAATAAAATTTTGACATGACTGTTGAGTTGGGATGAAATACGGGTTAAGACTGTTTAGTTTATAAATTCTGACTTTTATCAGTGTATTGGAGTTCACGTTGATAAATTTTTTTTATATAACATCAAATGGAAGAACATGCTTTTAAAAGCTTTCCCGTGGAAAAGGAGAACAAATATGTAGAGGATGATTTCTAAACAGGTTTTGTGCTGATGACCTGCAGGACATTCTGTAACTTGAATGGAATTATAAATCACTCTAAAATAGGTCCCTAAAATGGCATGACACTTAAATTTAGGCAACTAAATTTTGCCTGTTGCATTCTTCAGTTTTAGAGGACAACCTGATCAAAACTGACTTGCGTTTATACTAGTGCAATGAAGGAGATTGATCAATCATCTGAACTTCAGTTTCTTTTTGGGATTCGGACTGTTACGGAGCTTGCTAGCAGTATCCACTCTGAAACTAGCTATTTGAGATAATTGTAGTTCACTTGCAGTCTTTTATCAATGAACTCCCCTTCAGCTGCAGGATTTATCTTGGTCCAAAATTTAAAAAATTTAGAGACATTGCATTTCACTTCTCATGAGAAATCTACTATGCAAATAAAAAGAAAATGCTCTTTTTGTCTATTTACATTTTTTTAATACATGATTGATTACCACTCCATTGATGTTCAAGCAGAAGCAACTGTGAAACTTTGATCCCTTTAGTGTCTACCTTCAAAAGCCAGTACAAGGTCTCTGTTTAGTGGTGGTCTTTTCTGCAGTGTCATGGCTATATAAATAAAAAATGAAATTGGTGCTGCTCCCCAAGCAAGCAGTTCATACAGTGTTGAAATTAGTTAAGCCTTGGGATGCTGTTCAGTGCCAGGAAGACTGGTACTGGCTTGTGATAAGTACATTCAGGGCCTTTTCAGACAGGGTGTCTTCAACCCTCTCTTTATATGGTGCAGTTGTTTTGATACTCTTACTCCTGACATGAGTGGACTGGGTGCTTTCTCTAGTTCATACTTAATAAATTCTTAGTGGCTGAGTTAATGGCTCAGCTACTCTCTGATTTCCTTTAATTAGCTCCCAAGTAAAAATTTAACTAAATTTAACCAAAACTCCTTCAGCTATGGGGCATACTTCTATTTATAGATGACCCTAAACACCACTGAAGAGTTGTCTTTCAAGAGCCTTTATGTTTTGGGTAAGTAATTAGATTTAGTATTTGTAGAGAAAAATGATACACAGAGTATGAATATGGTATTCCCTTTAATAACTCATTCTTTTATCTTTGTGAACAGCCTCTTGATCTCTAGTTAGCTTTCATCTGCTTTAAGCTCAGGATCATCTTTTTCCCAAGGTGTCCTACACTGCTCTCTCAGCTGTGTTAGGGTGCCACATGGGAAGATCTGTAACTGACAGTCCCTGACCAGAGGTAACCAAAGAGGTGAAAATACATGTCAGTTTGCCTCAGTAGGATTTGAATACTTGTACTCTAGCTGTTCAGCATAAAATGGAAATGATTAACTGTTCACGAAGGTATTTAAGTGTATGTCCTAAGTGCACAGCAGGTAAGGCACTATCTGTGTTAACAGCAGCAATTGGGTATTTAAACACCTGATCTCTGTTTATGTGACTGTTGAAAGGGATCAGAAACATTCTTTTTGGAAACAGTGATATTTTTATACTTTTTGTTAAAAGTATTAAGAAATACCAAGTTAACATTCCACCTCTCAGACTCACCTGTTTTTTTCCAACCAAGGTGTAATGTACCAGGTACGCCTTTTTTTTTTTTTTTTTAATTCCTTATTGCTTCAGAAAGATGGTGCGAAGTTCTACTAGGCAACATCCTCTATAACTTTCTGCCCAGCACTTGTTACTATATGTGGCATCAGCTTTCCTCAAACTGAGTAACCCGAGGCCTTCAGTTTCTGCTCAAATGTGTTAATTAGCAGTTTAAGAGGGAGAAGCATCATTGCTCTGAGGTAATTAGGCAGACTGTATCCAAAGTACATGGAAGCACCTAGTGTATTATCACCTTACCCTATTGGTACCAAAATTGGATTTTCCCCAGTCTCATGTGCCAAGATTTGTCACACCCAAATTAGGCACCAGAGAAGGCTAACTGAATTCCATCATTGTTTTTCCAGTGAATAGGCAAATGTCTTATAAACTGTCCTGATATGTGAAAATTGACTTCATTCTGAGAAAAAGCATAGAGAGAAAAATGAGATCCTTTTAAAAATTGTGCTAGACACTTAGGAGATCTGAAATTTGACAATGTATTGGCCTTTCTTTCATGAGTCTCCATTTTCTCTTCCCGTGAAATTGCTGGTACTCTTGCAAATTGTACACCTCACATAGTCAATATAGCCTTCTACATTTAATACATCTGTTCTCTGAAAATCTTGTGAAGTCCTGGAGCTGGAAAGATCTTACACCTTACGGCAGTTATGGGTGTGTGTGGGTTGATGCATATCTAGATTTCAGCATGATACCCTTTTGATACTGGGATAATACCATGTGATGAATTGTCTGTGTTTTTCAGTGTGTTTTTGTAAACTTAGAAATTATATGTACAATGTGTATACTCAAGACGTTCGGGCAGAGTTCTGTAGGAAAGACTGAATTTGGTATTTCCAACTTCTAAGTGCCTGTCTTTTTGACCTTAATAATGTTACTTCATAATCTTTTAAAATGTATAATTGAAACGTAAAAAATGTTAATAGTGAGAGTGTGTATATGGAACAGTTTTCTGATTGTAGGCAGTAGTGATATTTCCAGTGCTTTTTTTTTTTCCCCCAGATCTTAGTTTTCAAGCAGCTGCTCGAATTATGTCTACCCCTGTTTATGATGCCTTAAAAGTAATGAAAGACATAGCTCAGAACTTCCCAATAAGAGCCAGGTATGATACTTATGCTTGTTTTTCAAATACTGTTTTTATGTTTGCATTTGAATTTAATGACAGTAATAGAGATTTATATCCAAACGATGCAGTCAGATATTCATGTTTTACAGCTTGCTAGATGGATTCCAGGGAATTTCATTGAGTAGAAAATAACTCCTGGGAGAGCTTATGATTGGTCTCTTAAATGTTTCCTGTCTGATGCAGGAGGTGCCATGAAGGCATGCATCCTAATCCTTCAGGCACTTATAGTTGAATGTCTAGTCCTCCTGGATTTTACTGGAATGATATTTTCCCAGGTGGAAAATTCTGGTGAATTAATAGCAGATCTACTCAGGAAGAGGCAAAATTCTATTAATAAATTTCATAGGGGATCCACCTACACTAATTCTAAGCACAACAGTGCTGACAAGATTGGGCCCCATCTGCTGTATATTAGTGTTCTTACTGGGGAAGATCTGTCTCCCATAACAGATTACCTAATAAAAGATCAAGGTAAATATTAAATAAATTAACAATATTTTCCTCTGTACTAATATTAAAAACTGGTCTTCCTGTAAGCCAATTGTATTGTAATTGAGAAATGCTTTTCTTTATATTTAATAAGCTCTTCATGTAATCCTATCAGCAATATTCGCTTGAATAACTGAATTAAATATGATGCTAAACAGGATTCTTAACTCAGTATGCTTTCATATTTTACAACTCTTGTTTAATTATCACAGTGTTTCATTGTCATCTCTGATTTTCTGTTAGAGAAAATCTACACTGTAATGAAAAAACTACCTTTAACATCTTGTTTCAAGGAAGAACTTTAAAATAACTTTTAAAATGCCTGAAACATATTATGAAATAGTAAGGTACAAGTTTACACTTAGATTAGCAATCAGAAAATTCAGCTTTCCATTAGAAGATAGTGGAAGCATACATAATGTTGAACTGCAAGGCCAGTTCTGTTCTTTAAAGGACAAGAAAAAGTCAGTTTGAAGTACGCTAGGTGACATTTAAATCAATTTTAAAAGTCATTTAATTGTTACATCCCACTCTGACTCTTGTCATATATTTGTGACATTAGAGCACAATTTACCTACTATTCAAACATTTTATTTTTATGGATAAAAGTGTTAGAAGACCTTGGAATTATCAAAAGGGGAATTGCAGTTCCTGTCCTGTATGATTTATTCTACTATGCTAATCTAACATGTTATTTTTAACATGAGAAATTACAAATATTTAAATAATTTAAAGTTAGTAGGTCTGCGGTGACAACAAACAAATCAAAGGGGCATTGTGTAAAAACAGTGCACAAAATATATTTCGTTATTAATCTAATCATGCTTAACCCACTGAGTCAAAAAGACTAGTTTGTAAAAAAAAACTTAGAATAAACAGGAAATGAAAAGATATTGCTTAATCACTTGAGATAGATAACTGATCATTATAATAGTAGTATATTAAAATTATTTAAATTTCATACAGTTTAGATATAAAAATGACTGGATTTTAATTATGTAAATTTTTATTTGAAAATGCTGTATACAAATTTTAGAACTATAGTTATGAAAAATAAAAATTAAATCTTACATGTTCATTAAAAATGGAGGGGTTCCTTAGACCATAAAAAATGAATATACCATTTCTCTGGAAGTTTCTTTCACTTTCTAGTTTATAACCTGCATTTCTGTGTCTCAGTATTTCCAGTTGAAAAGGTTAGTCTGAGGTAGATTTTACAAAATGTCATCAGATGTAGACAATGTAACAACTGATATGGTGACATTTTGATAATTCATTTTATAGGGTATTTTTCATCTTTATTTTATTGTATACGTGTCATAATTATCTGCTATTTAAGAATACAATAATAAGAATTGTAATATTCTGTTTCTTGCTATTTAATTATCATTCATAAATATTAACATTATAAACATGTGAAAAGTTTCCTTTTTTCCCCTGATATGCAGTACTACATAGCTACATGTTCTTCCAGGTAAGAATAAAGATGCATAAAATTATATGATAGAAAATAATCCAACCTTACTGTCATACAAGAACATCCCTACATCATGTAGAAAGATAAATAGCATCCGTTTGCTTTCAGACAGTGAAGTGTTTCTCTTTAATGAGTCCTTAGCACTTAATATTTAGAAAAACGTTCATAAAACTTTGTGAGGCTCTGAACAAATTGAACAAGTGACCGAACTCAGAATGAACGGATGTCTTTCATGGGTACTTTTACACTTGTTACCTCAAATTCCTAGGGTATCCTCCTCAAGGATCAAACATCACATTTTTTCCTTAAAATCCTGCTAGAATCCTGCATTGTCAACTGCCACATGCATAGACAAGGACCTGGTTAACAGTTCTTTAATGTATTGCTTTCTTTTTACCAGAAAAGCTATCAGTAAAGCTTACCTTTTGCTGATAAGTATTTTACTTCCTTGCTAACGTTGGGCCAGCTTTGTCTTCTCCTTTCTGCCTTTTTATTATTTTCACATTAATTTTCTATGTTTCTGCCTTACTACTCTAACCTATTTGGAAAGATTTAGGTTGTTCTTTTTATCTGTGCAGTTTTTATCACCTGTGTATGCAGAATGAAGCATTGATTCCAAGAGTTGCAGGCCCTACTACTATTTGTGTTGAGTTTAGCAAGATAAAAATCAGAGCTTTTTTTCCCCTGAAGTATTTTTTACTTCAGGACTCTAAAACTATTGCTATGAAGTCAGAATAATAGTGTGGTAGTACTGCCACACATTAAATTTCCACCTTGCTATGGAGTCCTGTTAAATAGCTGTTTTGCTCATTGGCTAAGTAAATTCACAGTAGTAATACCCATCAATTAGAGATGTTCTTGTAATGGGAAAGGTTCTGTAGTGTTTCTGAATTCTGTCTATTGCTAGTAGAAGGTCCCTTAAAGCAGTGTCCTACATAGTCAGCTTTCGAGACTTCTGACTTGATAGTGTTTTTAACTAATCAGTCTCCTCTGTTTTTCCAAATTTAAATTTGGCTTCAGATATTCTTTTCTTTGTACTTACAGTTTCTTTCAATATTTTTTTTTAAATCTTAATCAGCAATGTTTCTTTTTCAACAGAAATGGTTATAGTTTCTTGCTTTCTGTGCTGCAATTTTTATTTCAAAACTAGTAGACGCAGAAAGTAGTACAGTGTAAAATATATTTACTCAGTATTGAATACACTTACTACATTCTTTATGTGCACAGAGGGTACCTAGCAGTATGATTATAATAGCTTTATGAGAAAGAGTTTAGATGAGTTGAACAATAAAAAGCAAGTTATTAAGCTCATCCTCCAGTGACTACTGATAATAGTATATTTGAACCATATTGACTTTTTTATTGCTGTCTTTCACATCACAATTTGAGTTACAGCTTTCTCATTTTGAGCCAAGGAAAACCCACCAAATATGAGTTGGTATAAGTACAGCTCCTCTTGATCCTCTATTGCTCTTTCATCATGTGGTCCAGAAGTGATTCACAGTGACAAAAATAAAGAATATTTAAAGGGGGTGGATAGAAAAAGGGTATTTAGCTGTGATGAATTGTGTAATGTTTTTGAACAAAGCTTGGAAATCATATTGTTTGCACTTAACAAGTCGTCTCTTTGATCGCCTGGAAAGCTTGAATATTTGTTTAAAGTAAACTGATTTTATATCTTATTTCTGACATGATGTAAAAAATGTGGAGTTTACTAGGAAGATCTATTCTAAATCAGTTTCTTTTGGGGAGTGTAAGGATTTATATTATTAAATAACTGCTTTATTATCCATGAGTACTAAAGTTGGCTTAGTGGGATTGTACTCCGTTTGTTTAGTTAACTTTCACATTTAAGATTACTCCAGTTTTTATTAAAGTCTCATCCAGATTTGCTAAACCGTGTACAATTATGTTTTGAAAAAAATATTTATGTAGGCAACTAGAGTATTTGTTTTGTCATTTATTGGGAGAATCAGACTTAGGTTAATATGGTTTAGGGTTTCTTAAAACAGAGATTAGTTTGCCTCTGGGAGTATTTTATGATAGCCTAGTAATTAGAAACGAAAATTTTGACTGTCTGTGAATACTTAACATTTCCAAAGGACTCAATCTGTAAATATCTTTTTCTAATCGCAGCTAATTTTAAAGTGGTCATTCTTTGCATATTTTCCTTGCCTTGGGCCAAAACATCAAGTTGTATTCTTGGCTACCTGTGCTGTAGTGTTGAGTAGCATGGAGTTAGTAACATTGACTTAAAATGTACAAATATGGAATTTATTTAGGTAATAATTTAGATTATCAAACAACTTTTTTTATAATATACATGCTATTTTCCAGGAAAAAAAAAAAGAGGAAGGATTGAGAGTGGTAAAAAAAAATATGCTGATAATATTACTTCAACAAAACCTAGCATAAATTTGAAACCTGGGTTTACTAGGGTAACACAGAACAAAATATTTGTTTTGTAAACAAAATATTTATGACACTGCATTGCTCTTCTTTTTGTCTTAATTACTGCATTCTTCAATTAGAGTGCATTGGATATGGTATTAAAATACATATTTCACATTATTTAATGCATTTTTAAAAATACAGTGGTTGAGTGATACCAATATTTTAATTTTACAGATCACTGACCAGAGTGCTTGTAGACAAGAAAATGCGAAATGAAATAGAAGAAAATCAGAAGGTTTGCTTTTATTTCTTCAAGTGGACATTTGCATTACTATCATATTCCTGCTTTTGGAGATTTTTATTAGTGTAGCAGTTTTCATGTGGTTTCTGTCAGAGAAAAAGAGCTAATTGTTCTAAACACCTTTACTAAGTAAAGAACACTGAAATACTCAATTCAAATTTTTCACTTTCTGCTGTTCTTGGTACATTTTCCCTTCCCTCTTTTGATTTTACAGAATTAGGCAAGGACAAACAATGTTTACAGAGTGTTGTGTTAAGTTATAAATTGTGTGCTGTATCAGTTAATTTTTGTGGAGCTTTGGTGTTGAACCTAGGCCTGCTGGCTATATTATGGTGAGCACATGCTAGCTTTGAGCTTTCCACACTCTCAGAATCACGCATGCAACTGTTCTGCAAGGTATTTTGAACATTGTCTATGGTAGATGGGGGTTTTATTTTCATCCTTGATGCACTGCATCTTTTGTGCTTTGTATCCCATGACAAGTCATTGTTCATGTGACTTTGACTGATTGGAGATATATCCTGAGATGCCATTTTGCATTTTTTGAGTTCGTGACACCTGTTGTATTTTCTGTCTCAGTTCAGAGTTTGGATTTTTTTCTTTCAAGTTGAGTGTTAAAATTATATGTTAGCCACCATTCTTTCAGGACTGGTCACATGAAATGACATCCATAGCACTGTCCTTAGTCTTGATCTTCAGAACATATATTTTCATATGGTGTTAAGACTGATGAACCACTGTAGGGAAAGGGATTTATTTCTTACTTATGGCACTCCTGTACTTTTTCAATATTTCCATGTATCACTTTGCTTTGTATCTATTCAGGCCTTTTCCTCTTGTCTTGCCAAGACTTATATGTCCAGGGCAATGCCTTTCCAGTTTCTTCCACCCTCCAAAACAGCAAAAGTGAACAATGTCCCAGTTGCACTGATGCAGCCTTCTCATAAAGAGCTTGTCATCTCCATTGTAGCAAAAATTCCATATAAATGTGTTAGAGCTCTCCACCATGCAAAACTAACGTAAGGCTTTCCAGTCTTTGAGTATTTCCTGCCCAAACAGTGACAGGCTCAAGTGTTATGTTCTTGTGAATGTTTATGCAAACAATTGTATAGGGCTTTTTTTTGTCCATAGGTGATTGCGTGTGAGACTGGTCCATTGAGAATACATTTCATATATATCCCGGCAGTTCACCTTCTTGAGTCTTTCAGCCTTCTTGTGTGCAGGGTGCATGTTTGATTCTTGGGTTTTCAGCAGAGATCTTAGAGTGGGCTCAATGTTATGCAGGCATCTTGTTTCTTACACTAGTGAGAAGTCCCATAGTTTTTGCTCAAGGGATCAAATCAGTATCTGCACCCTGCTTCATTGCTTTCTGTATACAGCTGAGATACGCGTTTTCCTATATCTCTGTTGTTAAGATTATAGTCAGGATAAAGCAAAACAAAGCCCTGATGATTATAGTTTCTTCAGAGTACAAGTGTTGATGTCAGGACTTTCCTTGATTCTCGATGAAGTCTTTACATTATCTTTCTCAAATAGCAGCTCAGTTAACAGAAAAATCAAAAATAACTGCTTAATCTAAAACTACTCCTCTACCCCAAAGTCCAAAAAAGTAAAGGTGTATCAGGAGTTTAAATAGCTATTATTACTAAATATAAGGATTAGAAAAAGTAACTAAGATTTGGTTTGAAATTAAGATGTCTGCATTTAGACACATCCGTATGGTATCTAAACTCCTGTTATGACAATGAAGATGTAGTCAATGGACATCAAAACCAATTTAGCTCACTCAGTGGTTGTTTTGAGAGGCATGACTGAGTTGCCTAAACCTGAATTTTTTATGTCATTTGAGATACCACAGGCTATCCAAGATAGCCACTAGTAGATCTGGCAGATGTCTCTACTGGGACATCCATTCCCTTCTACTTGACTTGTACTTTCCAGTCCAAGGTGCCTTATCCTGAAACAAATGACATTGGATACCTATGTGGTTGGTCAGCTGGATCCACTCCTATGATTCCATGACTTTATTAAATACATTAACTATAAGGTACCTATCACACTGAGTTTAAATTTCATACTACATCCTACCTGTAGTCTAAAGGCTGTAGGCTTTAGTCAGCTAAAAGCTAAAGTCTGTTGAATACAAGTAGGGAAACTTCCTGAACGCTGCTACTAGAGCACAATAAATTGGCATGTGCGTTCTTGAACTGCAGTACATCCATCTAACAGCAGGAGAGATATGATCTCATGCTGTGTGTAACTGGATGATTCCCTCTCAAGATAATGAAAGTTGAATAGGAAATGCAACGGGAGGAAATAAAGGTATTAAAAGTTGAAAGGCATGTGATGATTTAGATGTGTAATGAATTGATACCTAACTAAGAAATAGACAAAGAACTGCTATAGATAAAAGAAAAAATAAAATCTCATTAAACACAACTCGCAACTTCCAGTGCAATAATTTGCTGCCAGTTTAACAAGAAAATACTATGAGTATTATCAGCATTAAATTCTAGTCTTGGATGCCTAAATACTACTTCCATCAAAGTTGTTACGGCAAAGGGATGCTTTTCTGAACAATCAAAATTGTATAACAAGTCTCAGCTCTGATTCAACTCAGTTCTTTTCCTACTGCAGCACTGAAGGATTTTGAAGACTTCTATACTCCCATTTCAATACCCAATGGCTGATAATTTTTTCATTGTTCTTGCATTCATTTTAGTTAGTATTAGGATTTTTATAACCTATATCAGCCCATTGCAGTCTTTCTTGGTATCTGTGTTTACATGAGTATCTGGGCTTATAGAAATGACCAATAAGCTTTCAATAGTGGTAAGAGGTCTTATTCTAAATGCTGATTTCAGTGCTTCAAGGAGAGGGCCTGTTCTAGCTGATCTCACAAGATCTGTGCAAGAGCCCTGAAGGATGCTGGTAAGATTTCTTGACACTGTAATCCTCTTCATATTTATTGTTTACTCCTTGAGTCCAGTAGCATCAAGAGAGTTATTTCTGCAGGCACAGTACTTCGTGGCACAATGCTGGTATTAAAACTGTAATCCAAGTTGGATTTGCTAACTATAGAAAAATTTCAGGTATACCTAGGACTTTGAGTGCTTCTCAGCCTGGTTCAGAGGATTCTCATCACTGTGTGCCTGGCTGTTTAATTTTGTCCCATCTGCCTGTTTTGGTTGTGTCTCAGGATCAAACTCTGTAGGTAAAATGATCAGAAATTTCAGCTGCTGCAAGGGCAGTTGGCATCGTCAGGCATCTGTGAATTTTGGCTGGTTAGAAAGGATGTGTGGAGTGAGACCTTGGAGGGCATGTAATTCTGTGTGAAGCTCTGGTAGGAAAAATGTAAATGTCAGACACCAGCCGCTACTTCTAGGTTTTGTTTTAATGGTTGCATGAGGTTTAACAACAATAAATACGAAATCCTGCACTTGGGCTGGAGTAATCCAAAGCAGCAGTTAGTTGTAAAGAAGGTAGAAGTTCTTCCTCTTCTGTACCAAGTTTTGGGGACATAAAAAAAAAAAAATCTGTAATTTAGATGAGTATATTATTGGGAATAAAGTGATTTTTATAAATTAGAAAACAAATTACATTATCTCTTTCTTTTTTTCCTTATCTTACCATAGGAAATTTACTGCCATGCATTTATGCTCCTCATTTTTGAAAGCTCACTGGCATCCATTTTTTACGTGCCTACTAAAATTTTCAGGAAAGATAATAGCTAACTAAATTAAAAAAAAAAAAAAAAAAAAAAAAGGTACTTCTGGTTATTTCTTAGCGTTAGTGGGATGCAGCCCCTCCCAAATCCACAATGTTCTTCACATTGTATCTGAGTTTGAATATATGTGTTTAGATACTTCATAACAAGCATAAGTAATTATATTACTCTTTTGTAAATCTGCATACAAAAAAGCAATGAAAGCACTACAAAGTTCCGGTTACACCATTAGAATAAATAAAATTTATAAATTTCAAAAGCTGTTCTTCAAAGTCAAGGACAGGTTTTGGATTTTCATAGAAATTCTTTCTGTGTTAGGCTCAGGCTTATCACAGGTGCATTTTTCCTTCACAGAGAGCCTTGCCTTTCATATGCTGATGTTAGGTGCCATTACATATTTCTATTCTGCTTTGGGTTGTGAAAATGTTTATATATACTGAGGAATATGGTATCTCTTCATTGAATGATGAGTGATGGATACTGTGCTGGGGCACATAGAAAATAAGGAGGTGATTGGTGACAGCCAGTATGGCTTCACTAAGGGCAAATCATGCCTGACAAATTTGATGGCCTTCTACGACGGGGTTACAGTGCTGGTGGATAAATGAAGAGCAACTGGCGTCATCTAGCTGGACTTGTGCAAAGCATTTGACACTGTCCTGCACAACATCCTTATCTCTAAATTGGAGAGACATGGATTTGATGGATGGGCCATTTGGTGGGTAAGGAATTGGCTGGATGGTCGCACTCAAAGAATTGTGATCAATGGCTGAATGTCCGAGTGGAGAGCAGTGACAAGTGGTGTTCCTCAGGGGTTGGTATTCGGACCGGTGCTGTTTAACATCTTTGTTGGAGACCTGGACAGGGGGTTTGAGTGCACCCTCAGCAAGTTTGCCGATGACACCAAGCTGTGTGCTGCGGTCAACACGCTGGAGGGAAGGGATGTGCCATCCAGAGGGACCTGGACAGGCTGGAGAGGTGGGCCTATGCAGACCTCATGAAGTTCAACAAGACCAAGTGCAAGGTCCTGCACATGGGTCAGGGCAATTCCAAGCACAAAGACAGGCTGGGCAAAGAGTGGATTGGGAGCAGCCCTGCAGAGAAGGACTTAGGGGTATTAGTGGATGAAAAACTGACTATGATCCAGCACTGTGCGCTCGCAGGCCAGGAAGCCAACTGTATCCTGGGATGCATCACAAGAAGTGTGGCCAGCAGGCTGAGGGAGGTGATTCTCCCCCTCTACTCTGCTCTTGTGAGACCCCACCTGGAGTGCTGTGTCCGGCTCTGGAGCCCCCAGTGTAAGAAGGACATGGACCTGTTGGAGCAGGTCCAGAGGAGACCATGAAGATGATCAGGAGTCTGGAGCACCTCCCTTATGAGGACAGGCTGAGAGAGTTGGGGTTGTTCAGCCTGGAGAAGAGAAGGCTCCAGGGAGACCTTATAGCGGCCTTCCAGTACTTAAAGAGGGCCTACAGGAAAGATGAGGAGGGACTCTTTATCAGGGAGTTTAGTGATAGGATGAGGGGTAATGGTTTTAAACTGAAAGGGAGAAGATTTGGATTAGCTATAAGGAAGAAATTCTTTACTGTGAGGGCAGTGAGACACTGAACAGGTTGCCCAGAGAAGTTGTGGATGTCCCCTCCCTAGAAGTGTTCAAGGCCAGGTTGGACGGGGCTTTGAGCAACCTGGTCTAGTGGAAAGTGTCCCTGCCCATGGCAGGAGGGTTGGAACTAGATGATCTTTAAGGTCCCTTCCAACCCAAACCATTCTGTGATTCTATGAATATGCACATACATTGGATTACAAGGAGCTTTAAGTAAACTGTTGTCTGATTTATGTGGGGTTGCACTTGTAATGCCACAAACCAGTTAGCTTTGAGTTTACTTACATTTAACTGTGTGAAAGTAACCACACTACTTTGAAGAAATAGTATCGCTTTAAATGTTTTCCTGTTTTTTCTCTCATTTGTTCAGTTACAGACTTATAAGTGGAGTAATATACACAGCTTGAGTTGCTTTCTCTAAGTGTGCTTTTGTTTAAAGTGTGGTTTTTGTTCACACTTACTTTGTTCAGCAATTGGAAGCTAAATGGGGGAAAAATATATTCTCAGCTTGCTTTTTTCTGCATATTTTTTGTGCTTTCCATTCTTCTGTTGGGAATTAAGACATGTCTGGAAATCTGACTGCTCCTCATGGGGTGAGTTGGAATAAACTACTGCTGTTGCTCCTGTTACTTATCTTGCTACTGCTACCATAGACTGAACAGTGTGGTGCCTCACAGCTCTCTAAAATAAAATAAGGCATACTTCACTGCCTAAATACTTCCTTCCTCTTATATTCGTTTAGTGGATTTTTTTTCTTCTTTGCAAAGCAAATGCTATCCCTTTCTGATCTCTGTTTTTTCCAAGGTCCCTTTGTTAGATGAGATTGTATGTTTCTAGTCTGTCTTTCCTAATTCCTGTAACAATTGCGACTACACGTGTATTGGAATTAGAAAATATGTTAAGTTATTGAGAGAGGTAGTTTCGAGTGGATGTCTGTAGGATACATGTAAGGTCTCCCTTTGTTGAATAGATATGTAGGAGTCATTTTTCAAAAACGTACAAGCCATATTTCTGTATGTGTGTGTGTTTTCACTTTCTGTTGGCAGACACTGAGAAGGTGTCTTTGTCTCTACGTTGTACAGGTAGGGACACTGTAGGTGGTTTGGAGAGAATTATCAGATATTTTCATTTGTATTTGTATATTGAATGTGTGTTAAATAGCAGCCATAAAAGTATGTTGTCAATATGTTTACCAACAGCACTCAGCTAATAGAAGAAATGTGGAAGAGATTTGATGTGTCTGCTACTTTAAGTTTTTTCATATATGTATATATTTATGTGTATATATATTTATATATGTGTGTTAGTGTTGACACATATGTAAATAAGTTAGCTTTTTACTTTTTAGCATTTTCATGAAATTCTTGGAATCCAACCTGGAGAAGCACGTTTATTTCTAAATGGCATTCATATTGACCTGGATTTTCATGATCCTTTTAGGTAAGATGGTACGTTTTGTTTGACGATTACAGAATTACTAATAATACTGGAGAAGTTGTACTCATGGTGATGGATAATCTCATCTGTTGCATCTTGGGAGCCAGGAAATGCTCCAATAGAGGGAATACTGGTTTACAGTGGTTTTGCTTTGAAAATGAACATTGTATAAGTAGTTGAAAACAGCATTTTCTTTTGTAATATGTTTCCTAATTTGCTTACAATTTTACAACTTACCATGTAAAATTAATTTGGAAATGGAAGGAATCCAACATGTATGTATAAAAAGGTGGGAAAAGCACTTTATAAAAAGTAAGTTAAGTGCTTTCACATTCCTATTTCTTTAAAATTACAAAAAAATTGCAGGCATTAAATTTAGATACACAACACCTTGGGTTATTTTTGGCATGCTTGTGAGTCTGTGTCTGGCCACATTTTATAATAAGTTCTGTTAATGCAGAACTAATGTGGTTTTTTGGTATAAGAAATCTTTTTCCAGTTTGTGTAATTATAGTATAATTATTTTGGTTATGACTTGACTCTTTTATGCAAGCACTCATAAACTGTAAGCATTTTCCCTTGTATTTGTATGTTGTCAACAGCAGGACACAGATGATTACTTCAGTCTTTGGTGGCCTGCAAACTCTCAGTAGATCTACTGATGCCAGGGTTGAGGTTTTCTTCATGTTTCTATGATTTGTCAGAGTCTACAATTTTTTATTTTCTATTTTTTAACTCAAAATATCATCTTTTCTCCTTCATGGAGATTCTTAAACTTTCTTGGGTTTAGCATTTATACTTTCAACTTTTACTTAATTTTTTTCTCGGCCAGAGTTTTAAGATGGAGTCACTTGCATCTTTTTTGGTAATGATGCAAATATTAATAGTGCTCTTTAATGACAGTACTAGGTTTCATTTCAATATATTTTAGAAGAAACCTTTCAGAATAGAGAAGACTCAAAATGAAGCAAGATAGAAATAAAGGCATTTGTAAAATCTTGCCCGCTGTGTTCTACTGGTGACTACTTCAGGTTTGTTTCCATTCTCATACTGAATTTTCAGATTGCAACAAATGTTCCAGAGTTCTGTTGGGTCTTCTGGGAAAGAGTCTTCTTCCAGAGGTGTAGCTATGTGTTTCCTCCGTGCTGTTTTCAGGGTTCTGCCATGATGCAGACTTAGAGCTTGTCTGTCTCCATCACTTGCTGCCAGCTTCTCTGCACATCCTCTTAGGGCACCTCTGCTTGGGTTTCTGCCTCAGCCAGGACAGTGCAAGAAGGAACCTTTCACTCTGCTGTCCTGCCACATCTTACTAAAGATGGATGAAATTCCTTCATATAAAATAAATGTGAATGAAGATTTTATAATCTGTTATAATTCTGTTTTGAAATAAGTTGGAGACAATATAGTATTATTAATTGATTTTGTTTTAAACATTTGACTGCAGGAGAATATAAAAATTATTTTTAATACTAAAAGTAATCCTCACATAATAGTCTGTGAAATATTTTTTTCTTTTTACATCATTACAAGGATTCTGTGTATACATTATGCATTTTGTCTTCCTGAAAAAGCATCTTAGAGACTCTTAAACTGGAAGGAAAAGTGATGCATGGCCTTCATGAACTTGGAATCAAAGAGGAGATCCTGAGTAAATTTATGAGGTTGCATATACATCCTACAGATGACAGTTATGCACTAGATATTCGTCACTCTTCGATAATAGTAAGTAATTAAACAATTATTTAAATATTGCATATTTGCTAATGCTATGTATGAGACAGTCTATCTTTTTTGTAGTGTAATTGAAATACTGTGCATAAGACCATATATTGATAAGCAGTTTAAAATGTTTTGGAGGGTGATATCTCTTCAATCTATTTTAGGAGTAATTTTCTCTAGCCTTTACTTTATTAAAATTTTAAGATGTAGGATGTTTAAAGTAAGGAGAAAAGTATCTAAGAGTAGTTGCACACTCATAGCTATAGAATCTGACCTTACAGCAATTAATATTATGTAATATATTCATATTATTCAAGACTGCTAAATGTACTTTGCAAGTATGATAAGTGAATTGTGGACAACTTAAATATCTTGTTTTTAATTGTCCAATGACTCTGCTTTTTTCCCTTCTTCAAAATTTATACAGTTTTCACTATAAATGTTATACCCCAGTGGAAAAGGCACTAAAATACTCATTTTCTTCACCTGAAAGAATCATATTTCATTCTTCTGTTTGCCAAGTACAGTGAGGCTTGCACAGAAAACAGTAGAAGAACAAACTTGCCATATATTCTTTAGTTATTTTGATATATCTAAAGTGCTGTTGCAGGTTATAGATAAATACTGTATTTGCCTTACAAGATGGTTACGCTGTGTTACACGCATACCTATGTGATATGTTGTTATGACCTTTGTATTGTGAAAGTAGTTTCCACACATGAAAAAATGGTTTTATTCACATCCCGATAGAGTACAAATGGTCTTTTTTCCTTTTCCATCCTTTATTAGTTTTATTATTTACTGCAAATAACCCTGAACAGTTTGATTGAAAAGAAAAAATACTAATTTTAGAAGCTATTTTCTGTTACTATTTCAAAAAGAAGATAAAACGTTTTACTCCTTTTGGACTTTCCATGTATTTTAAGATATCTTTATATATACATATTTTACTCAATGTTTAATGTGTGTTTTTCAAATGTCTGCCTTTTTTGTTTTAGTGGGTTAATAATATAGAACAAGATCACAGCTATAGCACATGGCCTGCAAGCTATCAGGAACTGCTAAAACCCACATTTCCTGGAGTTATACAGCAGATTAGACGCAATTTATATAATTTGGTAAGTTTGGAAAATGTAATTTTTTTGCATAGTGTATGTATTAATATATGGACAGACAATTTATTGAAAACCGCACATGCTGTATTCATTGTTAAGATAGGTTAGAATTTCATGTTTTCTATGTGGGTCTGCTAATAGCAGTGAAAATCTTTTTGTCTAGTGGGTCATATGAGATTATTAGTCTGATTTCTAGAAGTGGACTTGTGCACAGTTTTGTCAGGAGCTTTTCTGTTCCCTTCAATGCTACATATAGATAATTCAGTACTATCAATGAATTTTCTTCATAGTACACTACTGAGAGAATGTAGTGATAACTGTTCTTGTTTCAGAGATGGTGAACTGAGGTACAAAAAGATTTAAGTTATAAAGCATACTAATTATGAATGTCTTGTATCCTAATTTTTCTGCTGTACCTAGCATTCTGTATCACTTAGTAAGTTAAGGAAACAGCTACTGCTTATTTAAATTAAAATTTAAATTACAAAAGGTAATGGTATGAATCACAGAATGGTTTGGGTTGGAACGGACCTTTAAAGGTCATCTAGTCCAAGCCTCCTGCAATGAGCAGGGACACCTTCCACTAGACCAGGTTGCTCAAAGCCCCGTCCAACCTGGCCTTGAACACTGCCAGGGAAGGGGCATCCACAACCTCTCTGGGCAACCTGTTCCCCTGTGACACCTGTGGTGTCTCATCACCCTCATTTCTTCATATCCAATCTAAATCTGCCCTCTTTTAGTTTAAAATTGTTATTCTTTGTTCTGTCACTACAGTGTCACTACTGTGTCACTACTGCTGGTAGAAAGCCTCTCTCCCATCTTTCTTATAAGCCCCCTTGAAGTACTGGAAGGCTGCAATAAGGTCTCCCCAGAACCTTCTGTTCTTCAGGCTGAACAACCCCAACTCTCCCAGCCTGTCCTCACAGGAGAGGTGTTCCAGCCCCCTGATCATTTTTGTGACCCTCCTCTGGACCCTCTCCACAGGCCCATGTCTTTCCTGTAATGAGGACTTCAGAGCTGGACACAGTACTCCCAGGTGGGGTCTCATGAGAGTGGAGCAGAGGGACAGAATCACCTCCCTTGACCTGCTAGCCACACTTCTTTTTATGCAGCCCAGGATACAGCTGGCTTTCTGGGCTGTGAGCATACGTTGCTGACTCATGTCTAGCTTTTTGCCCAGCTTTTCATCCACCAGTACCCCCAAGTCCTTTTCTGCAGGGCTGCTCTCAGTCCCTTCATCCCCTAGCCTATATTGATACCAGGGGCCACCCCGATCCATGTGCAGAACCTTGCACTTGGCCTTGTTGAACCTCATGAGGATCACGTGGGCCCACTTCTCGAGCTTGTCCAGGTTCCTCTGGATGGCATTGTGTCCCTCAGACATGCCAACCACACCACTCAGCTTGGTGTCATCTGCAAACTTGCTGAGGGTGCACTCAATCCCACTGTCAATGTCACTGATGAAGATTAAACAGTACTGGTCCCAGTACGGAACTCTAAGGGACATGACTCATCACTGATCCCAATCCAGACATTGAGCCTTTAATCACTACTTACTGGATGCAACCATCCAGCCAATTCCTTATCTACTGAATAAGCCATCAATCAAAACCATATTGGAGGACAAGAAATCCATATCAAAGGCCATATCAAAAGGTCAGAGGCTTTACACAAGTCCGGATAGATGACATCCATAGCTCTTCCCTTGTCCACTGACGTAGTCACTCCAAGTGACATTAAGTTCAGTATATAAAGACAACCAAAATACAAGCAACATGTAATAAAAAAATGCATGTTTATAATGAAACATAAGATGTGTAATATGAAGTAGATTGCATTATGTATTCAAAGTTAAATATTGGCATAGATGCATATAACAGCTATGTTATAGAAATCTACAACATATTTAACTATAATGTGAGGGGGAAGGAGTGTTCAAAATTCTTGAAATTGTTCTAATGCATTTCAGCTACTCTAGCAAAATTATGATCAATTCTAAGAGGAGTTGCAGTGCAAAGCTGAATAAATAAGGTACCAATGTCATAATTAAATCTGCATAAGGATAATCTACCTATGCAGACAGATCCCAGTTTTAGATTCTGTGCGTGCCTGAAAGATCTGATTTTACACTTCAAGCTACAATAAGTAAAAGAGTGAATACAAAGATATGTGAGATAGGAAGGAAGAATTCTTTCCCCATGCTCTGTTTTTTTAACTAAAGTTTTAAGTCAGTATATTCTGTTTATTTATTTTAGTTTTGTTTTCACAACAGAAGGGAGATAGTTGAAAGAAGTAATAGAAGAATCAGCATTAGATCCTTTTAAATTAAATATCAAGTTCATTAATTAAAAAAAAATATTGGCGCAGAGTCTTTCGAAGGAGAGCAGTGATATCACTTGGTTTGAAGTTCAATAAACATCAGTATTTGGTCCAAATTCATTAATTCTGAAGTTGCTTTTGTTTCTATTCTTACTGTTTTCTTGCAATGAATGCTTTAGGAAATTGAAAACAATTGAGGTGCACAGCTCCTTTGGAAATTTCTGTTCTTAGATTTTATGCCTGAAAAAAAATAAAAACAGACATCAAGAATAAATATTTGCTGTATAATATGTTTTCTCTTCTTAGGTACTTTTTGTTGATCCTGTCCAAGAAGATACAGGTGATTATATGAAACTGGCAGAATTATTCTATCATCATAATGTACCGCTTAGGTAAGGAAAACTGAAAGTCTTGAAGAAAAGTCTTAAAAGAAGTTTACTTTCCTTTTTTCTTCTTCATCATCTATTCTGCTAGGCAAAGAGGTGAATTCAAATGAAGTCCAGTGCAACAACATTCTAGTAAGACACACTGGTTACCCACTTGTGTTAAGCTTACTAGGGTATTGAGTATTCCTAAGCAAATAGGTTGTAAGGGATAGCATACCTGAGCGTGTGGAAGATGAACTGCAAAAGTCTGATAAAAAATTGTCTTGTCAAATATTCCCACTACATGCCCACATGAAGTTGCATTCTAAGCAAAATATTCTGTAAGTAAAACATGATTTGAGGGCATTTTTGAATTTCTAAAAATTAGTTGTCTGTATCTGAACTAGTGGTCATTTGAGAGAAGGGGACACTTCTGAGGAAGAATATGATTGATCTGAGATGCCTACTTTAAGAAAAAATTAATTGCTCTCAGAGGTGCCTGTTGATTTCCACAGCTTATAAAAAGAAAAGTGTCCAAACTATATCCAAGGTTCAGCAAGATAAATTCCATGTTAAATATTTAAAATCTTCCTGTGAAATGGCTTTTTGTTTCCTCAATAACTTTCAGGTTTTTAATTTTCCTTTAAAATTTTACTGGTTCTGATCGTTGTTTTGGTTTTCTTTGGTTTTTATCATTCAATGACAAAAAAGTAATGGAGGACAGATAGTAGTTATCTGTGCTTTTTGTCACTGTTGTCACTACCTGGAAGACAATACTGCTTCAGTCCATAAGGAGAACATAGCCTAGAACCTAATTTGCCTTTTCTGATACATAACAGCATAAGAGCAGCCAAACTGCATCAGACTAAAAGTCCATTTAGGTCAGTCTGTCTGCAACAAGCCACAAGGAGCTGCCTAGGTATGATAAAAAGAACAAGGCAACCGGGTACTTTGCCTGAGTATTTTCCTGGCCTTCACGCATTTGAAGATCAAAGAATTCCAGACCCAGATGTAGTTTCTAAATATTTAGCAACCCTTGATGGGTTTCTCTTCCATAAACTTTTATGTTTTCCCCTTGAATTCATGTAAAGTTTGAGCACCCACAGTATCCTTTTCCAGATGTTTTCACAGTTGAACTAAGTGGTTTATGAAGAACTGCTTTCTTTTGAGCCAGACTTTCAATAGCTTCATTCACTTTCTGTAACTCTTATAACTGGGAGAGAGACTAAGCAGTCTCTCCTGCTCCCTAGATGCCCGTCGTGATTTTGTAAAGCTCTGCCATATTTGACCTTAGTTATTTCTTTCCCTAGGTTACTAGTTATTCCTTGCCTGGAAGCTGTTCCAAAGGTTGTTTTGTTTTCTGAGTTGTCCTTCTCTGAACTATCTTAGTTTTAATATAACTTCTCTGAGATGAGATCAATAGCCATGTACACAGTATTCAAGATGTGAACAAGCCACGGGGTTTATACTGTCGTACAGTATTTTGCTTTGCTGACTGTTCCTACGGCACCCAGATGACACAAGACTTCGGGAAAAGTTATTTACAATAATGAGAAATGTAAAAAATGGGAGAAACAATTAATTGTAGAACATGGTGCATCTTTATGCATTAATTATTATTTATATCTTTTTAGAAAACTTGCTGTATTTCTTACTTCCCTCTGTCCTTTGATCCGATGCACACCTGATTATGTTCTGAACATCTGTCTAAACAATTTTATAGTGATATGACAGACTTTTTTTTAATGTAATAGTGTTTAAAATATCTAATGTGAAGTGGCTATCCCAATGAAAAGCTGACTTCCTAAATCAGCTCATTGAATTATCACTTGTAAATATGAAGGTCTTCTGAAACGTGGGCTGTCCTGGTTTAGCCAGGATAGGGTTAAGTTTCCCCAGCAGTGGGGGGAAGCTCTAGCTGGGTTATTCAATACCATGCTGATGTCACGTCCAGGCGCCCAAGCGCGGCAGCGTGAGAGAGTCGGTTAACACGTGTGTTATGCCATCGCTCTGTTCTCACTGCTTTATTGGTAGATATCTTGCTCTGTTCATTGTTATCACTGTTATTGTTGTTTGTTGTGTCGCTGTTGCACTGTTGTATTAGACCTCTCCTTATCTCAACCCCGGGGCTTTGTATTTCACTCCCTTTGTGGGGGAGGGGCAGCGGCCGTGTGGTCTCAGACCCCGGCAGGGACTAAACCACCACATGGGCTCATGCAGATTGTCATGTTGTTGTAGTAACTCTCTTGCATTATGAGATCAGTAGGTCTCATGTTCTTGTAGCAACAGTGATGGAGTTGTACACTCTGTGGAAATATTTGAAAGATGCACAGTGTTTTGTATAGCAGAAGCCAGCTTTGAGTCTCTGTGGTACTGCTTTAGAAAGACTGTAATTCCCTTCTTCTGTCTTACAATTTTCCTCTTTTTGATAGTTGGCATAATTTTCAATCTTTCAACTGACTGCTGCATATAGAACATTATCCAGTGCTGTCATATGCGTAGTCAGGGCTAGGCAGCAGCGTATACAGCTGCATTTCATAGATGGCTGTGATTGTGTAAGCCTGTTAGCTCATTATTAAGTGGTTTTGGTTGGAGTTTGGCAGCCAGAGACATCCCTACCTGTAGGTTTGCTAAAAAGTAAATGTAGAGGAGAACAAAGTTGAATAGCTGCTTCCATAGGGGTTTGTCATAGAGCAGCTTTTTTGTGCACTGTTGTGTTTGTCTTGGGAGAAGTGACAGCTAATAGTAGAGGATTTTGCTGCAGACCTGGTATGAATAGCATTAGCTGCAGATATTCTGGACGATTCAAGGATATGTTTTGGAAAACCACATGAAGATGATCCCTGAACTGCTGCAACAGCAAAGTATTCACATAAAATCTCCCTTTTCGATTCATAAAAATATCTGGGTTTGGCCATCTTCCTATTCCTCTCTCTTATTATAGAAGCAGGCTTAATGTTGAAGTGCCGGGGGTGGAGGGGATGATATCTATTCTTCTAAGAAAATGTATTGAGAGCAGACAGTAGAAGGCTTGGAAATTCTTAGAAGGGTTTTGATGGCTTTGCACTCACAAAATTCCAGGTGACTGGCAGAATCCACCTTTCTAGTCTTCATCTCTTAATGCAGGCAACTGTGTTCACGAATAGGCAGATATTTCTCCTCTTGGGAACCTATATGTTCTAGCTATGGATGTAAACATGCTCTGTCACTTGAGACTCAACGGAAGGATCTTTCCTGTCCTTTGCCTGTACCAGCTAAGAAGTGGAACTGACTGTAATGATCAGAAGTCCCTTCCATTAGAGATCAGAAGGATCCTTATGTGTTCTCAGCAGGGAATATAACTTCAAATATCTTCAGTTTTAAGTCTCATGAGTCTTCAGTCTGTGAAGAACTTTGTGCTTTAGTCATTGTGCCACTATTTGCAGTCTATTTGACCAGATTGTCTCATTGCTTAAAGCCTTTGTTTCGTGGAGAAACAAGATCTTCACATCAATATCTTGGACTTCTGGGTTTTCTGGAGCATGTGTCAAACCTTTCAGTGACATCTTCATATGTGTGCAAATGATGATGCTCAATTTAATCAAAATGTTTTTGTATAGGTAAACAAGTGGCTGTTAGGTTTGAATTTCCGCTGCTATTGTAGAACAGCAAACCTCTGTTAGAGTTTATGCTATAAATAAACATCTTGTGTTTCTATGTTGGTATTAAAATGTGTGTGAAACTGATATTGTTTTAAAATGTATGATCTCTTTTTGTTTTACAGAATTGGATTTGTTTTCATTTTAAGTACAAGAGAAGACATTGATGGAAATGAAGATGCTGGAATAGCTCTTTGGAGAACTTTTAATTACATTGCAGAGGAATCTGACACCTCTCAAGCCTTTACCTCGATAATTAATGTTAGTTCTTTCACAAGAATCACCTTTTTTTTTACTTTTTCCATATAGTTAGGATTTTGCTAACTTGTGACAACATGAAACATCTGCATTTAGTTTACATGGAAGTAAAGTATTAAAAACATGTATGGCATTAATATGCTATAGAATGATTTGCAGAAATATTTTCCTCCTCCAGAAACCAACTTGCTCTTGTCATTTTGCCTATCTACAGTCTTTCTTCATGAATGTAAAAAGGTAGATGCATGCCTTACAGCTTTTAGTATTTTCTTGTGAAAAATGATTTTATATTATTTCTGTTAATGTGATGTGCTTGTCTTTGTGTTTTGTATCTCTTGGAGCACAGACATTTTAATATCACTTTGCAATCCTATAAACTTTGAAAAACCCTTGATTGTTCTCTAGTGTAGAAAGCGAAACAGAGTAAGATAAGTCCTTTTTTGGTCATGCTTCTGCTATTCATGGGTGTAGAAAACAGAAATACTTGAGGCTTGCAGCTTAATGAATGAGACAGGTTTTCTGTGTGAGAGAATGCAGGGTCATGTAAAGGCAGGAATTTCAGAGATGAGAAGGGAGGGAAATGAAGTGAGCAGTCTATGTGAAGACTCTGCAGGCAAAATTATATTAGAAAATATGGTATTAATACATAACATTTTTTCTTACTTTTGTTTTCTATTATTCTGCTCAGTGCCTAGAAACTAATGTCATGGACAAACTCAGAGAGCTTAAAATGAAAGGAATTGAAGTAACTAGGTGTACCTTGGAAGAGAAATAGAAATCCACAAGTGTTAGGGGCTGACACACATGTGTGACTATTATCCATGACCAGATTACAAAATACCAGTTTACAGTGTGCTTTTTAAAATGTGGTGTTCCTCTATTTACTTTGTTTCATAATATAAAAAGGAGGGGATGATAAATATAATTAAAAGATAACAAAAATAGAATCAATAAAATAGAGGTTTGAGATATTCACAGCTATAGAGGGAAATGTATTGTTCCTCATTTGAAACAAAATGGATTGAATAATTTTCATTTCAAATTTCATTTGTATGTTTGATGGAAGTAATAAAATCTTATACTATGAAATAAAATAGCATTGGTAAGGAAAAACTATCACTGTAGGAAAAAGTAGCACTGACTAATTCAGGCTTGGATTCATCCCATATAGATTCAGGTAATTACACATGGTTAGGTAGTTTATAGTAAGAATTTAGACTCCTTCTCTAATCAGTGGAGAGAAATAACCTTTCACATTCAGCTCACATAAGTGTATTTCCTTTGCCACTTCAGATTTAGACTAAAGGTATAATAATAGATTAATCAGAACAGTGCTCTGATGAAAAATTGTGCATATGTGTGATGGTGATAATTACTAAATAATATAAAAGCTGCAATATAGCAATAAAAGCAATATAAAGGTATACTGATATAAAATTTACTAGAGCATTATAAAAAGATATTTACTTTATTGTTTCTTTACTTTTATTAATTTTATTAAATTATGATTGAAATTTTATTACATTTTAAAAAATTATTTCTGTTATAATTTTTACAGATGTACCATGAAGTGAAAGATGGAAATGTTTTAACAGTAAATCATGTGAAAGATGTTCTTAGAAGCGAATACCCACATGCTGATGTTCAGAGTATACTAGATGCTCATTCTGAATACGACGAAGGGAGGAAGGTATGTTGAGAGCAAAGTGTAAGACATATTGCAGTACAAGATTTATTGCATTTGCTAAGCTGAAAGATGGCTAAATGTTAAAGCAAGTAAATACAGTATCTTTGAGTCAAATTTTTCTTCAGCCACCACTCAGTCATTAGTGGAAATGTTGAAAGGGTTTCTGCATTACTGCTCTCACTATTAAAATTTACCATTGCCTGCTGCATTCAGAAGCACAAGACTTTTTTCTAGTAAGCATATCAAGGGGTCTCTCGCACTATAGAAATTGTTTACCTGTGTCTTCTGGGTGAGGACCTGAAGCCTGTCTTCTAGGCAAATCATTGTTTCCTTTAATTGTGCTTCCTGCTTATAATTTCCTTTGGGAAAGACAGCTATGAATTTTGATTTAAAGGCATTAGAGAAGACATATTTTTATCTATAATTGATTATGTAGACAATTTTCTGCTAAAATTTATATAAAAATACCATTTTCTTTCATGTGTCTTCCACCATGCCATCTATACAATCTTGTGTTTCTGACACATGCCATTCATTTTATTTATTTCCTTTTAAAATTTGTTACATAACATATATTATGTTCCTTTAAAGAATGGTGTCTAGGCAGCCAGAAAAAAAGGTGCTGTTCACTTTATGCTGCTTGTTCCTCACTGAGTTGCATGGAGGCTTCATACAGAAGGGCAGTTTGAATCTGCCCTGGAAACAGTTGGATACCTTAGGGAAGGAGAGCTTCCCACAGAGAATATTAAAGGAAGAAAAATACACAGACAGCCACCAAGAGGAAGCCCCCTGTACGAGGAGGGACAATGAGACTGTGATGAAGATCAGGGAGGTGACAATGGGATGACAGAAAGATGGATGCATAGATACTGCTATAGAGTTTGTGGCCATCTAGAAAGTGACGCTGAAATAAAACATGAAAGGATGCAGAATAGGAAGAGGGAATTACAATACAATTTTTTAATTTTTATTTGTCTCACTGACTCTTCTCTAAGGACAAATTAGTTTGTTCTGCTTTCTTATCAAGTAAGGCTTGGCCTCTGAACATAAAAGCCTTTAGAGGTTTTTCTGGGGTGCTGTCTTTGGGGAAAATGTCTAGGTTGATCCACCTGAAACTATGACTGTCTTAAGGTCCTTCTCCAAAGTTATTTACTTAATTTTTTTTGCTAAAAATGTTAAGCAAAATAAAATAATATTTCTCAGCAAGATGATAAAGCAAAATTTTAAAACACCATGTATAGATCTGTAATTTCTTTGAGAAAGGAGTCCCATGCATCCTGTTTGGTTTCCAAACATTTCCTGTTTTGTCCCTGCTACTCATGAGAAGGTGTGACAGTGCTTGGAGATTGGTGTCCATTGTCTCTTGATATTAGTTTTATTTTTTGCTACAGTCAGCCACAGTCTATTTAATCTTGTGATATTTCTGATATGTTCAGGCAGGAGCAACCTTTTATAAAAAGACAGGCCTGGGTCCATTGCCTCAAGCTCTGTTTAATGGTGTGCCCTTTAACAGAGAAGAGATGGATGCTGCAGAGTTAGAGACAGTTATTCTTCAGAGGATTATTGATGCCACCGGGTTCTTCCAGAGGGCAGTGTTCATGGTATGTGTAACATTTCTGAGTGAATGCAAGATGAAATATTTGGCAGTGAATTGTTTGAGTCATGTTTATATATTAATTTTTTTTATAATGAGATGGCTTGAAGTTAGTAATATCACAACTGAAATTACATTGTTACATTAATTTGCAGTCATAGTTTTGAAACAGTGTATTTAGATTATACAAGACTGAAGGATCAGTTAAGCACGTAGTAATTATATGGATTTTTTTCAACCAGAAACTGAGAGTTTACTGCAGTTGTTCATGGAAGAATGTGTATCTGATGTTTTGAAATATGTGTGATATGTATACATTTTTGACTTGACATTGTCCATAGCTTGGAGTATATAGAAGCTTTAAGCTCAGTTGAAAGATTGTACAAATACTTGCTCTTTGTTTGTCTTGAAACTATAAAAGTACAGATTTAATTTTTTTCTTTTACTACAGGGTTTATTAAATGATCATATAAATGCAATGGATTTTCTTATGGATCAGCACAATGTAGTTTCCCGTATAAACCCCACTATTCTTGGAGCAGAAAGAAGATACATACATTTCAGATCCACATCTGGTAACACTTTTCTCAGATCAGCTGTTGTTACGATTTTCCTTTTTTTAAGTCTAACGTGTGATGTTTTACATTTTGCAGTTCCATTTGATGTGGAGGACTTCTCTACTTTCTCCTTTTTGGACTCACAAGATAAAAGTGCTGTAATTTCAGATAACATGAAGTATTTAACAAAAAAGGGTATATTCATTTTCTATATGGGTTTTATATATATAATGTATCTATTACAAATTGTTGAAATTTGCCAGTAAAATATCCCAAGTAAATAAGTATCCCAAGGATCCCATGTAAATAAATAAATTTTTCAGTAACCCAGTATCTTCTTTCAGGAGCCAGATGATAACCTAATATTATAAACACAAATTATAATTAACAGGATAGTTATTTTAGATTTTGTAGTTTTGTGATACGATGGATATTGTGGCTAGTTGGTTTTTGTTTTACAGACATGAAGTTAAGAAGTTTTGCAAGACTTTTGCAGCTTAAAAAAACAGACTCAGTTTTCATACTAATATTGTTTTACTTGAGGATATTAAAGAGTTTTCAAGTGACTCTTAGTTGCAGCATTATCAAGTGAAGAATGTATAGTCTTTGTAACATCTGTATCGAAATTAGGCATTTCTACAATCTAAGGAATAATTTATTTTATTTCTTATTTATTAGCATTCAGTATCTCTTTATTTTTCCGGTAGTTAGATTGTATAATTTTGATATCTGAAGCTTTGTCTTTCTGTAGAAAAGAAAAAATAAACATATTCTGATGGATTATCACTCATTCATACATTTCTTGCTAAAACTCACACTTTTTTGTACATTTAAAATATTTTTTGATGTAAAATATTCTTATTGCGTATGCAAGTATTTTCCCTTGGAGTTAGAAGAAATTGCAGTTACAACAGTGGGGACATAATACTGCATGGAATTTTTCAATAGCCTATACCTTGTTAACTCGTAGGACAGTTAGCAACTGCTCATTTACATCAATCCATCAAGGGACAGAATAATCCTGTTAACAAAGTGCTATTCTTTCAATAATTTTTATGCAGTATTAACATATTTTTTACTTAGTCCATTATCAAAAAGAAATGCCATGTACTTACATTTCTTTAGAATAAAATTGTTTAACTCTATTTGATTCTCTGTCTACACCTCCAGGGACATCCCAGCTAGTTGTCAAACAATGATTGGCTTTCAATCTGTGGGCTTATTTCTAAGATTCAGATCTCTTGTGTAAAATCCATAACCTTTAAACTGGAACCTACATTTCAAATCTCTGTCCCCAGTGTGTTTCTCTGAACTGCAGCAACACTTAATAATAACCTCTTCCTAGAATCTCACCAGAACCTTGTAAAATTCGCATCTAGATGTGTTACCCTTTAGGGGATATATGATAGACCTGAGTAGACCGATATTCTTCTACAGATGATTTTCCAGATTTTTTTCATCTACTATTGCCTTTCTATGAAGAGTAAAGAACAGGAGGATATAGACCAGGAAAAAGGGAACATTTCCGTGTATACACCTATACAGTAGTTTACTTTCTTTGAACTGCATTTGGTATATTCCTGTTTGTGTCCAGAAATGGTTAAGTTTTGTCCTGCCTTTGGTTGAAGGACTGTCCCTTTGATGCTAGGAAAAGTGAATAGACTAACTCATGCATTCTTCTAACTACTTAATTCTTTTCATTTTTGGCTATATGACCAGCCTCCATCAAATGTTCACAAGAAACCTCTGGTAAAGCAGGTCTTGTTAATTGGAGTCAGTTTATTACTTAGGGCCATCTTGTTTCAGTGGTACAACAGCATTTTGGCTATTTTAGTGTCTCTCTCATATTAACATGATAAATTACCTTCTGAGAATTTTATTTCAATTCAGAGGGCAAAAGATTCTGATGTGGCAAAGATTAATCTTACAGTTGAAGTCAGTAGTGAAACATACACATAAACTTCAAAATCTCAAACAGAATTAATTCATTACTCATTAATTGTGAGAAGATTCTCCAGAATATAAAGCAAGATTATCTTTAATTTTCAGATGAAGATGCATTATATGCTGTTACTATCTGGATTATTGCTGATTTCGATAAGCCATCTGGGAGACGACTGCTTTCTAATGCCTTGAAACACCTGGTGAGTTTCTAGCAGTTTTTATTAAAGTAATTATTATGAATATGTTCTTAACAACACTGCACATTCAGAAATTATATTCTTAAATAAAGGTGTAACAGTATGCGGTTTTGTGGATCAGGTGCAGACTTATGAGACTGTACTTCAATTTTACTCTACTCTTCTGCAGCACTGACATCTTACAGGCCTGTAAATGATAATTTGGTTCATGGACTCTTGATGCAGGAGACAAACTATGATACTGTGCGTTAAAAGGGTGAATTTCTTCCCAGTTACGGACCTTCTCCTGTGAGGTAACCTACCATGTTACCTGGGCCAGGGAAGTTGGGATAATGCCTGTTGATGTGAACCTAAATTATGCAGTGTTCTCCTGTATCTTATGGCATAGCTGTGGCCATGAAGTGACCATTTTTCCACATACTGTTTGTATGCTTCTGAGACAGATAAATTTTTTTTATTTATTTTAATATGCCAGGAGGATCATCCACATTTATGAGTTTGCTTATTTTTAAGTTCTTCACTACTAAGAATAGGATTTAAAGTATACAAGTAAATGTCACGTGAATATAAATGACAAAAACCCCTCAGTTCTGGGGAGGTTAGAAGAGTAATTAGACTGAAATTGGGAAAACATCTAGATTTACTAATCAGGAAAGAAACAGGAACCACCCTAAGGGAATTATAAAATAAGTATGTTGCAGGGAGCGTGTGATGCCAAATATGTCTTAAAAAGAGGCTTAAAAAACTGCAAAGAGGAATATGCAGTACAAGTCGTTGTTACAGAAAAACTTTTCATATATCTGACTGCTAGGTCTGTGACCCAAGCTTGACAGATGTATTCCCTCTGTAGCTTCATTTTTTTTCCCCTTTCAGTGGGGAAAATATGCCATAGCTCCCAGCTAGGAAGTGAGAACTGTCTGGGCAAGTTCCCATGTGTTAGTGAGGAGAATTTAGGAAAAACATTAGAAGAAGCCATTCTGAATAAGGTTTGTTGGATCCTCTATGAATAACAGTTTAATTGGTTATCGTCATTCTAATCCATAGATTTGATTTAGATAAACCTCATTTGATTTAGATGAACTGCTTGGTCTAGTGATTTCTGAGTTTCATGACAAGAAGACAAAAGCATAGTACTTTTAAAAAGTCCATTGATTTGTATGGAGATTCTCTGCTCCTTTCCAGTCCCTTTTGTTTGTCAGGTCAGCGTCTAGTAGAATTTCTGATAGGTGCCGAATTGGCACAGACACCTCTTGTGCATGACTTGCCATCATCAGCGTTTGAAGAAAAAATGCAAGAATCTGAGAGGGAAAGTGGCTGAAGGCAACTCTTAACTATTCCCGCTAATATATAATATTTTGAAAACTACTGATATATTTTTACTTCATTTGTAAAAAACTAGAGACGTCTTAGCTGGAAGAGACCTCTGGAGGTCATCTGGTTCAGTTCCCTGCTCAAAGTAGGATTATTGCCGTCATTAGATCAGGTCAGCTGTAAGTTTGTCTGAAGGAGTCCTGAAAATCTCCAAGGAGGTGACTCTGTCCCCTCTCTTGACAATTTGCTCTGGTGTTGCACGGCCTTCCTAGTGTAGTTTTTCATGCCAGGCCCAAATTTGTGACCATTACCCCTTGTTATACTCATTGCCACTACCAAGAAGAGTTTGGCCCTGTTGTATTTTTCACTCCCCCTTCAGTAGTTGTTGGTTGCTATTAGAGTTCTCCATAGTCTCCTCTTTGCCAGACTGAGTGAGCCCAGCTTCTTCAATGCCTCCTCGTAGGCCTCTAACCATCTTGGTAGCCCTTAGCTGAAACCTCTCCAGCATCTCAACATCCTTACTGCACTGGGGGGACCCAAACCAGGCACAGCAGTTCAAGTGCAGCCTCACATATACTGAGTAGAGAGTAAGAACTTCCCTTGATTGGCTTGCCATGTGTCTCCTCTTGTAGCCTAGTATGCCACCTGTTTTCCTTCCAGCAACAGCACGCTTCTCAGGAACAGTATAAAGTATGCATTTTCAAGCTTTTCAAGTAAGTGTTTTAACACAACTTTTCTCAAGGGCTGAAATTTAAAGTTTGCAGTTTAATTATGTTGAATACCAGTGATTTCATGCCTTATTTTTGTATTCTGTACTGCAATAGAGTCCATTTACCTTTTCTTCAGTTAGTGATGCTATTTGATCCTACCTTAGAATCATCACTCTCTCTAGTGAAATTTAAGTGGCATCACTGATTTTAGCAAGTGAAAGATTTTCCTGCTGGTTAAGATTAAAGTGATAAGTGGATAAACTTGCTTGTATTTATGTTATGCTTAGTTTGATAGTTTTTGAAAAATAGAAAACCACCTACAAAATCAGTTCTGAAGTCTGTAAATGAACACTTGTGTATGTCCTGTGTTAAAAATACACTTCTGCAGAATGCTCAAAGGCAATTGTTCTATAAAAAAATCTTCTATTTAAAATATATATTACAGAATAGGTAAATCCTTACTAATAACTTTTTTACTCCTAGTTGAAGTTCTGAATTAGGCATTGATGTATGTTTTCTAAAGACAAATGGCTGTGAAAAATGAAATACTTAAGGGCATTTCACAGTGTTATAACAGATATGAATACATTAGGCAACAGCAGATGGAACTGTGAAATTGGCTATTATTCTGTATTTTTCTTTGCAGAAAACAAGCAGTCATACACGAGTTGGGATTTTGAACAATCCTTCATTACAAATAAAGGAAGATAACACAGCCATTGCAAGAGGAATTTTGACGGCTTTTCTAACCCAAAGCAACAGCAACTTAAAAAGTTTCCTAAGTAAACTCAGTAAGGAAGAGACAGCGAAATCCCTTGCTGCTGGAACTAAAATAGCAAAATTCCTTATCCCAGTGAGTTCAAACTAAATTAGACGACTCTCTTTTTCATTTTACATATATTTTGCTGTAGGGAAATGTTAAGAGTAAGTGTTTGGCCAAACGCTATGAAGTTTATAACCCTTTGTATACAGTTTCTGCTCAAGCAGGTTTGGGTTTTTGCAACCTTTATATGATGGAAGAATAGAGAATTTCTTTAAAGTAAAGGAAGAAAATACAAGAGTACTGAAAGATACAGAGTAGATACTGGATTATTGAGACCAAAATAGTTTCATTTTTAATTTTTGATCGGGGTTTTTTTATAGCGCTCTCTTAATTAAAATTACAGTATTAATGTTTGTCAGGAATTAAGACTTCAGAAGTAACTGGTTTTACCTTGCTGTCACGGTTGTGAGCGGTAAGAGGCACAGACTGAAGTAGTTGAGGTTAACGAGCAGTGTGTACTTCTGGCCAACATTTTCTGGTGTGTTTCTATGAAAATTCATTGGTTTAAAATACAAATGTTGCTGATTTCAAAGTTCACACGTAGAGTGGAGCTGAGTTATCAAATAACAGCTGCAAACGTCAGTTTTTGTTTCAGAAGGAGCTGTAAATTTTAGTATTTTAAATAGGAAGATTTGGAAGACTAAGAACTCTCTTGCACCATATTGGAAAATTAATAGGCTGGTTTGGGTCATGCTCTTATTTCACTGTCTAATAAATCTTGAAAGACATAAAGGTAGCTAATTAAGCAGTGTATGCATGTTACTAATGTATTTTTTTATATTAATTATATCTGAATGAATCTATTTTCTTGGTCTGTATATTTCTAATGAAAAAATACCTGTCAGTAGAGTTTAGTATAGCAGGATAATTTTGACAGGTGAGGCACAGTGCCACTGTGAGCATGGCAAAGTGCCAGCATTTTTTTTCCTACTTTGAGCATTGATTTGTTATGTGTCTTACTGGATGATGTTGGCTTCCCCAAAACATATTTAATCTGTATCCAATGACCACATTAAAATGACTGTTAGGTTTTTAAACTATTACAGATTTTTTGTGTACCTTTCTCCTAGAAGTAAGACTACAGTTCAGTTGTTAACAGAGAATGTTATTTTTCATGCAGCTGTGTGCTGGATCATAGAAAAAGTGCTTAACCTCAGGCTCAGCTTTCCTCTGATGGTTATTTACAGTTGCCCGAGGGTAGAAACTGCACACTAGCTAGTTGGGAGACTGTGGCTCCACACCAACAGTTATGCACTTGCACTGAAGCTGAGGTTGTTGTTTTCTGGTTACCACATAAATTGAAGAAAATCTTTGATTACCTCATCCGTTACAAAATTTGTTTTTGCTGAATCATTCCACCATCTCATGCTTTACTTTTGCTTTAGGGAATGGATGATGATACTTTTGAGAAGAAGTACAACACTTTAGGACTGGACTTAATTAAAACCCACCAGATGTTCTGCCAGGAGGTTCTTAAGCTGCTTCCTGGGCAAATGGCTGTTATGAGCAATGGCAGGGTAAGAAAAAAATTTAAGTCATCTCTCAATCCTTTTGTAGGTATTTTTTACTTCCTTGAACTTCAGTTTCAAGCTAAAGAACATACATTATATTCATTTCCCACTTAATCACCCCATTGTTAGAGCATGGTATGAATGTTTGCCTTGTTTTTTGTTTTACTCCTGATTTGTTGATTAGCTCCATTCCATTGAAGCTACTATGTGCGTACGTCATTCACACAGCTATTTAAGAGTTAATCTGACAAAAATCTCTAAACAGGTTAATATTTGATGTATTATTAATGACATTTAAGAATAAATTTTGATCCTAAATTTATCTATATTTTACACATTTGGAATAGGATAAACTACTGCATATATAATAAAAAATGAATTACATTGACTAGGGTAGTATTTCAAGCTCTAAAACCCCAAATTGTTTATAAATACTAAATTGTTCTATAGTCTGAATTCATAATGTTCAAATAAAAGTGTAGTAGTTTAGTTGTTTCAGTTTCTTGTATGTATATGCTGAAACCAATAGCCTTAATTACAGTGTGGCTATAGATGTACTGTGATTAAAAAATACAATATTGGGTTCAATATTTAGTACTTGTTAATGACAGTCAATACCTTACATTACAAATACAATTTATGCAAACTACTCTTTGAGTTAACTCTTTTCTAATTTCTGTTTATTGCTCTACCATTAGAAAGAAATAGAGGTACTATGTTGGCATCTCACTGCTGGAAACTCTCTTTAAATTGTGTTCTTAGTTACTCTTGTGCATCTTAAATGGTTTCTGAGATACAACTCAAGTTTTGCAGAAATATGTTCCTTAAAAATACTTGGATAAATATGATAGTG
Organism: Strix aluco; assembly: GCF_031877795.1. Lineage (NCBI taxonomy): Eukaryota > Metazoa > Chordata > Aves > Strigiformes > Strigidae > Strix > Strix aluco. The sequence continues at coordinate 80,174,891 of NC_133932.1, forward strand.
TATATTCATCTATCTGAAAGTGTGTTTTAACTTTAAAAGATTACTTTTAAAAAAAGAGGTGGAATATCCTTCATTTCTATCCTTGCTATTTCAGCACTGAAGTTTTGTTTTTATGAGAAAATGGGGTTTTTTTCCTAATTATGAGTTCTACAAAAGTATCATGGTATTTCATAATCACACTATGGTTTTCTCTATCTCATGCATCATTAATAACAGATTTTTAAATGGAGTTTTGTTAGATAACCTCTCATTTCTAGGAAGCAGTTGAATTTTGGGAGAGAGGCATTCAGCACCAAACTTACATCATGACATTCTACGTCCTCGGAGCCCTGTAGGCTCTTGAAGTTGACTTGGGTCAGTTTAGCCTTGTAGACTATGAACAGGAAATTCAAACAACATCCTCAAAGCTATTTTCTGGGACTTCAAGGCACCTTCTTTTCCTTCAGACACCAAAAAGATATAGTAGTTGTCTCTTGTCTCTGGATATCCTCTATTTCTTATCCTTTGCTCTTTTCTTCCTTTCTATCCATTCTGCTTCATCAGAGAAGCCTTGAGAAGTTAAGATCGTGTTCACAAAATTAAACAACTAAAGAGTGCAGTAGGCAGATATTAATTTGAATTTCAGTTTAAAACAGTGTACCTAACAGAGCTTTTTCTTAAACTTAGATTTGTTATTTCTAAATGGTGTACTCCTTTACATAGGTATCTATAATGAAAAATATCATGCATATTTCCATTGCAGCTGTTCTTTGTGATTGATAATTAACTGCAATTACATAACTGTAAAACCTAATCTTGATCTTGCATAGCTACTATAGAGTTTAGTACTGTATAGTTAATAGTAGTGATATTTATATATAGGGCTGGGGGTTGCATATTGACTATTGTGCATTCATTTAAAATATTAGTATACTTTTGCTTACAGAAGAAACATCATTGGCACATTCTATGCTTAGTAACATTTTTTTCTCTATCTGAGGTACTTGGTCCTTTAGATGAAAATGAATTCTATGCAGAAGACTTTAATTTGTTGGAAAAAATAACATACAGTACCTCAGCAGAGAAGATTAAAGCTATTGTCAAAGAGATGGGAAACAGCAGTAAAAGGTAAAATTCTTTTGCATTTTGAGGCTTTATGATATACTGCCTTGTTTATTGCCTGTGACAAATTAATAATCCTTTTGTATGGGAAATATGAACAAGGGTTCAAATATATGGTCATAATACTCTTCATACTATATACTCATATATATACACACACTCTACATGCACTTAAAGTGTTTGTTGTTTGTGTGCTATATATTTGTGATCCTCTTACTTAGCATCTGAGTACTCTACATAGACAGGTTTAACTGTCCCTCATTTCCCTTTTAGCATTTCCCTGACAGACTTAGTATACGTACCTCGTCAAAGCCTTGCCCTACTTTCTAGAAGAAAGGACACATCTGCTAAATTTTGTATCACCTTTATGCTTGGCTAATTATGCTATTTAACATAGTTTTCCACAGTATATATAAACTGTATATGTTGGGTTTCAACTGCATGTGTCAGCCTCTTTGGTACCTCGTTGTTACAGCACAGGGCAGAAAAAAAGGCACCCTGTGTTATTCAAGAGACATGCATCCTTTAGTCATTGGTCATATGTGTGAAGAGACTAAGGCATAAGAGCACGTCCAAAGAATCATATCCTCTCCAACTTGCCTCATAACATATGTGCAGCTCTGCTAAATTACTCCAAATACTTTATCTGCTTTCACTGTACTTACAAGCAAGAGACAAGTACGGCTAACCGTAAACAATTTTTACTAGCTTTTGTTTACTTAAGAGTAATTATAAATAATAATAATAAGTTTCATAAAATCCAGTGCATCTTAAAACCACAGTAATATCGGAGTATTGATACTTGAAGTAAGAAAGTGCTTTGTCTTTGGGAATTGTTAGAAAAGGAGCCTGTAGAGGCGTGGGCAGATGTGGTGCTCTGACACTCTGCTAGGCAACATTCACACATCTGTTAATTGGAGAAATGTAAAGAAGAGTTATAGCCAGCTTTTCATCTAAGGATCCAGTTTGTGTACAAAGAAGAGAGCAAAACTATATTAGTTTTACAATATCTGTTGATTTTCTGAGTATCATTTCTTTCATCTGGAAGGACTGGCACAACTGAAAGAATAACTACCAGAAAAACAAAATCAAGAAGAGGTAGAACTATCAAGGAGATAACAGTGAGAGGCAAAACACATTTAGTCAAATATTAAGACTCTATTAATGAAATAGAACTACTAAGGTTTCTAAGGAAATTCGAGTAAGAAATACAAAAAATATTAATGTGTCCAAGTAAAATTGAAACTTGTTCATTTATGTCTGTTGTTGTCACAAAGGGAAAAAATGAAAAAAAAAAAGGAATAAAGAGCTATAAATGCCAGCAGATTGTACCATGCAGTCTATGAGGCTGAATGGTAATTCTGCAAATTCTGCATCACTTAATTTTAAGAAGCTTACAGTTCACAAGCTCTGAGTCAGTAGTGGTTCATGAACATTGTCATGCTAAAGGTTTTACTCAAAGCTACAAATCTTGAGGTGCTAATCATTTTAAAGAGTCCAGGTTTGGGATGTGGGCTTTTTAAATATCCCTTAGGCAGACAGACATAGATTAAAATGTGAATGTTTTGCTCCTTTTCTAATTAAAAACAAATTATATGTGCTTATTTAATATAGTGGCAGTGATTTGATTATGAAAATAGATGCCCTACTGTCATCTTTGCCTAAAACAGAGATGAGACAAGATGCTGAATTACTGAAAGAGCAGCACAGGTAAGTTCTGTCTGTCACGATAATGCACTTACAGTGCTTTCATATCAAAATTATAATTTGCTGATGACTACGTAAGGTCTTTGGAAACTTGAGTAAGCATTCCAGTTTTAAAAGAAGTTGTTGATTCTATGGCTGTATGAACAACCTGTTCATCTGCCTTAGCATAATGTATCTTTACCTCTTTCTTAATAAATTAATTAGTAATACCTAATGATTTTCCAGGCTTATCCTTTGCTGTAAGAAGAGTGATAACAATTGGTATGAATAGAAATGGTGATCTGGAGTTAGAAAACTTGGGAGTCCATACGTTTACTAAAATGTTAGAAGTAGTTTCACAGATTAGAGCTAAAAGAAGCCCCCACTAATTTTCATTATACCTGTATAACAGTTTCTGGTTTAGCAGTGTCATTCCTGACCACAGCTAAATGCACTAGATTACATTCAAATGTAAATTAATAAGGCTCACTGGCACCTAATTCCTTAAGAAAACCTGAACAGACTGTCATCAGCTAACAGATTTACACTTGTCGAGCTCACATTAGTGTCATTAGTGTACTTACTTGTATGTTGGCTCCTTGTGTTGGAAACATTTAGAAAGTGAATATGCCCTAAGTAAGTGCCTTCTTTTGCTGTCATTGTTGATGAATGAGACCTAAAATACCAATACTTGCATCTGTGAATCCTGTCCTCTTTGTAATTGGATACTAACAGTAGATGTTTTTAATTTAAGTTTAGCTGGGGCAAGCTTTCTGGAGTAGACATATACATTTTTTAAAAGGACATATGATAACACAAGAACCATGATGAAAATAAAAATTTTTGTAATGCTATTTCCAAATCCTTACTTGTTTTTATTGGTAAAGGTGCTGTACTGTGCTGTGCCGATGGACTGGCCCTGTTGTTGAAAATACAAGGAGTAAAATCAGTAGTGGCCTGTTTTAAGTGGCTAACACCTTTTCCAAGTTACACTAATAACAGGCAGTACTATGCTACTACCATATTGGAGGGAGTTTGACACACTAACGGTACTCACATTTCTAGGTATATTTTCTGTGGAAAAGAAATTCTGTGTATTTACAGCACATGATTTTTTTTTTTTTTTAGGTGAGGTTTACTAACATTTCCTTCCTGTAGGTCCAGAATACTTTAACTAGGGTCTCCTTGACTTACTCTAATCAAATTTTTCAAACTAAATTATTTTCTGGAATGCATAAAGTTAATCGATCCTATCAAGTTTCACACTTCTCAGTTGCCATTTTTCCCATTGTTTTTTTAAAATTATGTCACTGCCAGCACTTGGCAAATCTGATGATTCTAGGTATTGGTGAAGGAAATTATAGACCAGTGACAAAAAGGCCATTTTAAAAATTTTGCTGCATGTTTTCCTTTTATTTTATTAATTTTGTTATGGAGTATGTATTTAATCCATAACCAATATGGAACCATGTAGTGCTAAATTTTTAATTGCTGTTCATGTTTAGCTTTCCTAATGATATCACAGGGAGCAATAACGATTACTGCTTGAAATGAGGAAAATGTCTTCGTGAGCAGTAAAATCTAAAGTGCCTCTGATATTACAAATTTGTGACTAAAAATGTTTGTTATTTCCATAATTCATTTCAGAGTTTTCATGTCACTTATCAATTTTTTTTAACAGTGTAATAAAAGTTGATCCCCAACAGAATGAACCATTCTATGATGTTATTGCTATTGTGGATCCATTGACAAGAGAAGCACAGAAGATGGCTCATTTATTGATTGTAAGATGGTGGTCATTTCTTCTAATTTGCCTATTTGTAGTTTAATTTTTACTAAACTTTTTCTAATTTCCATGTACAGTGTAGTAAAAGGGTAAACAAAATGTAGGTACTTTTAAAAATATATATTGTTTAAATTCATATTAAAAAGTTGGGGATGATCTAATTCATCATTGTAAGTACCTTATTTGCAATTAAAATTCAGATGCCCCATGAACCAGTCCTCTTAAAAGTGAGTCCATAAATGCTCTTTATAGTCAATAGAAGGAAAGGAGGAGATTGTCTGCGTAATATAGAGGGAAAGGATCTCCCATCTGAAAATCTTAAGAGGCATATGCTTCTTTCCATTAAACCAAATAACCTTAGTTTTCCAAGGTACCTAAATGAGGTGGTCTAAATCTGACCCGTAATATCATCATAAGAAGATTGGACTATAAACCTTTCAGCTCTTGGAAGGGTATTTCTCAGTTGATTAATGCTACCAAGTGAATCTAGAAGTCTTCCATTGTGTGTAGTTATGGATCATCTAAAGAGAAACTGTCCTAAAACATAGCTCCTAAAATGATTTTCTTTTTTCACTAGCTGCAGAATATCACTCTAGCTCAGGTTCCTTTATAGTTTCCCATAAAAATGTAAATTTTGTCTTCTTTTTATGGTCTGTTACAATTCTGAAGCCTATAACTTGATTTTTGCTGCATCCTGTTTTATCTTTTTCTCTGCAGTAATTATGAAAGTTTCATAAATTCTTACATTGCTTTTTCCCCTCCCATTTTCATATCCTTTTGTGCCTTTTGTATCAGATATTGAAGTATCCACTCATTCTTCATACATAATAGTGAAGCAAAGTAAAACATTAAAAAAAAAATCATGAAAATTCTGGTATTTCAAGACTCTGAAATACCAGCTTGTCTCTAGAACCAGATCTTTCATTTCACCATTCTCAGTTGAAATGAAAGCTTGATATTACCAAATGAAAATATTTTCATTTTTGAATTGACTGAAAACTCCCTCCATTCAGCCAGAAGTTCGTATTATGGTAGGTTGCATCAAGGATCTTGTAGCTCAGACAAGAAGCCTCCATTCCTCCTAGCGCAACAGGCTCCCTAATGAGCAATATCTACCGTAACGCATGCCTAGGCAAGTGACTCCCATGGTGTGCCAAGCTGTTCACCCATCACAGATCCTACTTGTTTCATAGGAGCTATAGTCTTATTCAAGCCAACCCTTAGGAGAGAATAATGAAATGCTGTTGAAACTAAACAAATCAGAAATACTTTATTTTTTTAAATGAAAAAAAAAAAAAACCCTGAAAATTAAAAAAAAAAAAAATCTAATCTGGAAAGACACCACCTCCTGGTGTAGAGACAAAACATGCATATATATACAGCGAGCCCCAAACTCAAAGTTTCTAAATGGATGCCTTTCTGATTATCTTGCTCTATATAGGTGACTTAAATAATGTAAACTTTAAGCACTGAGGATATATCTATATTTCAAGGATCTTTTTTTGAATAACATAATTGGAGTAGTGCCCAGTATATTGGGATAGTAGCTATTCATGGTGCAGAATTTGTGTAGTAGCTACCATAGCAAAACACATGATTCTTGCCCTAGTCCGTGTTGAATCATGTCCACATTATGATTTTTTTTTTACCCTGGTAAAAGCATGCTATTATATTACTTTGTGTCACTTAATAGTCAAAGAAATCTTTTGCTATATTTTTTTAAAATATAAACAAAATGTTACTCATATTAAATGGAAATGAAATTGAGAAGGTGTAAACAGCTGTAGGTAAACTAATCTAAACTTTACTGCTTAGTCTGAGAAAGTGGCAATTTAAGGACAGAGGCAAGGTATGAGTCAGAGCATGAATGACAGCAGAGCCAAGGCTTTTATCTGTTTTTAAAATATATACTGGATTGTATCGTAAGAACTGCTCTATATCCTCTCCAGGGGGAGGCAGGCAGAATTTATCATATAACCCATATATTCCCTTTTTCAAAAGTTTTGTCATAGACTTCAGCATCAAATATTTCCAGACAAGGCAACAGTCACTGTCTACAGTAGATCTTTAAATCAGGCCATAATTTGACCAGAGTTGGACCACATCAGTTTTCAGTAGAATACATGGAACAGCTATCTAGTCCCAAAGTTAGGAAGGTGGTCCCTAAGGTGATGTGAAAAAAGTAGAAATTCCTTCTTCTAAAAATGAGGACAAATTGAAGAGGGTTTTTTTTCCATCATGGTTCATCAAAACCAGCTGTTGTGGTTTAGGTCCAGCTGTCAAATAAACCAATTCCCCCACCCCTCCCTTCTTCCCAGGCTCAGCTTTGCTCCCAGTTTCTCTACCTCCTTCCCCCCAGTGAGGCAGGGGGGCAGGGGATGGGGGTTGCATTCAGTCCGTCACCCATTGTCTCTGCTGCTCCTTCCTCCTCAGGGGGAGGACCCCTCACTCTTCCCCTACTCCAACATGGGGTCCCTCCCACAGGAGACAGTCCTTCATGAACTTTTTCAGCATGAGTCCTTCCCACAGGGCTGCAGCTCTTCATGAGCTGCTCTAGTGGGGGTCCCTCCCATGGGGTGCAGTCCCTCAGGAACAGACTGCTCCAGCGTGGGTCCCCCATGGGGTCACAAGTCCTGCCAGCAAACCTGTTCCAGCGCAAGCTTCCCACGGGGTCACAGCCTCCTTTGGGCACAGCCACCTGCTCTGGTGTGGGGTCCTCCACAGGCTGCAGGGGGGCATCTGCTCCACCAGTGACCTCCATGGGCTGCAGGGGCACAGCCTGACCCCTCACCACGGATGCAGGGGAGTCTCTGCTCCAGTGCATGGAGTCCCTCCTCCCCCTCCTTCTTCACTGACCTTGTGTCTGCATAGGTATTTCTCTTACATCTCACTCCTCCCTTTGCTGCAGGTTTTTCTCCTCAAATATATTATCGCAGAGGCACAGCCACCATCGTTGATGGGCTCAGCCTTGGGCAGAAGCGAGCCCCACTTGGAGCCAGGGGAAGCTTCCAGCAGCTTCTCACAGGAGCTGCCTCTGTATCCCCTCCCCCGCTACCAAAACCCTCCATTCACAAACCCAACACACCAGCTGAAAAAATACTATAACATGGTGCCACTGAACGAACTACATGTCCCCTAGCCTAACTGCTTTACTCCAGCAGTATGTAACTCTTATGATGATCTACTTTTTTTTTTTTTCTTGTTCCATTAACTGTCAAAGAACTCAAAAATGTGGAGAGAAAAATCAAACCTTTTGTTTTTTCCTATCAATTATCTTTTGCTTTTTTTCTTTGTTCATTCTGTCTTCAGGGAGAAACTCTTACTCCATCCCTAAAGTGGTAGGAATCTCTGAAGGACCCCTTTTGATAATGTAGTCTGATTTCCTATGTAACATGGGTCATAGGACTTCTTTTTATCAATTAGTATTTGAAGTAGAAATAATTTTTTTAATCTAGTCCTAATTTAAATATTATCAAGCAGTTGAATGCAGATCACAGCTCCTACTAAGATTTTCTAGTGGCTAGTTAACCTGACTGTTAAACTTAGACTTGGAATTGCAGATTTTTATTTAGCTCCATCCTGTAAGCATTCATCTTCTCATCATTTTGCCAGTTCTGTTGAAGACTCTATTATAAGAGTTTGTTTTCAGTGTAGATGCTTTGTATTATGATGATGTTCACAAACAATTCGAAGTGGTTGAATAATGGTGGTCTAGTAAGTTAATGCTTTTCAGATGAGTTGTGGTAACTTACAGTGTTTTGCAAAGTGACTGCACATGTAAAATAAAACTTTGGTTTAAATAATTTTCAAGCCATGTAAACTGAAGTAATTCAGCCTAATTTCAGTTACAGTTTGAAATACTCTCTGAACAAAACTTCCATTTTCTTCTTTGCATTTTCTTAATTAAACAGACTGAACTCTTCAAATACCCTGAAATAAAAAAGGCTTTCCAATCTTGTAACTATTTTCATGTATTGACTTGATCACCCTGGCTTTGGTGTCCTCATGAGGCCAAAGTAACAGAACCAAATTCAGTATTCCAGAAGTTGCATTGTTGGAAAACAGTGATAATGCATTCTTGTCTTGATATTTCCTATTTAAATTCCTTTAAAATGTTAATTAAGAATGGCATTATTCTTTTGGCTACAATACTGTATTAGATTTCATGGTCAGCTGATTAATTTGGATGATACCTCAGTCTTTTTCAAGATCATTTCATTCTGCATACAACCACCCATCAATGCAGATTGCTGAAGTATCATTCTTACTAATGGGATGAGGTTTCTGTCTTGTTTAAGATAAAGTCCAATACGAGTATACATAATTTTGGATGCAACATCATTATTTGAGAAATGGTTTTCTTTAATGTTGAAAATTCTGGGTATGTTTTAGCAGATGAGTCTAGCTAGCACTGGTTGCAAATGCTTTTTGTTCTGAATGACAGATAGATGCTTGAGTCACTTGGACCTCTGTTTTAATTTTGGTGGTCTTTAACCCATGTCATGTCATACTTTCACTTCTTATGCTTTCAGTGCTGTTTAAGTCCTTGTTTCCTGCTTCTTCACTTGTTCTCACCCTTATGCCATTCCCTAGTCTTTGTTTTTTGCTCAGTAGTTTTTCTGTGATGGTATTCAGGTGACACAAAGGATGAGAATGAGAAACTAGGAGCCGAACAGGTCCCTAGGACTATGTAAAGTTATAGCACTATAGTAAAGACTATGTGTAGCCATAGGTTGAACTGAGGAAATAAAAAAAAATAGTTATAATAAAAGAGAGATTTAAGGATGACCATTGTCTTGCTCTGTTCCCAATTTACTTGCCATTATAGTAATTTTAGATTTTAGCCTTAGTGGTATCAGTATTTTATCTGAGCTTTAGTATCTTATTTGCTTTTCTAATATCCATAAAGGTAGACACAACTGCTTTATGCATTCAGATAAGCACTTTGTATCAGAAACCACAGAAATGAAGGTAACTTGGTAAGTGTTTTTAAGAGTGCTTTAAAGAAATGAATAACTTTGGTAACTTTAAACAAAATAGATTGCTCACAAAAATAAGAAAAAATACTGTCCTAACGTTATGGTTCCTATATAAAAGCATCCAGAAAATTAGTATTTTAGAAATGAACATAAGAAGAAACTGAGAAAGAAGTAGAAATGTTTTAATTTACTGGAATGTTTTGAAGTCGATGGAATAGTTTAACACATCATTAATCTTTTGCTGACATTTAAAATTATTAAGTATTAAAATAATTCTCTGAGCTTTACTATATCCAACAATTTTAATAAGAGTGAAAATAATTGGTTTAAGATTTGCTATTGAGTAAAGGGCATGTGTTGTACTTACAAATGTATAAACTTTAAAGTGCTTTGAAATCTTCTAGAAAACACAATATAAGAAAAGGTGATAATACAATTTACCTAAGCATTGGAAAATGGGGATAGCTGCTCTTTAAAAAACCACATCACTAGGGGAAAACATTAACGTTTTGACTATCAAGAATATCGTGTGCTAAATCATGCAGTTTTAGAAAAGGTCAAATCTTTATTTGGAATATCTGACAGCTTCCCTTAATATACAGGTATATTTAGAACTTTAAAATGTTTGAGATTTCTACTGAAGCTTGAGAAATGACAGGATATTGCAAAGATAACTTTAGCTTATTTTCAAAGTTTGATTACCAAGAACCATTTTTTTTTACACTGAATTTTTTTTCTGTAGGTACTGAAAGACATTATCAATGTGAAACTCAGGTTGTTTTTGAACTGCAGATCTAAGCTGTCAGAAGTGCCACTGAAGAGGTAAGTAGTTTATAGCTTTTCTTACAAATATATGATCTCACTTGGTTCAGACAAAACAGCCTTAACAGCATATATTCCCTTAAAAAATAAACAGTTGTTTGTGTTTCTGGATTCTTTTGTTGCATTAGTTACTTTCTTTGAACGTAAGTTGAATGTGACTGAGGCAGTTTCATTTGTCTAGAGAAAAATTTTAATTCTGAAGTGTCAGGCATGGGGTCACAGAGTACTGATCTAGTCCTTCAGATTCACCTCTCCTAAACAATCCTTAGAGAAATCAATGGAGAGTCTTGCATGCCAGTGAAAACTTGCAGAGGGAAATGTCTGCCTAACTTGGTCAGTTCTTTCAGCCCACTTTCTGTGTAATGAATTTTACAGATTAAGTACACTGATACTCATCTGAGTAAATGGACAGTCTGCATTTGACATCTCATTATAATTCGTTAGGAATGTTATACCCTGAAAGTACCTGCCTTAAACTGAAGTTTCTTTTAACAGGCTGTAAGGACCAGGGTTCACTAATTTGGTTACAGATATTTACACTGAACTCCCCAGAGAGGATTCCTTTCCCTCTAAGAGAAAGGTTTAAGCACTGCCATTCCTTTGGCAGATATTGTCCCTATAATCTTATTAAGAGAGAGCGCTAGTAGTCTGCACTTGTAGGTGCTAGTGCCTGGTTCTTTCCCTGTGCTTGGGAAAGGTGAAAGGAAGAAGTCTTCTGGCATCATTTAGAGCAGCTGTGGCTGCCCCCTCCCTGGCAGTGTTCAAGGCCAGGTTGGGCAGGGCTTTGAGCAACCTGATCTAGTGGAAGGTGTCCCTGCCCATGGCAGCGGGGGTGGACTAGATGATCTTTAAAGACCCCTTCCAACCCAAACCATTCTGTGATTCTATGATCTGTCCTATGGACAGGTCATATTTTCCTTACAGCAATGGTTTCATATGAAATGCATTGATATACTAGCCCAAATACTTTGTAGGAATTGTGCTATTCATGATGGGTACAGGAGAAATTTTTCATAGTAGTTAAATGTCCTTTTTTTGTTTTCCCCTCATGTGAAACACTGTGCTTGGTGCTTTCATTCTCTCCATTTTCAGTGCTTTCTCTGTTCTGATTCTTTGCATTTTGTTGAATATCAGTGGAGGAAGGAAGAAAATCATCATTATTTTGTTGTTACAAGGATCTTTTACCTGTGGAATAAATGGAGTAAGAGTTGGGTACGAATAGAGAGACCTCTCCTTTCCTCTGCTCTCTGTCTTTGCTGCTGCTAGTGTCAGGAGCTGTTCCTAAAGCCTCTTTTCTGCTAGCAGAGATTAGTCCTTCTGTTTGGTTTAGTGATACAGATTCCGAGAATCAGACAGTTCACAGTCAAGGTATTTAGGTGCACCTCTTGGGTATTCACCTTTCCAGCCATTAAGAATGTTAATAGGAACTATGCATTTTCACAGCAAAAAATTATCAAAAGCAAATAGGTCTGTGTTCATCTACCAGCCCATTTGAGATGCTGTAGGTATTGTCTGATGGTATTCCAAAAGAATAGGGAGCTGCTGTGGTTCTAAACATCATTAAATTGGTAAACATTCACTATATTTTTCAAGTATTTTAGAAGAACTTTATGTTTGGAACTTCATGCTTCAGTAAATGTATTTTTTTTAACACTTCTTTTTCAACAGCTTCTATCGTTTTGTTCTGGAACCAGAATTAACTTATGGGATCAACAAGCACCTTCCTTCTGAACCTGTGGCAAAATTCCTAGAATTGCCAGAATCACCCCTTTTGACTCTAAACATGATCACTCCTGAGAGCTGGTTGGTTGAAGCAGTAAACAGTTCCTGTGATCTCGATAACATTCATTTACAGGATGTAAGTACTAGTTTGTAAACATTATAAAACTTGCCTTGGACCTTCTACCTCAAGAGGGAAATAGAAATCTTGTGGGATTTTTGTCTCTTGTTTTTCAGAAATGCTTTCTGTGGTAATTGATTATTTGGTCAGTATTCTACCATTTTTATTTTCATTACCTTTTTTTCTCATTCTCTCTTATTTAAAAACCCCAAGTCTTAAACGAAAGCAATGAAACAGAAAAAAAAACAGAATGCAGAATACAAGTAAAAGCAAATTATCTGCTGTGTTGAGCTTTATAATGTTCATGGAAATAATCTTTTTTCAGATAAAAATAAAGCAATTAAGGAATTCTGTATATTAGCTTTCTATTTCTCTTTATTTTGTAAATATTTTTTGTAATAATAGGTTTAACCTTGGTAAATCTTTAAATAAGCCTAAATATATTGCTGTTTATGACTATGGATTAAAATATATTTGACCATTTTTTAGTTCACAATTTTTTTAATTATATTTTTAATCCCTCAGCTCCAAAATCATTAGATTTGTTTCAGTCACTAAACCTATGCAAAATATTGAAGGTCTTTGATCCACTAAAGCTGTATATTTGAAAGGTATATTGTGAAAATAAAGGCTGGGATTTACCTTACCAAAGCTGAGATGCCTCAGCTTCATCAACAGTCAGTGGGGAGGAGGTCCCTCCAGAAAGTGATACATCCTCTTTACCTTGGGTACCTATTTTAAAATTGAATTAACTTCCTTCTGGAAGTGCTTTTCTCCTTTTTTTTAACAGCTGAATTTAGGTGAGGTAAACCCCACATATTTATTGTTGTAATATGTTGCTTTTCCCACATAGTTAAATAACATAATTTATTGATGAAACGTTCCTTCCACAGATAAAAGGGACAGTTATAGCAGAATACGAACTAGAATATATCTTGCTTGAAGGACATTGCTTTGATGTGACAATGGGACAACCTCCTCGAGGGTTACAGTTCACTCTGGGCACAAAGAATAATCCTGTCATGGTTGATACTATTGTGATGGCCAATCTGGTAAGTTTTAAGCACAGAAATAGTCATTACAATATCTCCATGAGAATTCTTTATAAGCTTCTTGTTCTTTAAATCCATTTCTCTGGGTTGCAAGTTTAGTAACGCTAAAAGCAACAGGAGTATGCTGGTATTGAGACCATCTACAAAAGAAGATGGGCATTTCTAATTTGCTGAGCTTTCCCCCACTCCTCTTCTGATCCCATGTAGGTCTGGATATAGCCTAATTTTAGGTCCTTATCTGAAGTGCCTAAACTGGGAGTCTAATTTCCTAAAGTGGATAGTAGGAGGTAGTTATATTCAGATGGAGGTTCCACCAACAGACTTAAGGTGTGAATCACATTCTGATTAAAATAACCATTTTTGTTGCACAGTGATCCAGGCAAAAGAAGGTTCCTAGTTTAGATGCTTCAATTAAGTGCTTAAAGCCTCTGTGGGACAAATCCATACCTGAGAATTCCTCTGGCCATCCAAAGTAATTATATTTGGTTTTAGCAGGCTGTAGAGCAGAAGATCTTGTGATTCGTGAAGCAAAATGTTTATTTTCTATTGGATAAGGTAATTTGATAGGGAAAGATTACTTTTGATGCATAAGACCAGTTACCTATCTGCTATTTGCTGTTCTCTGTAAATATTATATCATGAGGAATAAAATGCTTAATAAACTGAGTCTTTGACTTTTACTCAACAGTAGATGATCAGCATGATGAAACTTTTAATGATTCTTCACGTTCCAAAGCTTGCTTCATCTGGCTCTCACATAATGATAGCTGTATGCAACGTTCCTTAATTGGGAAGAAGCTGTGCTGACTTGGAAAGTTGTTCCAGACAAAACTTTCAAGTTTAGAAGAAACTTTTCAGTTTAATAATTTATTTCTTTACTGATCACTGTTCTAGGTGAGAGATTTTGTGTACAGCTCAAATTCAGCTAGAAACAAAAGGACCACTGAAAGGCATTAATATGGATACACAGGAAAGGTGATACTTGGTTGCATCACTGCCATATTACTTCCAGGGCTAGTTTGACAGTAGGTAATTGGTTACTAGCCTTGGCTGCAATACCAAATGTTGGATAATTGATGTTTGTATATGTACATGGTTGATTCAGAAATGCTGATAGAACAAGTGACTTCCTTTCCTATTTTTCTTAGGGTTATTTTCAGCTGAAAGCAAATCCAGGCGCTTGGACACTGCGATTGCGTAAAGGAAGGTCTGAAGAGATCTATCAGGTTTTTTCGTGAGTATTAATCCATCTTTTGGAAACATAATTATAACTGAATCTGAAAGTGCAACGTATTTTGAAAAGTTCTGACAGTACTGAAGGAAGTTCAGCAAAAATAACATGAAAAAAATAGAACAAGAAGCAAATGATGATTTAAAATTTATGAAAGTATCTTATTTTCTGATAGTGTAAGTTGTTGTTTGACTGCTCTGTGCATTCTTGAAGGCATTTGGATACGTTAACGCATAATAAGCCCAAACTGCTCAGGTAGACCTCATACTAGCAAAATCTCTTACTGTACAGCTACACAGCTACCAGGCACTTGCCCTGTCAGTTCCAAGCATGGTTACCATTATCATGCAACTGCTTGAACCACATTCTGTAGAAATGTCACTCATGATTTTGTTGATTAATATTTTGGCATTCACAACATACTTAACATGTAATTCCAAGATTATGTCCGGTGGAGCATTGCTAGCTCTCCAGCAGCATCTTGATCAGCTGGAGGAAATGCCTTAGAATTTTTTTCAGCCCTGAGGGTGCCTCTAAATGCAGTGTTCTTGATGGGTGACCTCTTTTTTTAACAGGAGCATGATATTTATTTCAGCTCTAGGCTTTTTTCTTCAGTTAATTCTGAGTGTTCCATAGTCATCTAAGAATCACTGTGGTTACACCTTCACCTTAGGATATAGAAGCACCTTTCAGTGCTGCACCCTGGCTGCACGTTGACTGCACCACATTTCCCTCTCTTGGGAGAACCCTTTGCATGGGAAGAAGTCACGTTGTACTCCAGTAACTGGCGTTTAGTTGCCACCTTATATGGCTTATAGATCTGCAGTTTTCATGGTCGATTTTCATATGAGGAACATATGCTAGCCATCTTTCCAACTACTCCTTGGAAGAATCATCTTTTTCTCATGTTTTATGTAAGAGCATAGATCTGTAGCATATGAAGGCTTCCTCTTGAAGCTTTGGATCCAGTCCCTTCTAGAGGAACAGTATTGTTTTATTGTATTTCAGCTTCAGTTATTTCCCCAGCCCTGTAATTCTGTGGGCTGAAACAGGTCTATTTGTTATAAAATATTTATTATTACTTGGAGTTCAGGAACACATAGTACCATATGATATTTAGTCATCAGCTACTATTAAAAAAATGAAAAAATTGATGAACATCATTGCTGTTTTGAATATTTAGAAAATGCATCAATTTCAGTGTTACAGGAAGAAATGTTAATGGGATATTAGGTTCATTCTATTTGTTTGCAATTTTCAATTTTTTTTTCCAGAAACTACTCGCAATCTGTTGAAAAAGCAGAAAAACATAGTCTGTGTCCTAAAAAGTTCACTTAATCTCCACCAGCTGTAGCTATATCATTTGTCTAATTTAACACTCAATTCTTAAGATATATAAAGGGATTTATGAAAGAGAACATGGTTTAAAAAAATAATGTAATGAGCTGTAGTTGAATTAAAAAATGAAACAAAATGAAACAAAACCACTCAACATTCTAGGCTGAATCAAAGGAAACTTAAATCATCTGCTGTTTAAGCTTCCTGATTTTCCCTTATAAGTAATGAGCTTAATTGAGCTCAGCTAAAGTTAATACTTGATGAGGAATCTAAACAATAGTGTTTATTTCAATTAATTATTACAAGGAGTAGGCTTAGAATACCACAGCTAAAGTATGTTTGGGAGGCTGTACCAGGATCTTTGACATTACTTTTGCTGATATCAGTATTAATAGTATGGAATTGCTATCAGAATTCAAGCAACTATTTGACAGGATGGAATTTTGCCAAGACGTATTACAGTGTATTCTCCATCCTTGTATAATAGTCATATCCTTTCCTGTTGAACTGTGAGATGACCTGTTTTCTTTGAGGCACAGACCCATACATTATGATAGGAGTTTTAGAAGAAATACAAGATTTTGAAGTTACAGCATGTTCTACACCTCAATGCATATTTGCTTCTCTCATAGTAGCATCTAACACACATACAAGAAATTTATTTTTGCTTTATGTAAATACACAGCTTTTGAAATAAACTACTTTTTTTTTTTTCCCTGAACACTGCTTCTAACAAGGATTATTATTTTGAAGCAGTCACACTTGTAGATCGATTTGTTATTAATAAATTACAATGAATATTAGGAAGGTGAAAATTAGTATAGTCAGCAACAGTCTGAGCACTGCCTGTTATTGGAACTTTGATTCTGTGATGTTGGTAGGAAAACAGGTATTGCAAGATAAGACTGTAGAAAATTGTTTATAGCTAAATATATGTATATAAGCTCCTGCTGAATATTTCATTTTTTAAAAAGGCTGGTAGATATAATTTATTATATTTTGATGGTATGCAGACTGCTTAACTGGAAGTTCTATCTTTTATGATTCAGGCAAGGAGTTCTTTGTTTGTTTCTTTGGTTTGAGATTTTAAAGGGCCTCCATTTATTCAACTTGAATCCTTTGGTTCTCCATATGGAAAATTGTAATTTATATTATATTGATATTTATTTGTGTTTATATGTAGGTGTGTTGAAACATTTTAAAGCTGTGCCATAAATAGTCTACTGGACACGTTTAGTTTTGTACAACAGTTATATAACAATAAAGTCATTATTGTTAACTATTTAATAGTGCAGTCAGTATGCAAGACATTTTGCAGGATTTAAAAAGGAAGTTGTGCCTACTTTCAGTGCGTTTACAAACTAAGTTACACTACCAGTGTTCAGTACCTTTTGGACAAAACACAAAATCCTTATTGGTTTTGTTAAGGGAGTTTCTAAATCATGATCCCAGTTCTTCCAAACCCCAGGTCACATTCAGAATGTTACTGACATGATCACTCATTTGTAATGTGCATCTGTTACATGAATAAAATTACAACATGCTGAGTATCATACGCACAGAGAGAGAGAAGGGAAAAGAGGTCCTGTATAAGATTCAGCACACTGATTTAGAATTAAAGAACAGTATGATTGACTCAGTTTTCTTTCAGAGAGATACCTACCTAAAAACAAGTGAATATCCTAGTCTGTAAGTAGCCATTGAGCACGTAGTTGAGTGACTAGGAATTGAAAGGAAGTACTCTGTCAGGAAAAGAAGTTACCGTAGTGTAATAGTAGGAAATATACAAAGATGTGACTGGAAAAACAGATAAATTGGTCTTTGAGACCAATGTTAAGTCTCCAAGTCACTAATGGTGGCTATCACTATTTTCGGTACATTGTTCATACTGGGATAGAAATTCATCACACTGAGTGCTGTGCAGAGTATAACAATTGACACTTGGTAAAGATGGAGCCGACAGTGAGGGATCCACAGAAGAGACTTAGGGAGACAAAAGTGATATTATTAAATTTACAGCCAAATGAAACACTTTGTAAAGACTTTGGAAAATTATTTTCATCAGCAGAGCTGCAGAGCTAGGTACAGAATTCATAGCATAGAGATTTTGAGGTAACTGATTAACAGTTGATTGTGGAAAAACCGAGGGCAAAAATGGGAACGCTGTGCCAACTGCTGCCATTTCTGCTATCAGCAGTTTGTGTTTGGCTCTAGTTTTCCTATTTTAGACCTTTGTAATGGCACACTTTATTTATAAAGTGGAGATCTGTGCCCTGTTACGTTGAGTACTGTACATCCCTGTGATAAAAAGACAGTTCTTGGCCGAGTGTTCATATATGCAACATTTTAAAAGTGTGAAAATGAAACTAAATCAGAGTAGAAAAGTCAAGATAATTCTGAACATCGTTTTGTGCAAGAATTGGCCATCTCTATGAAACTTAATAATTATAGGCACTTTTTACAGAAATGTATTAAATAATAGAAATTCAGTTGACTATATAAAATGCTGTAATTTTTAGATAAGTAGTATGAAAAAGATTGAAACAAGATTTAAATATTTCTGTTTTCTAGGGAAAAAAAATCAAGCCTAAGGCATAGCAGATTACTTTCTTAAACCAATTTTTTTGTATGCATAGTCTTAGCAAGAGGAAACAACATAATGTTGTTAAGAGACAGAAAGGATTGAAGGAAAAATATATGGGCTGTTGAGGTATAAAAGCTATAAAATTTGAGAATTATGTTATTACACTGTATCACAGAGTGACAGCAACATTTTTCATACTTGTTACTCAGTGGACTGCAGTACAGTTTTGAGATGCCTGAACGGCTTTAAACTGATGTTCAGTAGGGCAAATGTTCATGTGGTGCCTTGCACAGCCATATCTTTAGGGGTACAGTTACCAAAGCCAACTAGTTGAAAGTCAGTCTTTACTATCTCAGCACTGTGATGAAGCTCTCCTTAGACTTTTTAAATCAGATTTATTTTAGAAGTATATTTAATGCAATTTCTAAGATGTTTTCCGTATTTGAAAAATAAAATGTAGTTTAATATTTGAATGTAATGTATGTCTGTATAATACATGATAATGTATTCAGCTCTAGGTTGCTGCATTTTTTCATTGGTTGATAAAATTTCCTGTGAAAATCCAAATTAGAAAGTGAGGTCTACCACTGTGGGCAATGTCAAGTGATGAATAAAAGTCAAAGTTTCTGAAGTTAAGATATAATTAGGTACAAGTGAAGAAATTTTGTTTCTATAAATATCAGCAATTCTAAAACTTATACTCTAATTAAACAGAAGTAATAATGCATGTTTTAATGAGTCAGTATATCTGCCTGAGGTTTTTTTCTCCTTACAGCCATGAAGGAACAGATTCTGTAGCTGACCTTACAGATGTTACCGTGGTATTAAACAACTTCAGAAGCAAAATTATCAAAGTCCAAGTATGTAAAGAGATATCTTTTTTTGTATGCAATATTTCCTTATATGAAATATGACTAATGCTTACATGTCTTAGGCTATATTTAATTGGAACATGTATATTGAAATATATAATTTAGATTTTGTATAATTAGAGAAGAGTGTGCAAATTAATGTAGTTAATTTGATCCAATCAGGTTATACTAATTGCATGGGAGATTGTTAAATAGCTGTTAAAATAATACATCCGTGTGTGTAACATAGATAGGATTTATCTCATCTAGCTTAAGATGTCTAAGAGTGTAGTCTAGGTGCTTTAAACTCCCTCTCTGCTTAGTAGAATGAGAAAGACAGTCCAAAGGACTGCTCATCCCATCTCATGTATGTATTTAAACCAAGGGGATGACCACCTCTTGAGACATTCAGTTCTCTCCTGTGATTGGAGAGGGATTTTACATGAAGTCCAGATACCAGGGTGGAAGTTAAAATTAGGTATGTTGAATTCTACCCTAAACTATCAACTTTGTGTAAATGAAATTACATTACTTTCATTCTTAAAGATCCATAAAAAAGAGATAACAAAACACGAGTTATATTAAGGAGAAGGAACCTCATAGTATTATATGTTTTGCACTGTTTTGTAAATAACATTTTGTGTAGGTATCTTTGGTACCTTGTATCCTAATTTTAAACATTAAGAAGGAGAGAAAACAATATAAACATAAGTACAGAACGAATTTTTTAAACCACATATATGAGTCTTTTCCCCAGTCTGTAGCTGAAAGTTTCCAGAACCTGGAGAAAATTTGTAACTCTGTGGAGCATGATGAGCTTGCCTTTAAACCACTCCCTTTGGATCAAAATAGGAAAATGATTCTATGTGAAAGGTGGTACATATTAAACTTATAACTAGAATATGTAAGCTCTATAATTCAGCTGAACTGTAGAATCACTTCAGCAATACCTAGGATGTGGCTTCAGAAGCATCAGCTAAAAAAGCATATGATTTAGTGTGAACAGAAATCTGCAAGCGTTAGCTTGGCAGTATAAACGTGTGAAACTAATATGGTTATTACTGAATATGTTCAAACACTGAGTGCTTTAGAAACTATTTGTGTTTCAAAAACAATTGGGTTTCTTTTAATCAAGGAAATTAAGGTCAGCAAACAAAATTAATTTGGAGCCTTTATTAAGCATGTGGGTAAGACAGCAGAAATTCTTTCATTTGAATGGGAGATCTTATGTTTCAGCAACAGATTTGTTGCTTTCTCCTTGTGAAGGGCTTATGAGAATCAGTTTCTCTTCAGGTAAGTTCCATGCATGGCACAACACCCTGCTACCCTTCTTCTGCCAGCTAATGGCTGGATCACAAACTCATGAGGGAGGAAAATGACATACAATTCCCCACGCTTCTAGTTACTGTTTGCATAAAGAAGTACAGAGGGTTTGAACATGCTCTTTGATTTGTTAATCACCATTTAATTTTTCACAATCAATTACTTCTTATTACAGTAAGTTCTGTACATAGTTTAAAAGTATGAAGTGACATTTTTGCTGTTCAGTTCAGTAAGTAGTTTACTGAAATAGAAATTGGTAGGATGTTGGCCCAGCTCTAACCAGTAAGTACACCATAGTTAGATATCACAATTGGAGTGGTAATTACTATCAACTAACTTTCCAAATTACACAAATACATTTATTTTAATGACTAGGTACAGAAAAAGCCTGATAAAATGAATGAAGATCTCCTTACTGATGGAACAACAGGAAAAAAAGGAAATCAGGAATCAGTTACAAGGTAATGCATAATTTGCTTATACTTTAACCATGCCAGGACATGTTTATTATTACTTATAGTGTTAAGTGTTTCTTAGTTGGTAGTGATACAAATATGTAAAAAGGCTCCCCTTTTTAGGGGAAAGGACAAGCTATAATGTCTTGTACATCTCATTATTTATTTCCTTTTTAATCCCTCCTTTCCATTTCTAGTTCCCGTTTATTTTCTCCATTGGCATTATTTTTATTTTTTTATGTCAGGGAATCAATCTAAATATGAAAATCTCAGCCAGTGATGTGGTACTCAGATGCATCAAACTGAACATCAGAAAAGCAGGCTATGATGCTGCTTGTCTGTTGCTAGACATAATTTATGAAAACTCAAGAAGTGATTTCGTATTTGTCAGTAAAATACCTTTAAAGTTTGAGTTCTATAAATAATTGTAATAAATGTCTCAAGCTTTATATTTGACGGTAATAACATTGTAGTATTTCTAATTTAGGGTATACCATTGTAAAATTTTGTTTTCAGTTGCTCATAGTTATGTTGTCTGTGGATGATGTGTGGTTCAGGCTTTTTTTTTTTAAATTTTAATTTAGTTTTTATTAATAAGATACAAATTCCAATGGAATTGTTGTATCATTTTTAGGAATGAGAGAAGGGCAAAAAATAATAAAAAATAATTTTAGGGTTTTTTTAATAGTGCTGTGGATCAGAATGGGGAGTGTTGTATCATTTTCCAGGACATGTTAATTGTCCTTTCAAGAGCATTTCAATCAGATGACCTTTGACCAGCGTATTTTAGAAACAGTGGTCCAGATGCTCTCTGAGCATTCTTTCCTTGTAACACTTCAGAGACCTCTTTCACAAGAAACATTTCAAAAAGATAATGTTCTCAAGTGTGAAAATTGGGGTGCTGGCAAAAGTATTTACTGAATTCCCAATGATTTGATGAGTTATTTGTTCTCAGTATTTCTTAATATCAGAGAAGAATGAGTTTGGGTCTTTAATCTGGAATGCTAGTAACACAATAAATTCATCCACTCTTCCAAGGTGATGATAATTCCTCTTCTGGACCTTCAAGGCTGTTGGGGGGAACTTAATTTGCAATACATTGTTTCCGTACTGGACTCCATCCACTTTGTAGGAAACATTCATGTTTGCTCTCAGAAAGTCTGATTTCCAGCACAGTTTATTTCTGCAGTATGCTACCAAGTGCTAAGCTGTCATGGCTGTATAATTGCAAAGAACTGAAGGTAATGCCTTCTGAAATAACCAGTTCAGAGCTAATGACTTGATTGTGTAAACAGCTTAATTCAAGTAATCATAGATCTCTTTGCCCTGAAAGAAAAAAAGAAATTGCAGTAGCTTTGTCCATAAGTACCTTTAAGCATTCAAGATTTACTATCGAGGTAAAGTCTGATTCCTCCATTGTTCAGAAGAACATCTTTGGACTATAGTTCAGCTAGTAAGAAAGGGATAATGTTGGTATGAGGGATTTAAGGAGAATGGCTTTTTCATCACTATTTTCTCTGTACCCTAAAGACTTTCGGGCCCCAAATGACTGCTGTGAGACTCAAAAAAAGGTTTTCTTCCATTTTCAGTAGCCTTGACAATGGTTGTCAGTCACAAAGTCTGTTAAAGAAAATAAAGAAAAGGCACAGCAGTTATACTTTATCTAGTAAACAGTTGACCCCAATTAATGCTCAGCACACACATTTCTTGGTAGATCCAGGACTGGCTTCTGTTTCAATTTTATCATCTATCCTGACAAGGCCTCTTGTATCTCAAGTACCTGGACATTTTGAGTCTCTGTTGCTGATTTTATATTTATCACCATTTACCCACAGATGATTTTACTGTTACAATATTGACTAGATTCAGAAAGCCTTCCAGACTGCTTTACTGCAACTCTCAAAAATTTGGTCAGGGAAGTGACATTAGTTGAAGGAATTTTACATCATCTTCAAGCTTCCCACTTCCAGTTAGCCACATGAAAGGATGTGTGTACACTGGTCAAAATCATAGTTCCCTCTAAGAAAGTTACAAGGCCAGAGATCTTATGATCTTCTAGGTTTAGTCTTTTATCACAGTAGGTTGGTTCATCAATGTGCATCAAGGCACAGAGTTTGTCTGGGCTGAGGCCTCTCATCCAATAAAGTTTATTTGGTCTTCCCATTGATTCAAGGTTGTGGCTCAGGGGCGTGATTTGAAGCCTGCCGTTTGTCTGTCAGCTTCTTCCTAGGAACTTGTCAAATAATCTTCCTCTTTGATATCCCAGAATGAAAATTATATCCTGCCAGCACACTGTTCCTTATAGGAATCATTGGGTGCTCTGACATGGGACATGTGCATACCATCGCACAAGTCCTTTCAGAACCGAACTGGCCTTCTCCAGTTGACTGCTTTTCCCACGTGACCTTACAGGTTAACCCAGCCATCTTCAGAGCAGCTTGTTCCATTCGGAAGATCTCTGCTTTCTGTAAAGCTTTGCATAATCAATATTTTCAAGATCAAAAACTGGTTTTCACATCTGTCTTTGTAGTCACATTAGCTGCACATCAGTTGGCTACATTATGAAGAGCTGGACATTCTTTCAGTCCTCCTATTACCAAGTATAGGAAATGGGACAAAAAGTCAGAAAGACTGAAGATTAACTTCTTGGCACTGTGAACTGCCATCTGTTTAGCCTGTGAGAACTCAGTGCTAGTTGAGGGGTTGTCTCCTTCAGAGATGTCACACCATGCAGTCAGTGCCACTCCACTGGTGTCCCTTTCGTCTGCGTTTGCTATAGTCCTGATCAGGTATGGCTGTGCTCTCTCCTCTTACCATTGCTGAGTGAAAAGAATGTGGGTTTCTCAGCAGATTATTCACACCACTTACAGTGCAGCCTTCTGGGATTTCAGCTTTGTATTAGTGGAGTGATGTGAATTCTTTTAAATATGTTGGAGATCTGAGACTTGTCTCATTTGTTCTTAAAGATTATGAGGGATACTTATTTTTATACTTTTTAAAGTATACTTTTAAAAGGGATCCAACCAGAAGAAAAATTAATAGGAGTGACTCACACAATCTAAGTGTGTGAGGAATGACTCACCTCAAAAGACTGTTGAGGTGCATCTCCAACAATATCAAACCATACTGTAACCAATTTGGCAAAAGCAACCTTGCAGTTCAGAGATCTGTAAAACAGTGCTCTGAGGGTGACTGCAGCCACCATCCCCTTAGCTGTGTGTGCTGTAAGGCATACATGATTAAAAAACCAATCCTGGTAGATGTTGGTATTCAAAGCAAGCAAAGAATTCTCTGCAGCAGAAACAGAAAACCTCTAGACAACGTACCTCAAAGATCTAGGGTAGCTACTACTCCTTGGCCTTGTCATTTGCTGTTGGTCACTGCTGATGACAAGATACTGGGCTAAATATGTGGTCTGGCCCAGTGTGGCCATCTCTGTTATGTTCAGGCTGTATTTTAGAGTATATATTCAGCTCAACCACCTATGGGGCTATGCAGACATCCCTCACCTTGAGAATATGCATTGGTTCTTGTGATGTAGAATACACGTGGATGAAACTTGAAAAATAACTGTTGCTCATTTTAAAAATAACCAATTCTCAAGATATTTTGGCTGTATTTCTGATTTTTGCTTTGATAAAACGTGGAGTTCTTGCCAAATTTGGATTGTTTGATTGAAAATATTGGAGACTGCAGTTGTGCCATTGTCATGAGTGACAGGGTATGAGGTGTTGGTCCCAAAAGATTTTGGCATCAGAGGCATGTGCAGTGGGAGTAGAATAGAAGTGTACTCAGTTACTGTAGGATGAGTATTTCTGTAATGTATTTTCTTACTTTTGATTCTCTACAAGCTTAATGGTAATGTAGTATTATTTTCTTTCTGATGAATGTGTACTTTATATAATAATTTTTAGGGTTTTTTTTTTTTTAGATTTTCAGAAGAAATTCCAATAGAAGAGAAGGAAAAGAAAAGTGATATTCTTAACATTTTTTCAGTTGCTTCAGGCCATTTATATGAACGTTTTTTAAGGTAAGGAAAGGTAAAAGGGAAATGAGAATTTCATAGGGATACTATAAACATTCATGCTAAAATTAAGCAGCTTAAAGAAACTGACTTTTTTAACAAGGTGTAAAGAATACATTGTCAAAACATAGAAAAGTTGTATGCAGTGAGGACCAAACATATAGATCTTTAAAAATAACATTATTCTTTGAAGAAAGAAGAATGTTCTCCATGTCTTTCATGAGTGCATGTGCAAAGTGTGAACATAAAGGATGAAGTTCAGCCTCTCTTCATAAAGACATAAGAGCAGTGGCTTCATTAGAGTTCTCATCTGTTTATGTTTAGCCCAGACTATGGATACTACCGTATGCACATACAGCCTTACTCACCTCAGTGTTCATTCAACAAGCAATGATTGCTTTGAAGGAATTTTTACAGTATTGCCTCATCTGTTCACAACCATCTCTGTTACTTTTCTGATTTGAGTACTTGTCTACAGGCATCAGATTTAGTGATTTTCCTGTCCTAAAATGGAATTTCACAATTCTTTCATGCGTATTTATTTGGAAAGTAGTATTTTGTATGTGTTGATTTTTATTTCTTAGTAGTCTGATGCAGTTTAAACATCTGCATTTCTTTCCTTCAACCTACAACAACCTTCATAAAGGGAAATACTTCTTCATTTTAAAGGAGAAACAATTTTTTAAAACATTCTATATGCTTCTTTACCTTATTGTAAAGTTTATTATTTCCTGATTTTTAAGGCAGACTTGACCTCTTGTAAGGTTGTAAGGCATTGCTTATCTGTCTGGTTACACCAAACATATGCCACAACAGTGAAAAAAAACCAAACCCAAAATAGTGATTTTTACAGTTATCAAGGGTTTCCTGAAGAGGATCTTAACTTTGAACTACGCTTCCTCTTTTCCACTGTTTTTCATTTCAGCAACCTCTGAAACTCAACCAATATATTTCTAAAATCAGTTATATCAGTAGCCAAGTTAATAAAAGGTATTAATTGTTGATCTAATTTTGTCAGGCACCTCTATTAGAATAAAGCTTGTTAACAGATTCACTTTTGAAATTGTTCCAATATTGCTTAGCCAATCTGGATTGGAATAAATCCATCTCAAAGTGGTCTTGAACACATGCTCTTTAAAGCTTTTAATTAGAAATAGAAATTTCTGCTTAAACAGGGTTAAAGAAAATTATTCTTAGAGAGTTTTAGCACCTTTTAGGTGCAGTTGAAATTTAATGACCTGTGTGTATTCGTTTGTTTATTATAGACTTATATTTCCACAGAATTATGATGCTTTCTGTCCTACGTCATACTAAAACACCAGTTAAATTTTGGTTTCTGAAAAACTATCTTTCACCAACATTTAAGGTAGGAGAAATGTATCACTTTTAGTATTTTTTTCTTAAATATCTTAAGTATTTTTTTAAAAAAGTTACAATTGAGTAATTATATAATTCAAATTAAATTTTCACAGTTGGAAAATATCTCTGAATGCATTAAATACCAGTAGTTTTAAAAGTCTCATGTGTAAGGTTCTTCTTTTCTGGAACCCAAAGCCCAGTTATATATTACAATAATTTATTCTCTTCTGATAGTCTCTATGAGCTTGAAAGAAATGCTTTTTATATTTATGTAGCTGAGGATACTGCTAGAACTAAAGAAACATTTTAAAATAATAATTTATGTGGTCAGTAAGGCCAACACAGCTGCAACCATGTTTCAACATTCCCTCTTTTTCCTTCTGAGACCTTGTGTGTCACATACATGTACAACTAACAGTTTTTTGGTTCCTCTTCTAGGATGTTATTCCTCACATGGCTAAAAAGTATGGTTTCAAGTATGAGTTAGTACAGTATAAGTGGCCCCGCTGGCTTTATCAACAGACAGAAAAACAAAGAATTATCTGGGGCTACAAAATTCTTTTTTTGGATGTTCTTTTCCCTTTGGCTGTGGATAAAATAATATTTGTTGATGCTGACCAGGTAAGAAAAAATAGTATTGTATAAACCTATGAGGCAATCATTTGAGCTTAAATTGATCCATTTTCATTCCCCGTGGCCATTTTGATCTTGTAAGACTATAGCAGTTGTACAAGCAGAACCCGTAGCATTGCAGAACATGAAATGAAATAATTTCACTTGTCTTAATCATGTAGAAATTAAGAATCTCGTCACACTGAGATGCCCTAAATTGCCTCTAGAGCCCATTGAGAGAGAAAGGCACCTGGAGAAGTATGTGGGATCTGAAGGTGCATTTCACCTAAGGCATATTCGAATGATTGTCTCGGCTGATTGTGAGAGGACTATGGAAGGGGTCTGAGGTGATGAGGAAGATGAATCCTGCCGCTTTTGTTCTTAAATTTGTATGCAGTCTTTCACTCAGAAATTAATATTATATAATATACTGAAAGGTAACATGCTGTCTCAAATAGATGAGACATTGAAGAGTCTATCACATGGTTATTAAAAACCTCAGAACAAATATTACATATTTTGGTCCTCTTTTGAAACTTGAGAATAAATTAAATTTAGATGTAGCAATGCAAACTGCAACTTCTTGCAATTTCATCTGGATACAGCAGTAGTACTGGTTGTCTGTCCTAACTACTCTAAGAATTTCTCTGTACTCTGAAAACGCTAAAACTTTTTTACCACAGTGGGGTTTGATGGAAGAATGATTGATTAGTAAATAAAGGATATTTGTAAAATGTCCTTATAACCTATTTTTAAAAGTACATTACTACTAGATACAAAGATTTTCAAATGATGCATTAATTTTGGATGCCCAAGTTAATGTAACAAATAGGAAGGATTTTTTAGAAGGCAGATGTTCAGTAGATTTTTAAAGTTACACTCCTGCATGAAGGAATTTAATATTGGGCAGCCGAAGCCACTGGTCTATAAATTAAAAATACTTTGCTTGCTTTGTTTAATTTACTTATTAAATGCATTCTGTAGATGGCCACAGAATAAACATATGTTTTTTTCCTTGAATAGTAGTTTGGTAGATGTCATTCCAGTAGAATGCTTTAGCTATATTCCATTGTTGTAGAGTCTCTGGCTTTTTTTTTTTAATAAAATTAAACTTTGGGAAGGTTGCTGCAATAACTACCCTCATACGCACACCTTAAAAACAGTATTCAATTATAAATATATTTTTATTTAGATTGTGAGAAGTGACCTAAAAGAACTCAGAGATCTAGATCTAAATGGAGCTCCCTATGGATACACACCTTTCTGTGACAGCCGTAAAGAAATGGATGGATACCGTTTCTGGAAATCGGGATACTGGGCATCACATCTTGGTAAAAGGAAATACCATATTAGGTAGGATAACTCCTTACATATTTTTGTGTGGTTTGTGAATTTGACTAAAATCCGGTTCTTGGTATTGATCAATGAGGCATTCAAAAGCAATTGCCCTATAGTCATTCTCAACAAGACATGAATAAGACATGAATTCTGATGAAATATTGATTTTGCTTTTTTATTGTAGCTTCAGCTACTTTAAAAAATTACTCCTTTAGGATGGGAACAGTTTTTGGTTTCTTGTTATTTTCATTAATGTTACCAAAAAGAAGGTGAAACTGCACAAATCTTTTTTTTTTTTTTATCTTTGTAGTGCTTTATATGTTGTGGATCTTAAGAAGTTCAGAAAGATTGCAGCTGGAGATAGGCTTCGGGGCCAGTACCAGGCTCTCAGTCAAGATCCAAACAGTCTGTCAAATCTAGACCAGGTATATATGAGTTTAAGCAATTTGGGGTTTATTTTCTTTATTTTTCTCAATATGCATGGAATTATTTTGTATTTCAATGTATGTGTAATATAATTCTGAAACTATTTGTCCTTTACTGCTGTTTTAGCACATTTTCAGGTGTGCATATGAATGAGCACAGTTCAGAAAACTGAACACTAAATGATGATTACTTTAAATAATGGTTTAACATGAAAAAAGTGAGGAAAAAACAGCATAGAGGACTGCTGTCATTTATTTGTAGTTGTTCTATGTGCATTTGTGTTTTTATAATGATAATCCTATATTCTGATAATGGTAATTATACTATTATTTAACAAGAGCTTTTTCCTCTTTCTTCTTTTTTTTCCATTAATGCAAATTTAATTTTTGCAAG
This sequence comes from Strix aluco, assembly GCF_031877795.1. NCBI lineage: Eukaryota > Metazoa > Chordata > Aves > Strigiformes > Strigidae > Strix > Strix aluco. The sequence continues at coordinate 80,204,091 of NC_133932.1, forward strand.
CTAACTGCTAATGCACTCTAGTGGTTGCTGTACATGGTGACCCTGGGGTGACTGTAGTCTTCGTTTATATAACTCCACCAAATTTTAAAGCTAGGTGAGGTAAGTCAAGGTGCAAGTCACAAGCATGTAAGTAGATCCCAGATGTACAAAACATACTTAAATTTATTATTTTCTTCTGTAGTAGGGGTTCTTTAACTCTACTAAGATTGATAATACAGCTCATCCAATTTCTGCCTGAATAAATAATACTTTTTATTTACGTCTCTCTTGAGACATAGTTCACATTGTGAACATCAGAAGGCTTCATCAGTGAGATTGTCCCTGCTTTTGTAATTTTCCTTGTGGAATTACTAAAGCACAAAAGGTTTTTACCTGCCTATAGCAGTAAAGGGATCCCACAGTAGCAAAGCCCACATCTCTCAGTGCCTGCATTCCACCCCCTTACTCTGCAAGTGAGTTTCTCTCTCTCTCTTACATAAGTATATTATTGCCATTGCATTTTTTTTCCAGAAATAAAATTAAAAATTGAAAATAGCAGTTCTTACAATATTGGACAAAGAAAAGTGAAAATACAGCTACACTACAAACTTGAACTATACTAGACACAGGGAGTTGGAGCAGCCTTAAGCTGTAACTGTTAAGAGCAAAAGACTGATGTAACAGCGAGTCAGATTTTACCTCTCTGTCCTGGACAATAGAATGAATTATTGGCCCCGTATCACACACTTAAGAGTCCTGATGTGATTAGCTGTATGTTTTTCAAACACAGACTTACCCATATGTACATTATGTCTTTCAGAAAGACCTTTAAGATTCAGAAGCTGGTTACAGGGCTTCCACCATAATGCTGCTTTTCAGCAATAGTTCTCAAAATATTAATAATGTATATCTTTCCATTTTAATTACAGCATTAATACATGATAGCATATAAGTCTTGTAAGTCTGTTGGATCAAATCCAAAGTCACTCCAGTGTCTGCTACCCTTCCCTCAGCACATCAGTGCTGAGAGCAGATGCTAAGTTAGCTAAATCTTGGCAGAATGGAATTGGAATTACTTTGGAAAGGGAAATACTTCAGTGTAATATTTTCGTAGTAATCTGCTTTCTGACTGTATTGATAGGAATCACTTTCTGTCTTCATTGCTGCTACTTACACCAAACACAGCATTATTCCTAGAAATACAAACCACAGTGCAACATATTTTACTAGAGCCTTGGAGAGCTTTTATCTACTGATAGGGATGCATTATAAAGTAAATTTATTTCTTTTTATTTAAATACCTGACTGGAGTGCTCACTGCCCTTCTCAAAGAAGCAGCAATCTCAGCTCTTTACTAATCTGCCAGCACTGCTGCCTTCATGGCTGGTACTTAAGGTTACACTAAAACAAAACACAAAATAGTAGAGTGGGAAAAAAAGGTACTTTTAAATGCCAAGGATAGTAAGTAAAGAACTCCTAGGGAGAAAAATTACACATGGTAAAAACTAGACTTCCAGTACAGCATATTTAATTGTTCTTTTTAGAGAAGCATGGAAATGTCTATATAAAGATGACAAAACAAATACTTGACAAGTATTTATACTAATAGCAATTCATTAAAAAATAGATAATCAACCATCTTGTTCTTTACTTAAAGAATAAGAATCAGTGGAAAAGAATATATGAGTAGAATCTTTTATTAAAGGAAATGGTTTTCTATTTTTAAATTTAGGTTTTATTTTCTAATAAAGATGATGCTGTAGAGGAGTCCCCCTTTAAAGTTATGTAGGTTATCTGACTAAATGTGAAAACACTCATATTGTAAATCAAATCAAAGAACAAATTTTAAATGTTGTGTGTGAAAGTCTAGAAGGCTTTCATTTCAGCAGTTTACATATTTTGGATGAACAAGAATTCTGGCACTGGCAGTAAAAACAATCTGGTCTTACCCTTGTTCTTTTATTTTTCTGACTCATGAATATTTTCTCTATGATCTTCTAGATGTATTTTAGTATTTTTGAGGATAAATCACTTCTGAAAGGATAAGCAACTTTTTGTTCAGAATTTTATTTTAACTGCTATTTACTTTAAATCCTGGAACTGGCATCTGTCTTTCTACTTTCTACTCCATATAACAATTTGTAAGTTCACAACTTTGAGAGTTACTGTAGTAACTCAGGAATTGTGATTTAATTTATAAGGTCAGAGAGGCACGACAGAAAAGTCTCTTTTCTCTTGAAATTGAGATAGTGATAAACCATTTATTTTATCTTCCTAAAATTCATGGAATGGAATTTTTTCAAAAAAGAAAACATTTAAATAAGTATCTTGACTCTCAGTATACTTATATTTGATGTAATTTTCCTGTAGTAATGTCTACATTTGAATTAAATTATATGCCTTTTATAATGCAGGTATATGTGCTATTTTATTCTGTCACATTTAGCAACATGAATTGGCAAAAGAAGATGTGACTAGTACTTACCTGAGTACTGACATTTACTTTTTAAATATAATGTAGGGGTTGTACATGTGAAGGTGCTTACGGATGGATCTACCAATTACACCTGTTGTTTTTAACTATGGCCAAAGCACATGCAGTATATGACCACCTGAAGTTTTTCTCATTTGTAAATACTGTTCCCTACATTCAGCAAGATACTGGGTCAGAGTTTTCATGATGAGAGTACTTGACTGTATAATAAAGGTTAAAAAAAAAAAAAAAAAAAAAGACGTTTTAAGTGAAGTATGGAAGATAGCCAGAATAGCAGTTTAATAGCTTTTTCTTTTCATGCTCATGTTTCTGGAATCCATTTTCCTAAAAGAAGACTAAATTTAGAGTAGTGGCATAATCCCAGATTATATGCTTTTGAGCTTTTTTTTTTTCAAATTTGAGGAATGGAAAGATGGTTAAGTTATGCTTTAATAATTTCACACAGTCTAATTCTGCTCAGTAGTCTTTATAGTATGACATCCAGTATCTGAACCGTAAGTATCAGACGGTATTGCTGATCTGAAGCTATGGAAGGAAAGACCCAAGTACAAGAAAAAAATTACTTGAGAAATGAGAGGTGGAACTGGCCATCAAAATGAGCATGACTAAGTTTTGAATCTACTTGAAAAAGAACTAGGTGAGCACTTAGAAGGAAACATAAGAACAATTTGCAGAAATGGTAATAGGCTAAGATATTCTACTTTTAAGTAGTGGTCTGATAACCAGTTACATGAAATGCAATGCTAATGTATGATTTTACAAAATTTGTACAGGATCTTCCCAATAATATGATTCATCAAGTAGCTATTAAGTCTCTCCCTCAGGAATGGCTTTGGTGTGAAACCTGGTGTGATGATGAATCCAAGAAAAAGGCTAAAACAATAGACTTGGTGAGTTGGTTTTGAGTTAGATTAGTTTTACAGATTAAAAACTTTGCTATAATTTCTGTGGCTTTTGAGACACATATGTGATGTCATGGATGCAGTCTTGCTGGAAGGCACTGGAACACTACTTCCCTTTCCCTAAAACACAGCAACTTTTCTCCTTTCCTCTGAGACCTCTCCCACTTGCTCTGTACCAAACTTGCTTATGTTGAAGCTGAAAACTGTACCTGAAAATTAAATGTTGCTATCTGTAACTGGATAGGATCAGGGTTTTTCACACCTGTACATATATTTTTCTTTTTTCCATATTCAGTCAGGTAAGTACAGTTAACAGTCTGGGTATTGTGTGCTGCTATTGCACTCACTGCAAAGCAGGTTCCTCAGAAACCCCTGTTAGAAATTAACATTATCATGGTTTTCTCTGTCCATTTCACCACTGTAAATGGGAGGTAAAGCAGAGCTTAAAAATTATAATGCTGAGGAGACTATCCGCATTTAGAAAGAAGAAAGTGTCTGTCTGGGAATTAAAGCAGAGAGAAAATGTTCTTCTCTGTCATTATTACCCCCATCCCATTTTTTTCCCCCATTCTCATTTTTTTGACAACCCACACACTGTGATACTTCAGAGACATAATTCTGAAGGAAAACAGACAGTTGGAATCTGGTGCGAATATTCAGTATGTAAATAGTTTTGTGTCTTCACAGTTGTTAAAATAAGCTTTTTTGTGCACTAAAGATGGGTGTTCTCTATTCAAGAAAGATTGAAATTAAGTTACTAGACCTTCTTTCAATCCCCCTTTATCATGTATCACTTTTTTTTACAATTTTCATTTATGTTATTTTATGGAAGTACTCAATAAATTTTCTAGACAACACTAGAGGAAGCATCACAAACTTAATAAAAAACCTATCAGATTCAATTTCAATATGCTAACATATATCTTGTATCTCCCTAACTTAAATCTTAATAGCCTTATGCTAGCCGTGTGTCTGCTATCCATATAGTCAGGAGCTCGTGGAAAAATAAAAGTATTTACAATAAAATCTTTTGAGTTATTTAAACAGGGTTTATCTACAATTTGGTTTGTGTGATTTTATTTATTTTTTTTTGATTAATATCAAGGTAACTGACCTTGCATGCTGTCCTTCCAATTAAATAGTAAATGCTGGCAAAATTATTTTAGGCAAGCTCCTTGAAAAGGTGGTATTTTCACCTTTGCTTTGTTTCAATCTAGTATGTTTTAAACTTTCAGTGCAACAATCCCCAAACCAAAGAACCAAAATTAAAGGCTGCTGCCCGGATAGTTCCTGAATGGGTTGACTATGACTCTGAGGTACGAAAGTTAATACAGCAAATTGAAAAAGAGAAGAAAAATCTAACGTTCTTTCAAAAAGGTAATTTACATGCATATTCATCTGCTAACTTTTAAAAAAAGATATATTAATATAGTTGAAATTAAGATCAGCATCAGTAGGCACAAATACTGTATTTGTACAATTTTCCCTGCTCTTAGAGAAATTGTGTGGCTTTTAAGAGTTGCATGATTCTTCTTTACACAGATATTATGCTAAGAGGATAAAATCTTTTGTTTCATGCCAGAATCTAAGAGGAAATTTAGTGCTGTCCTATTCTTGGACCTCAAACACAACCAACTGTTCCACATCATTTGAGCCACAAATATTAAATAAAGCACATTAACTTAAACCTCACTTAGAGAATCTAAAGCTAATGTCTGTTAAGCAGTAGGTAACTTGAGTGTCTGTTAACTTGTCTCTGCATCTCACTCTGGGCTTGTCTACATGGGGCCTTTTTGCACCAGACTAAAGGGCAGTTTAGTTTACAAATAGGTGTTGGTTTGGTTTTTTGCTAAAATTGTTTTAAACTGAGTTAGCTAAATAGCACAAGAAAAAAACCACATTCTTATAGGACTTCCCATAAGACTTGACTTCTTAGAGTAATGTGAAACAAAAAAGAAAGGTGATCTCGGTTCTCAAGGTTGAAGAAAAAACTTAGCAGATAAATCTTGAGTCAGGGAACAAATTCACTTTTTGTTTTAAAGAATCCTTAGTAGTTTTTATTCTTTGAAAGCTTATGGTCAGCTTCTAACAAGGCTCTAAAAATGAAGTTCACATTGCTGAACTGACTGACTAGCAGTAAATAGAAAGTAAAGGGCTTTCTCCACATTTTACAAAACTAGTCATTAAGTCTTTAAGTAACTGGTTTTTATAATTTTTTTTTCCTTTGGTTACAGGTCTTAAGCACGATGAACTTTAGCACAGCCTGTAAACAGCAATGGCAACAGCTCAGTGGTCTTTTGTGAAAGATTGAATGGAAGTTACAGATCTTATATTGGCACTACTTGTAACATTCTTTAATGTAAAGTCAAATATTTATAACTTATAGTGTTATTTAAAACGTTTTAAATGAAATACAAAACCAGAAGAGAAAGCCACAAGTACTTGGGGGTTTTTAACCAGTATTGGGTAGCTTTCCTAATTTCTTTGGGGTTTTTTTGCTCTGCTAAAAGGCAGTTTGCCCAGAGGATTTGAGAATATAAAGAATGATGTGTTCAACTCTTCAAAGATGTATTGTGTCAGTCTGGGGGAGGACACACACATTAAGTACGTACATGAAAATGGTTTTGTGCATATTACGTGCATTAAGCTAATGTATTTAAATATAAAGAATTTTGGCTCTATGTCCATAATTTTGGCCCTGCAGAAATGCTGTGGTGACAAGAAAAAAATCTCAGTGTAGCAAAGATAAGACATAAAAAAATAGCTTCTCTAATTTAGACCACACAAATCTAAGTCAACTTGGAAGCTTACTAAAGCAAGGAATGTCACTTTTCATTTATTATTCAGGATTGCTGCACTCTTACTAAATTTAAAAAATCATTTTTGATTCTTAGGCTCCTTTTGGTCACTTAAATAGTATGTCATAAAATTCTGTTATCTTTTTTGGCTAAGATGATTTTCCAACCAGCAGACATTGCATCAGAAGGTCAGTACCTGAAAGCTGTCTCCACTCAGTTTTGATTATCGTCATCCTGTTTAGAATTGAAAATAAAATAATAAAATACATGAGTAATTTTCACTTTCAGTAGTGTCTCCTGTAATTTTCTAAATATATACTCACAAACCCTTTAGTGGGCTACTGACATTTTGCTCCCATAAAAATTGCAGTGAAAAGTTCTTGCAATACATATTTGAAATAGGGAATTTATTTCTTAAATGGAAATCTAGTGCCTTAAAATACATACTCTTTTGTTTAAGCTATGCTGGTTTCAAAATAGATTGGCTATGACTACAAATTCTTATAAGAACAGCTTAATACAGTCTTTCAGTCTAAATGCTTGAAATCATAGAAGTTAAGGTTATTTGCACTAAGTGGGTGAATCCATGATGAGTTGCATATTTCCATACCAGCAAATAGTTGAATAATTAAGAAAAATTAAACATATTTTGTATGTACTGTCATTGTCCTCAGGTGTTGGTTATTTAAAATTTCTTTCTGTAAGAGCAAGTATTTAAAATCATGCTGGTTTTTTTGCTAATATTTCTCAAGTCTTAGTAATATGAGACATGCAAAATTTTTTACAGCTTTTTATATTTTTTGTTGTATTACCTTTCTGCAGTTTGAACAGTTTTAACATGTCACATATGGATTTTAAAAGGTCTGTTGTGGGCATTTTCTTTGTATGAAGTACCCAATGGAGTATTCCTGTGTAACCCAGTAGCAATAATCAATAAATCCTAATGTCAGTTCTCTTCAGCTATCTCATTACCTGCAATATCTTGTTCTCTAACATCATTACTTAAGGATATCAGGCAGCAAGTCAAACATATTTGAACATAGAACTTTAAGTTGGTATTTTTATACCATATTGATGGACTTACACTTGACTTAGCAGATGTATATGCACCATTACTATAAATTCAATGTGTAACAAGAAAACAGAGAAAAAAAGACATTATTCAGCTGCTTGCCTTTTTTTTTTTCAGCTGATAACTTCCATTCTAATGCTTTACTCTGCAGCAGCATTTCACAATGATCTGCTTTGAAATTTCATGCTTCAAGCATACATTGGAAGACTTTTTTTCCAAGACAGAAGTTAAAGGTTCTTTAAGAAACCTTAGTCCTCTTTAATTATGATTACCTGTGTGGGAAATTTCTGTTATGCAGTATAAGAAGTGGATAATTTATGCACTGATTTCTTGTTCATTTTATCTGTACCATCCTCTTCGTTTTAAAACTGGATTACTTCTACAGGCTTTAAAAAACTAGTAGCTATTTTAAATACTATTTCCTTGAGATTACTTAAATGATTAGAATATAATTTTTAGAAATGTAATTTGCTGGAGATATTTTGAAGATTTAAAAGGTTTCATACCATTTTCTACAGTGTTGTATGTATTTGTAAAAAAATGTTTTACAGCATTTCTTTTTCCTGTATAATACTACTTTCAAGGAAAGCTCTTTTTTGATATATATATTGGTTTATAAAACAAAGAGGGTCCAGGAAATAGATTCACTACTTTTCAAAGATCTCTTTAAAGCAGCACTTTGAATCATTAGCATATCATTATATTTTTAATACCAAACCAATGGACTGTATATGTTGCACAAAAGATTAAAAGGTGCCACTGGAGAAAAAAAATCATTATTTTCTGTTCTCCTATTTTGTACTATACAATAACAATTACATACTTGGTTAATAGATCCGAGGCAAAAAAATTGCAGCAAGCTCTCAAATGTCTTTGATCTGAACAAAGTGTTTGTGCTGGGAAGCAACAGCAATGTTCAAAACTAGGTAGCTGCTGTAGGGTGAGACCTTAGAGATGCAGAGAGACCTTATTTCTAGTTTCCAGTCTGTATGCTCTGCCCTGTGAAAGGGAAGAAAATGCATCCTGGACTAGGGGAGTGTTACTGAGACCTAGTTATCACTTTAAATACATTCAGGAATAGGTAGAATACTAAACCATTCTCACAAAACTTGGACCGTCTGATCTCCAGTGGCTGTGCCTTAGATAGCCTTGCTGTTATCCCAAAAGAAGGGTTCCTTCACCTGGTATGCAAGCCAATAGATGTAGGGTCATGGTATTTCTTTTATTCCATGTCTACGCAGAGTGGGATGCTAGATGGTGAGTCCACAAAGCTAGCACACTGCACAGAACATCATCAATGTATTTATACGCTTCAAACTACAGAAATACACATTTTCTGTAATGACCATCGGGTTAGTTTCTTATCGCTTTGTCCCTCATTGTCATGTCCCTCATGCCAGACTTCAAGTATTTTCTTGCTGTTACAAGAAGAGAAGACATTTCTAAATGTAAAGGTCTACAGCAAGGCTTTCCTGTAGATGATGAGGAAATCTTACCAACTAAAGAAGCTACTGTAGAAAAACCAACTGCCTTGTTCACCTACTGGATGCAAAAGGAAAAAAGTTACTAGGTGAGCTTCAGTTTTCAGGAAAGTGGTGTTGTGCTTCAACTTGAGAAGATGGTATGGTCACGCTAATCCAGCCCCAGCCTATTGCTGAATGATTAACACAGACCTTTTCTACACTCTTCTTACTGTATAATAGTTTCATGACAGGAGCTGCCAACAAGCAATGAAGCTTGATTTGGGTATGTGTTATTATTGATATTAATCTTGGACTTGGAAGCCAGTAGATGTTTCTCTCAATAAGTGCACGTTTGAAGCAGAAGAGAGGTGAATGCTTAAAAGATGCTACTTTTAAAAAGATACAATAAATATGTATAAACGTAAAAAAAAAAAAAAAAAAAAAATGGTTGGACTAGATGATCTTCAAGGTCTTTTCCAGCCTAGACGATTCTGTGATTCTGTGATTCATTGGTTAACAACATGCCTTGTCTGGACTTAAAGTTACAGTGTCTCTTCATTATTCTGTGCAAACTCAAAGGGTGAGGGGGGGGCAAGACTTTTTGGTCTTAAATTGAGTCGGTGGTCATGATCTCCTCCTGCCACCTTTACCTTTACCCTAGTTACTGCAGAAATTGCCAAGTTCATGCCTTACATCATTCTCTCATTTCTGTTATCATTCTTGTAACAAGATGTTTCCTTTATCAGTCCTTAAAGTTCCTCCTCTGAGTAACAGTGCTTAGCAAGGCATGCAAGGCTACAATGGAGTTGCTAATTGGCAGTTAACATTTGTCTTTGGTTTATTAATCCCCCCCTTTGGTATTTATCTAAATCTCATCTTCAGATAAATTTCACCCCTACTGTCAGAAATCAGTACATATTGCCCTGTAACTTTTTTCATTATAATGCTTTGACACATCCAGAATACCAATAATTACAATTGTTATTACAATGTAAATTATACCTTGTAGTAAGCTTTGCAACCATCCAGTTAGGGGGAATCCAAATCCATGCAGCATTTTATTCAGCCATCCTACTTCCATCGTGTCCTTAATATCACTGCTCAATTTTGCTACTTGTTCTATTTTATCCAATTGCTCATCTAAATTATCAGTAACATCAGAAATGTGAATGCAGCAGTCTTTGTCATTTAAATTTAAATATCCGCAGACCCCATGCTCGTGTAATAGCATTAGGTCTAATGCCAATCTGTTCTGTAAAGTCATTTTAGAAGTAGCCTGCAGCTGAAGGTTTAAATCTTGTAATCCTGTCCTTGTTGCATTGGCTAGTATTTCTATTTGTCCCGACAAATTATATAGCCACATTTGGTTTTGATCTGAGGTGATTTGGGGGCTAAAAATTGCCTCCAGGATCCATCCCACATTTGTTCCAGTAGAAGGATGTTCCAGTCTCCAAGAGTCTGTTTTGTCTCAATTTTTCCCATAATTGAAAACTTAATGGTTTCTTCCTCCATAGGGGGCATAAGGTCAATACACCTAATGTGTGTTGGTGCACTTTTCTTCCTAGAGGTAACTGGGTAGTCCATGTTCCATCACTACTAACCCATACTGTATGGCCCATGGAAGGAACTGTTCCTCTATTGCAATCTACAGAGTCATTCTGGATCATAGTGCCCATCCAGGTATCACTTATATAGGTATAATAATTTCTACAGAGACACCCTAACTGTAAAGCTCTAGAAACTGGACCCAATCATTGGATTCCATAATCAACTGTGGAACAATTAAAAACCTGTGTGCAGTTCCATCTATGATGCTGGGATCCTTTCCTTACCTTTGGTTCCTTGTCTCCACTCCATTCAATGCAGCATGGGGTGCTTTGCATATAATGCCGTTTGCCTTCCTTGGGTACTGACCATACACTAGGAAAATCCATTCCCTGTGGAAAATGATCATAAGGCTCAGGGCCTCTTAAATTTGTCCCCTGTAAAGTATTTAACTCCTCTAGGGAGGGATCATTACACCAAGTGGGCATGTTTGGTGGCTGGTATCTTGCAGATAACCATTGCTCCTGCACCCATGAGAATTTCTTTATAGAAATTAGTGAAAATGGTATTCATCAGTTGAGAGGTGACTAGGGCCTGATGGGTGGGTGCCATCCACCACCCTTCTTTGGTTTTCTTGCAATGTAACATTTTGGCTAGCTTGTTATCCTTTTCTGAATACTGGGGCAGTTCCATATTTATATTTTTTGCTCATATTAGTGTTCCTTGAATTTCTTTTCGTAAAGCTGCCTTCTTTGCTGCCAGATCCACCTTACAGTTACCTTCAATTGTATTACCTTGGCCTTTCTGGTGAGCCCTACAGTAAATTATGGCCACTTCTTTCAGCTCCAATACTGCTGGCAAAAGATCTAAAATCTCATGTCCATGTTTAATTCCTTGGGAATTCAGTAATCCCCTTTCTTTCCAAATGGCTCCATGAGCATGCACCACACTAAAGGCATACTTGGAGTCTGTATATATATTGATTCTTTGATTGCATCCAATTCTTAAAGCTCCAGTAGGAGCTATCAGTTCTGCCTTTTGCTGAGATATTCCAAGGTAAAGGCTGGACTTCAACTTCCTTGCAATAGTCACTATGGCTTATCCAGCTCTCCTGACTCCTTTGTGCACAAAGCTACTCCCATCTGTATATAATTCCAGATCTGCATTCTCTAAAGGATGATCTTTCAGGTCTGGCTTGCTGTCACAGACTTGTTTAATAATGCCCATACAGTCATAGTATAAGGTTTCCTGTTCAGCTGTAGGTAATAAGGTGGCAGGATTCAAAGATGACATCATCTTTAAAGTTGTGTCATCCTGTTCTAATAACACTTGATATCTGGCCAACCGGCTAGGGTAGATCCAATGATGTCCCTTATGTTCCAATATTGCTGTTACTGCATGTGGGACCAGTGCTGTAATAGGCTGACCCAAGGTCAGCTGACAGGTCTCTTCGATTTAGCATAGCTGTAGCTGCTATTGGTCGCAAACACACTGGCCAGCCTTTGCTTGTTTGATCCAGTTGTTTCAAAAAAGGCCGCTGGCCCTTTCCAGTCCCCAAGGGCATGGGTAAGCACCCCCAAAGTCACATGTCTCTCATGTGCATAAAGTTGAAGAAGTTTAGCCAGATCTGGTAAGCCCAGGGCCGGGGCCTGCAACAGTTCCCTTCTGATCTCATCAAAACCCTTTTTGCATTCTGGTGCCCATTCTAGAAAGTCACCTGGGCCCTTAATAGCAGCATATATATGCTAGTAGCCCATAATTAGGGATCCACATCTGACACCAGCTGGCCACCCTCAATTTTTGTTTTGACTTGGAACTGTGATTTTCCCAATTCTTGCTGGCCTTAGAATTCCCATATCCTAAATATTGAACTCAATCCTGTGCTATCTGTGCCTTTTTCTTAGACACCTGATATCCAGCCAGACCTAAAAAGTTTAGTAAGTCAATAGTGGGTTTTAGGCAATTGCCTCTGCAGCCTGCTCCTATTAAAATATCCTATTGTAACAATGTAATATTCTGCTGATTGCTTTGGCACTGTTCCAGGTCTTTTACCAATACGTTATCGAATAGCATAGAACTATTCTTAAATCCTTGTTGCAACACCGTCCAACATAATTGTGATTTTCTCCCCGTCACTGGATTTTTCCCATTTGAAGGCAAATAGCATCTGGCCCTGTTCACTTATTGGAACACAAAAGAAAGCATCCTTCAAATCTAGTACAGTAAAGTCTATGTTAGTCTCTGGAATCGTAGTTAGCAAGGTATAAGGGTTAGCTACCACTGGATGAACATCAACTGTAATCTGATCAATTGCTTGCAGATCTTGAACAAGCCGATATTCCTGGGTTTTAGGCTTTCTCACTGGCAAGACTGAGGTATTATATTCAGATTGGCATTCTCGCAGAAGCCTGAATTCCAGGAAAGTCAGAACGCTTTTCTAGCCTCCCACATCAGTGGATATTGTTTCTTTCTTACCAGCTGGGTGACTTTAGTTCTATATTTATGGGACTTATGGTTTTTGCTCTTCCTGGTTTCTTTGTAGCCCAAACCATTATGCATCCATAACTTCACTAGGTAGACTGTCATTATCCTCTTGTTTATTCTGATCCTGTAGGTCCATTAGCAAGCATATCTATGCTTTCCATGCCGTTTCTGGTGGAATATGCAGTTTAACCAAACTTTCAGAAAAGTTTACAAAGCAAGTCCTGTCCTAGTAGTGCCAAAAGGCCCTCCAGCATATAAAGAAACTAATGGGATAATTTGGTATTGCCAACCACACATTCCATTGGTTTACAAAAAGGCCTGCTTATCCACCTTCCCATTGCTCCAACAATGGAAACTTAATTTTCTTAAAGGTCCCTTACAACTAGTCAAGACAGAATGAGTTGCTCCACTATCAATTAAGTCTGTAGGGGAAATTCTGATATTGCTCCCCTCATTCTATATCCTCTTCCCAAATCATAACATTAACATCTTCTGTCAGATTTGAGTTCTCCTTTGCATTAGGACATTCATTTTTCCAGTGTTGTTCTTGCTTACAAATGACACACTGATTAGGTCCCAAGGGTGGTCTCAGAACCAGTTTTCCAGAAACTCTTCCTTGACCACCTCCTCATCCCATTCTCCTACCTCCCCCTCTACCTCTATTCCCAATACTTACGCCATTGTTCACTAGAGCACCAGTGAGTGCCATTGCTAACATAGATGTTTGTGCCTTTGCCCAACCCTTTCTTTCTTTTCCCTATCCTCCCTATTGTTATAGACTTTCTAAGTTATTTCTATTAATTCCGTAAAGGGCTTCCCTTCTGCTCCTTCAGTCTTACTCAGTTTCTTTTTTATATTTGGTGCTGACTGCCAATTAACTGTCCATTAACTGCCAATTGACTGTCCATTAAACATTTTCCTATTACTGTCCTCATCTGGATCAAAATCTGTCCATTTATATGCCACTTCTCATATCTGCTCACAGAACACAGATGGGGTTTCATCAGCTCCTTGTCTAATTTCATATACTTTAGATAGATTCTTCTGTTTTGGCACCTCATTTTTTATTCCTTTTAATATCAAGTCCCTGTGCCTTTGAATAGCCATCATTCCCTCTGCCATATTTGGGTCCCAGTCCAGTTTTTGATCAGTAGGAATACTAAGCGCATTATTCCCAGGGATCTCTCTCCTTTCTTTTTCCTTTCTAGTCTCTTCCAACACCATTTGTTTTAACTCAGCTGTGAATAAAGCATCTAATAACACCTGCATATCTTCCCAGTTTGGGTTATGAGTCAGCATTATTGTCTTCACGTGCAGCCATTCAGCTAGTCAATCCCAGTCTTCCTTCTCTATATTGTTGGGGAAGTCAATTAAAGGTGTATTGTGTCCCCTCCCAAGTAAAGGTGAACTAAAGTTTATCTTCTTCCCTTAGGGGAATCATAAAAACCATATCCTTAACATCTAGGGTGGCCATCCATGGGTGGGCAGCTGCCTGTATTGCCATTGCTATTGAGGTTATGCTTGGGACAGCAGGAGTTAGTGGTGAAGTATTACTGTTTAATCTCCTATAATTGATTGTCAAACATCATTGCCCATCCAGTTTATGGACTGGCCACACTGGAGAGTTGTAAGAGGAATGTGTGTATCTCTCTTTTCTCGAGGTCATTAGTTACTTCTGAAATATTCCACTTGGCAGCACTTGCAGAGGATATTGAGAGACATGGGTTACTCTAGATTGCAGGGATACAGGAACAACCTGCCAAGTTCTCACATGGGTGCCCTCTGCCCCTCTGCCTCCAAAACTCCACATAGGTACCATCATTTGCCTGCCAGCACATCAAATCCCAATCTATTCCTCTTACAAGGGCTCAAAGCCACCTCCACAGCCATCATCCTCTTTTCCTCTGGTAGCCAAAGTTTTTGAGCTATTAACATTTTCCTGCCACCCCCATCACACCTATTATGTTTATAGTCTTTCTTTCTTTGATTCTAACTCATCAGCTTGCTGTTCATTTAAAACACTAATTTGGGCTCCTGTGTTGAGTGGGAACTTTAAACTTACTCACCTTGGGCCCACAAGAATGTGTATATAAAGCTCCTTGTTGGCGGCCTGAACCCCAAACCACAGCTCCTAGTTTTTTAATCTTTTTAGTTCCCCCGGCAGTGCCGCCAAAGGGTCAGACTTCCCTTCCTGAGGCGGGGAGGCAGTTGCTGGTGTCTCTCTTCAGTCCCCAGTTTTCCCCTTCAGCAATTCCTCCAGCCACCAGACACGGAGGGTGGGTTGCCCATGCAGCACTGCCCGGGGCGCCCCTAGCACTAACACCTTTCACCAAGTGTGGTTCCTCCCTGGATTGTAACCCCAACCCGACCTCTCTGGGGGTGGGTTCAAGATCCCAGGGGCCGTTGGGGGTTTTCAGCTGCCGGGCTGCACCTCTCCATTACTGCTCACACCACCGCCACTGTCCGGCCCATCTCCACCCCTCAGTAACTCTGTTGTGCATCACCCCCACCCAAGCCAACGCCTGCACGGGCAGGTTCAGTGAGTTCTGATGGCTGTGCTCAATGGCCCTCGGAGTCCTTTCTCTGAGGAACTGGACATGTATTTCTAAAACATCTGGTAGTCCCCTGATAAGAGGTCTAAGGTGGTGGGGGCCCACCAGTGCAGCCTTGCCACTCCCCTTCATACATTGCCTGAACACGTGGCTTTTTGCACTCCCTTCGCTAGCTCCGACAATCCCTTTATCTTAATAGTAACAGGTTCTCCCCTTTCTTTTGGTTCCTCCCAGCTTGGAGCTCACCGACCTCGGGTGCCATGGGGATGCAGGTTCAGGGCTTCAGACCTGGTGGGCCCCTGTTGCCTCTCTGAGTGAGGGGCTGCACATCCCTGTCTCCCAAGTCCTCTGCTTCTTCTAAGCTATTCTCATCAGAGTCTCCCCAGATGTCCCCATCCCAATCCTCGGGATCTGCACCCATGATTAACTTTCGGATTTGGACAATGCTGGTGCAAGCATAATTTCGATTTTTGAATTAAACAGGCACCTAGGATGGCACACATGGTTCCTTTACCTCTGCCATCCCCAAAATTTCTGTAGCTGTTCCAGCCATACCATGAACGCCACTGGCTGGGACCACTTCTCCTGCATCCACTATGTGTCTGGTGTGAAGGGGCACAGCCAGGTCTCCCTAATAATTCCTCTACCGACATCCTGCCAATCGCACCTATTTAATGTTGTGGAATCTCTCAAAGCAGACAAGGTAGGTACTCGAAGTGAGATTAATTCTAATCTAAACTGTTTAATGTTCTGACAAACATTAGTGAACTACAGATTCAGATGTCTGCCAAAAGAAACCAATACTACACAGCTCACTTAAGAATTCCTAAGCTTTAGAAATAATGACCCAAAATGCACACTTGCTTACCTGAAAGACGAGGGCTCCCAGCCTCGAGGAATTTCCTTAGGCGGCGTCCCGACCCAAATGGGGAGTCTGTGACCACAGTCCCACTGCTCCAAGGAGACTCAGTTTGCCCTCTGACGTTTACACTTCAGTCAAACCTGAGTTGTGGTCATATATGGTCAGCGGTCTAGAAACTTCTCTCAACCAAAGTATTTCATTGGCTGAGGGCCTTGTCTGTCAGCCAAGAGCCTGGCCTTTCTTAGTCCTCCACTGAGGTGTGTCTGTGACCAGCTCCACACCCCAACCGTGGCTTCTGGTTTTAACTCTCTCCTTTCAGCGGTCGAGGAGTTTTGGCCCTTATCAGGGCTGGTGCACCTGCCACCAGCGGCCTCGCAATGACATCAGCCAGCTCTCTCAACACTCTCGGGTGAATAACGGCAGGGCCCATCCATTTGTAGGGGTCAAGCTCCTGTAATAGTTCACATGCCAACTCTTCCTTTGCTGACAGTGGGTCTGTGTTTGCATCGACCTGGATTTTTGTTTCCAAGGCCTAGGGCCCAACAGTGCTGGTAAAGACAGAGGTGAAGGAAGTGTTGAGAACCTCTGCCCTTTCAGCATTGCTGGTGACTAATTCACTTCTCCTGTTTAACAGCGGGACAGTATTTTCCTTCTTTCTGCTTGCTGTTAACATACCTTAAGAACCCTTTCTTGCAGTTTTTGACATCTCTGGCCAGTTTCAAATTCAAGCTGAGCTTTTGCTTTTCTAACTGCATCTCTGCATGCCCTGGCAATGCCCTTGTAGTTCTCAATGGGTATTCATCTGCTTTTCCATCTCTGCTACACTTTTTCAGTTTTGAGCAGACTCAGAAGCTCGCAGTTTAAGCCAAGCAGGTCTCCTGCTCTGTCTACTTCCCTTACCTTTAAAGTGAATGAACTGGTTTTGTGCTTCCAGAAGAGCATTCTTCAAAAACTCCCCGCACTTGCTAGTTCCTTTACCCTCCATGGAAGCTTCCCATGGAATCCCTCCCAACTGAGCTCTGAATGAGCTGAAGTTTGCTCTTCTAAAGTCTAAAACCTTTGTCTAGTACTAACCTTCATCGTGCTCAGACGGATCCCAAACTCCACAATACTGTGATCCCTGCAGCCAAGGCTATCACTAACCGAGATACCACAAAGCAGCTTTTCTTGGTTTGTGAGTAGCAAGTCCAGCAGTGCCTCACTCCTGGTTGGCACATCGAACACTTGTATGAGGGAGCAGTCCTCTACACATTCCAGGAACTTGATGGATGATGTGTGAGCTGCTGTATTGTTCTTCCAACAAATGTCTGGGTAATCGAAGTCACCCATAAGAACCATGTTCTGTTGACCCAAAGTTTGCTTTAAGTGACTCAAATATCGCTTCGTTTGCCTTATTGTCTTGGTTTGGAGGTGAAGTGCTAAGGCTTGGACAACAGGCCCAAGCCAGAGTTGACCTATAGATGAATCCTGTATATTTTATAACTGATAACCATTGTGCTAATAGGTATTATACTAAGTTATAACAAACCACCTATTCTGATGTAAAAGATGGAAGTATTGAAGCCTGAGCAACAGGCCCTGAACCAAAACTGCTAACTCAGTATGTAATCATTAGTGAAATATGCATAGAAGATGTAGCTTATATCCTTATCTTTCTTTGTGTGTGAGCAAGATAACAGGGCCACAGAGACAGTTGTCTGGCCTTGTGACCTGATGTGTGACCTTGCTCATAAATCAGCTAGATAAGCAGGGAAACTCCCTTAGCTTCTCCCTTGAGCCCTGGCCAGGCTCTGGGGGAACCTAATGTGAGGTAGAAACCAGATATTTCTGCTTAAAACAAAGGTGCCAGCTATTCTGGCTTGCTGATTTTTGGGTATATAAGGCTGGACCCGCTCACAGCGACTTTGGAAGCCTCACCTATGGGTGGACGCACCGCGTAGGATTTCCCACTTGCCGGGACAGGCTCTCCAAATCCTCGCTGTAACCGGGGCTCCCCAGCAACTGTGGATCTGGATGATGGTAACGTATGCAAGTGGTGATGTATCTTTCTTAACCACTATTCTCTCTCTCAGGTAGTAATGATGTGATGCATTACCCTGTATTTTCTTATTTGTTTGAATGCACTATTCTGTCTTTTCTTACTGTATGTTTTCTGTATTATTGTTATATTATTTAGTTATTTCTAGTAAAATACACCTGCTCTTTTCACTCTGGTGTCTGAGTTTAATTGGTATCCCTAATCAGCAAAACAGGAGGTCAGTAGCAGACACCCACTTTAAGATTCCCTCTTGGAGACGACCCCCTCTGATCTTGACGCAGAGGCTTTCAATAGGGCTTCCACAATCACCATAGCTGACTTCCATACATTCAAGGTTCTCCTTAACACCGAGCATGACTACTTGTCCTTTTCTTCCCTGCCTGTCTTTACGAAACAGCCTATAGCCACCCATCATGATCCTCCAGTCATGTGAGTTGTCCCATGTGTCAAGTTACTCCTATGATACCAGAACTTTCTGACTGGATGTGGAGCTCCAGTTCCTCCTCTTCCCCAGGCTGCGTGTACTGGTATACATACACTTGAGGTGGTTGATCTTCTGCTTCTCATCTTTGGAGGCAGCTAAGGAACATTTGTTGCTGCTCTGATTGGCCTGGCCTATTCCCCAGTTGGCTGCAATGGCGTGAGCATTGCCACTTTGGACCCTGCCCCGCTGAGTCCTTCAGTTTAAAGCCCACCTCACTAAGTCGGTCAGCCTGCTGCCAAAGTTTCCCTTGCCTCTCCCAGACAGGTGGATCCCAACCCTCCCTAACAGGCTATAAAAGAATGTCCCATTGTCATAAAAGCCAAAACCCTCACGACGGCACCAACCATGAAGCCAGAAGTTGATTTGCATTATACATTTACTTCTGGCTGCACCCCTTCCTCTAACTGGCAAAATGGAAGAGAAGATGACTTGGGTACCAATACTTTATGCTTGTGGCCCCAGGGCTTTGCAGTCTTCCTGGATTCTGCCTAGGCTCCAACTTGCGGTGTCATTTGTGCCCACATGAAAGAGTAGCAATGGATATTGGTCTGTGCTCTTGGCAAGTTGTGGCACCCTCTCAGCAACATCTCGGAGCTGAGCTCCCGGAAGGCGACATACCTCTTGTGCCTCCCTGTCAGGCTGGCAGATGGACACCTCAGTGTCCCTTAACAGAGAGTCACCCATTACAAGCACACGTCATTTTTTTATGGTAGCCACTGTATCCTGCTTGTACAGTTTCTTCTTGCAGATCTTGCCCATGGGTATCTACAGCTGATAAAGCTTCCTATCTGGTTTTGGGTGCAATGCTGCTTTACTTTTCCAAGCTAGATAGATGGCTTATTCCTTCCTGCTTATGCTTTGTCATTATGATTTATTCCTTGTTCAAAGTCTGGATTTAAGCATTTGCAAGAAAATTTGAGTGGAAGTACCAAAACATGTATTAGATCAAATTCTCAATTGGTTTAATCCAGCATCATGTCTGTACTACATTGTGTAGTGCCATGTATGGGATAATCTGCTTCCCAGCATGACAGCGGGCTGCCATCCAGCATGCATTGTTTTCTCCAGTATCTATTTTTTAGCCATTACTTTTAGAGTGACATATTGACTCTCTGGTTGCCATAAGTCAAACACTCCTTGTACACCACGCTGAAGTCTGGTCTTGGCTCCTGATACACTTCAAGCTTTAGCAGCAGCAACTATGTAACGTAGACTGATGAAAAGCAGTGGTGAGTCCGTGCCCTGCTCCTCTCAAGGAAGGGCTTCTTCAGGGGGCAGGAGACTCAAAGCTACTCCCTTTGCTTACACTTTTGCACCGATTTGATAAACATCAGTATTTTGCCCAGGTCTTGCACTGAGACTCATTCAGATGCACTCTTGAGCTGCATGGACTCAAATCCCTGTGAAGCAGAGGAGTTGAAGACCTCAGATCTCCCACTGCCTAAGACGGTGTGCTCACAGTGAGGCTATCCTGTACGAGGACAGTCTCAAGACACCACTCATGTTAGCACTGATTTCATGCTGAATATCGGACACGTCTCAGCAGCTCCTTCTGACACTTCTCAGCCAACTGCGTGTTGAAAGTCTTAATCTGGTTTGTGAATTCCTCTCCCGAAGGCAGAAGTCACACAGTTATAGCCAGAACCATTATTGCTGAACTTAAATCTCTCTCTGCTGATGGAGATCTTGGTCCTTTTACCTTTGAATTATCACTCGTTTGAATGAAGCATTCTGGCAGCTTCTCATCACACATTGTCAGAAATCTTGAAAAGGATGTCACATAACTAGCTTTCTCCAGTTGTCAGTGTGTCACTCTGGACCAGATTTTGGGCTCTGACAACTGTAAAATATAGAGATGCAGATGGGTTTTAAAGGGTCTTTTGCTAAACACAAAAATTTATTTATATTCATGGCTTAAAAACAGAATCAATCAATGCTGCACTCACCTTTTTTTTTTTTTTTTTTTAACCTAGACATGCATGAAGAACACATTAATAAAATTGTGTAGTTAGTTACATGGTTACTGACCTTTTATTATCAGAAAATTATTTCCTTCCTTTGCAAGAGATAATGGTTCTAAACAGATGAATGTATATAAAATTGGAGGCCTGAAAGTTCTTGGTGTCTCTACACTTCTGAGGTGCTTTATCTCCAAGGCTACTGTACCGTAAGGTCAGAGTTTCCCAGCACAGTACAACAGGATTGAGCAGTACATAGGCATTGCCCAGCACAGGGAGTAGCCAGATTTGCACCTTGTGAAAGCGTTATGGTAGTCACTCTGATAGTACGAACTGCATCCTAAACTGATGTTGGACTTAGTGGAAAGAGAGTGTCTTTGCTTGCAGACCCTTTTCTTTCAGCACAGAATGGTGCAGGTGAAAGAGAAGCACCCAAAACTTCTCCCTTAAGGGCCTAAAAGCAAAGGCACTTTCAGCAAGGTCATTTTTTTCCCCCAAAGTTGACTTGTCATACTGTTTTTAACTTCTGCTTCCAGGTATGTAACAGACTGATGACACATGGTCAAGTTGACTCACACCTCCTTTAGTGTAACTATCTTCTCTGAAATGTAAATGTTCTCTTTGTCCATATGTATGTAACACCATTTAGCAGCAGTGTTTGTCAGGGCCTGTAATTTTAGCTACTCATTCAAATGCATGAGGCATGCTGTCATTCTACCATGACTTACCTCTCATTTGGACATGCTGTGTAATAACACATTTTCAATTCTTTACCACCCTTAACAGGAGCTATCCTATAGAGGCATCTGGTATTCTCTAAAGCACATTGAGTCCTGCAGTTGCAACAGTAGGGAAATATGTTTAGCCCGTACAAAAATTTTTCACATTTAGGAACATGATGCCAGAGAGACACCACTCTCCCAAGTTCTGAAAACTGCCAGAACTTGGCAACATTATAAACCCTGACAAACAGCTGCTCAGCTGTGACTACCTGTAGCTTCTCCTGTCTCTATACGCTCTGTCCCTCCTCTCCTCAGTTAGGCAGACATTCTGCTTACAGCTGTGAGCCTGAAGAAACCACCAACCACACAACCACCCCAAAAACAACCCTGCACTCCTGCTGCAACTCCTTCCCCAATCCTCGCAGAGTTGAGATTTCAAGATCCTCTCCTAGACCCTAACTGCACCTCTTACTGTTATGCTTTTTTGAGGTCAAGAATGTCTGAAGTGCTCCTATCTGACAGGTCAGCCACAGGCTTCCACAGACAGATACTGGGAAACCAAACTAAGGAATCTCACATGAAACCCGGCCTCTTAAAGGAGCCCTTGCTACCAACCACCTACCAAAAATCTCATCTTTCTGTCGTCCCTGTTCACTTTCACACATTTGGCAGCTGCAAGCCATGTAATTTTAAATTTAGCCACCTTCGCTCTCACCAGCTGTGTATGCATCTGTGCCCTTCACCACTGCATACGCATGCAAGCCAACACATACAGTAAATTCCTTCCAACCAGGAATTCCTAAAAATTAACAGTTTCTAAGGAAAAGGTTAGAAAAAACAACATACATGTTTTGAGGACTGATAAGGAGCTCATTTACTTATTCATGTTGTCATTCATGCCTGTATACATGCTCTGGATGGCTTCAGGTAGGATGGTCACTTTTATAGACACTACACGCACGACTCCTGTGTCATTTCTCACATTGCTGCGCAGGAGTTACACTGGTGAGTAGATTGAGCCCTCGGTGGTGCTGTATATGAACTGATGCTTGCTTTGGTGAAGTCACCAATGGAGCTCAAGCTCTACTGGAGTACTTTGGTGGCACGGCCTGCTCAGAGGCCCATGACAGTTCCTGCTCCAGCCTCCTGCAGAGTTGCACTGTTCCCTTCAGCTAGCACCAAAGTCTTGCTGAAAGGGCTGCTGCATAAGTAACTCCTGCAGGCTCAACAACTTCTCACCTGCCTCCCAAGTTCCGCACTTTTATCAGCCCTGTTGGAACATTCACTGGATTGAAAATAAATAAAAAAATCAGTTTACTTCTTTAGAGGTAGTTTTTATCATTGCCTGGAAATCACAGAGTACGTGCTCATCTTACATGCCCCCCACCTTCTCTCCCCAGAGCTGCCGGACTGGTCCCGAGTTCCAGCCTGAGAAGAGAGAGCAGAGGAGACGACTCCTCTCCCTTCCTGCCACCAGCAAGCCAGGGGCTTTCCTGGGACAGGCCGCTCTCCAGAAAGACCAGCTGCAATTTGATCCTGCCCCCAGCACAGAGCCGGGTACCGGTCTGGGTCACTTTCCTCTACATGCAACACCCCACCTCGCTGCGCCCCAGCTACCTGCTCAGCTGCAAGGAGAGGGGCTGCACCCATGGACAGGAACTAGCTGCCTCCCACCTGGTGGGAGGAAAACTTAAGTTTTGAAATCCGAGTGTGAGGTACCCAAATGCTGCCTCACTCTGTACCTTACTTGTTAAAGCCTGACAACTTTTGCACGAGCTGCTCAAGAAGTTTTAATTTAGCCCTCAGGCCAGCGTTTCAGCAGCTTTTTACTGCATTTCTGCACAGCTCTAACTTCAAACTTGGCGAGCAGGATAAGGAAAGAAGGGCAGACAAATACACTGCAGTGCTTTGTCATCATAAATATCTTTATTGTGAAAAATACCATAAAATAATTCCCACAGTTCTAGAAAAAACAGTTGCTTTTAGATTTATGATTTTATATAAAGACATTTTATAATTTGAAACATTTGATAAATCTCTGGCTAGCTTTACTTATCCTTCTTAAACATAAAACTGCTACTTTGAGATTTGCTGAGGGCAAAAAAAAAATTATTCTCCCTTTTTTTTTAATTATTTTATGGATAAAAGTGTGTATTACAGAGCAAACAAACAATACCTTACAATAAGGCACTTTTAAATACAACTAACCTGCTATGCTATACTGGCTAATTTCCAGCAAAGCTCCTACAAATCACAGCCCTAAACAGAAGAATAATTATTCCAAACACTGCTCTGAAAACTGAAACGATAACAAGCTTTATTTTTTTTAAAAAGTTTAAGCTGACACATTTTCAGCGTATGTCACAAGTTTGAGCTCTTAAGTTTATAATTCACTTTGAATCTCTTTTAATATTGATTTATTAATACATCAGTATTAAGCATGTACCAAGTAAAATATGCTCCCCTGCACCTTCATTTTAAAACAAGTTGGAAACTAGTTTATTAAAACTGAAAGAGAATTCAGAGAAAGTTTGCATCTATATATAGGCCAATTATTGTAATGATGCTTCATGCACATCTCAGGGTTTACAAACTACCAAGACATTTATTTCAAATGTTCAGTTACTGAACATTATTGCACTACAGACACCCACTAATAAATAAAAAGGTGGATTCAGCTTCCTTGTACATCGCTTGCACCGTTAATGCTCAGTGTGTAACCAGTGCTTTGTTTTCTAGTCACATCAGGAAATGCAGCGCCATATCTGGAGAGCCTCAAAACACAAATGCTTTCTAACACAACTTTGTCTTTCTGTATTTTCAGAACTACCTTAGAGCTAAAAGCCAGCATCTGTTCCCTTAACAACAGCACTGAGTTGTAACACTTCTTGTAATCAGCAGCTGCTTGATATCAGAAAGCCTTGTTCTCCATTGTCACTTTTTATTTTTGTTTTCAAGACAGTCTTCCACAGACAGAATCTATCTATGAACAGCATTCACACATTAATCATCTTCCTTCTTCAGCCGACTACATTCAAGCTTTTTTTTTTTTCCTTAATATGTAATTTTCCCTTTCCCATTCACTCTCAAAATAAACATAATCCTTTTTGTTCCTGACCGCTTCCAGTGTACAGCAGAACTGTCCACCTCCTTAGGGAAACAAATCTGCACTGCCTTGTATGAATACTTTACTTTTGAAGGACCATCTTACTCCTTCCCTAAAAGAAAGAAACAAAAATCAGGGAACAATTTCCTTGGCTACAGCTTTTAAAAACAGAGAAGGCAAAGGGATGAGAACAAAAAAACTGAACAAAGGTAGTCCTTTAAAAGAAGGTGGATCATTTCTAGCACTTCCCTAGCACACAAACAGGTGTCTGTGGTGTTCAGTGTGGCTTCCTGATACTGAACTACACTCCTGTACATACAAAATGAGACATACTGCTTACACTGGTCATTCAATAGTAATTTAAAAACAGTCCCTTCTGTAGTGAACAAGGCAATACGAGAGTGTTTATACAGAGCAGCGGCTCGCACACGGACACACACGACCAGCAATCCACACAGCAGCAGCCCCCGGCCCGCAGCAAGCGCAGCAGGGCCTAGCTCACCCCTCAGGGACAGAGGGCTGGTGACAACCACGAGTGGCCTTTGTACGTGAAAGCTGCCTACCAATGTTTTCCTTACTGTGAGCAAAAAGCACACAGAGTTGTCTGCATCAGCTGATACCCGGGGGTAACAGGTTATTTATTGTGCAGCAGGTTCCTATGTCTGAGCCCCAGAGGTCCTACGAGAACCACGCCAGCCTTGAACAGCATGAGCAGCATTCCAAGCATCTTCTACAGAGTTTAAACAAAAAGCTTTCAGACAGGTCAAAAGCGGAAATCAAAGTTCTAGGAAGTCATTCAACTTGGAAAATATCTGACACTGGAGTTTAACAGGCTGCTGGGGTGGTTTTGTACCACAAAGTGTTAGAAATCAGTAACACACTCTTCAGCTCCAAGATAAATTTCTGCTGAACAAACACTGACCTTTATATTGCTGTTGAAAAACATTTTACGAAGCCACATGGTCTCACAATTGTTTGTAAAGTACTTGAGGCAGGAGACAAGGGTTATGCTTCAATAGCAACTTCGATTACAGTAATAAAAACCCCTACTTTCAGATTGAAGACCTTATTTGCTAATTTCATTTGTTTTACAGAGGCTGCTTATGCTTTCAAATGCTATGAGTTGAAGTGAGAGAAGATTCCTACCAGCTGATTATTGTTTTCCAATTAAAATCCAATCACAGAAACACTGATGAACTGTAATTCTTGCATTCTAAGAAAATGGCTGCTGACAAAACTCATCAGTAATTATGATATATTCCATTACAGAATGAGAAGGCTATTCACTCAGAGCAGCTACACTCCTGGTAATACCTCACACCGCATTCACACAGTTCGATCAATACACTTAACCCATTTTAGCTATGTGCGTACAGAAAAAATAAACCAGACTTTTGGCTAATGGAAAGTTAGTCCCTCTTTTTGCACACAGGCAGTTGTTTTTGCAGTACTGTCACTGTTACAGGAGGCATAAAATTACTTCAAACAATTTCACATAGTATTAACTCACTGTTGCATCACCCATCAGAAATGAAGTTGCATTACGGGGCAAGGCTAGAGTTAATATCGTATTCCTACAGTCTGCAGTACACTCGCCTCAACCTGCATCAGTTCTGAGTTTATGTACAGAGAAGTAACAAATCGCTGCATAGTTGGGGAAATGTCACATCAAATTTTTTGCTCAAATCTCAAGCAGGTATTTTGTTAAAGTGCAAACTACTCAAAAATGATACCTAAACATCTCAAATCACATTCAGAAAAAGTCATTCTAAAAACATCAGGTATATTTTTTTTACTTTCAGAGTTGACAGTTACCGCCAAGGAAATCATCCCAATTCATTTCAGGTTAATGAATAAAGCAAGTAGACATTTTCAAATACAATTAGTTACAAGCAATCTTCTTCCAGAGCAGTTGTTCAGTCTCATTCAGTACGCAGCCTCTTCACCCCACCCATGGCAC
This sequence comes from Strix aluco, assembly GCF_031877795.1. NCBI lineage: Eukaryota > Metazoa > Chordata > Aves > Strigiformes > Strigidae > Strix > Strix aluco. The sequence goes on from NC_133932.1 coordinate 80,230,510, forward strand.
TGCCGACAGTAATACAGCAGGTGGTCACTAGGGTTTCCTTTTAAGAATACTGAGAGATGGATCATCCTGCTGAGCACGACGACTAACAATTCGTTAACGTAGAGACTATTGTAACTACCCCTTCCATGTTTATTAGGCCCCGATTCAGAAAAATATTTACATGCATTTTTACCTTTAAGCATATACTTGAGTCCTAAATTTATGTTTAAGTGTTGTCCTAAGTAGCTTCTTACTGTTTTCTCCATCCATAGAAATAAACATGTCCTGGATATCCACAACAAATACATAGGCAGTAACAAACCCCCCCAACCAGTACGAGCTTGTCAAGTTCACCACAAAGCAAACCCTCTGAATACTAAAAGAAAGAAGGAGCTTTCTTCTAGTGTAGTAAGACTCTGGGTTAAGGACAACATTAGAAATTAAGATTTTTGGGTCTTGAACTGAGAGACTTATTTTTTTTCAACGAATTAAGTAAAAAACAGCAGCAGCCACCAGAAACAGTCTTGGCTCTAACTGAAGTGAAATTTGAATGTAAACGGTCCTCCTCCAGAACCAAAGGGGTTGAATCCTTGCCATGTGTTCCAGTTCCTGTGGAAAGGGTTGCCCCCTCCCTGTTGACTCTCCGCATCCAGTGGGTCCTCTCCCGCATCAAACTTCCGCCTCATTTCTGAAGGAAACAAAACCAAGGTTGAATCACTGCACAGTAGTTAGGGCAGACCCCATCCCCGCCCCTGGCCAGAGACCTGCAAATATCACTTGTATTGGCAACATCTGTAGAACTTTGAGTTTTTCAAAGCCGTCCAGGACACTGACAAAGGAGAAGAGACTAACTCCGTAAAAACACTGTTCAAGAAACTTCAAACAAGTCATTCAGTTTAAAACAAGGCAAGACAGTACCTGGCTGTCCAATAGGACAGGTATGAATTTCAACAGGGATAAGACAGTTGCACTTTCACCACCTGCGTCCCACAGATAATTGGGACATTTTGTCCTCTGTGAGTTTATTGCACCTATTCTCTCATAGCTGCAGCCACTCAGGGTGGTCTGAGGACAGATCCTGCCAATTCTTCGCAACCAGTAAATTCCAATATTCGTCATTCAGCCACAGCACAAAAGTCAGCACACAGAGCCCCAGACTTTTTCAATCTTCTCCACATACCACTCAGGCAGAGCTGTCTAGGGCACAGCAGCTTGGAGTCTAAACGCATGTTCTTTACATACATTTTTCCAGCAGGACAAAGTTGAAAGCCTTCCCGAAGACCCAGAGACAAGTCACAGGCTACAGTGCTACTTTGTTATTTACACCCGCACAAAACTTCCAAGCAGCCTACAGGTGCCACAGGGTTTTTGATCACACAGTGCTTTTTCAGGGTGCCCATGTTATCAAGGCAGAGAAGGGAAGCAAAGGAGTTAGGGGGAAGTCATGAGACTGACCGGGGAAGGAATGTGGAAGATGGCTTCAAAGTACACCAGAGCCCTATGATAATAAGCTTGCAAATCAAAGCTCAGAGATTCAGAGGTCCACAGGCTTTATAGTTTTTGTTTACATACTAGATCTAGAAAATGACCTGTGAAAAATATCTGGATGAAAGGAGAGAATATCATTGCAGTAAGAAGAGACAGAAAGCAATACAGATGGCAATACAAAAGCCAAATACAACCGGTGTTACTTTTCTTGCCTGGTTGGTTTGACAGGAATGGTAAATATGACATAAGAAACAGTGTCTACAAGAAAGTAGATGAACCTGTCCTGGAGATGTTGACAAGGCAAACAGCATCTCAAACAATTCCAGTATATAAAACTCTTAATTTATGTTCATAATTAGGAACAAAGATCACATTAACACAGAAAAAGGTTTTCTGACCAGAAGTGTTTGTCATATAGTTCATCACTCTCAAGCTCCCTTCCCTTCCTCCAAGGAAGTCTGAGCCCATCTGCCTAATTATCACTTTGATGTTCCTGAACAGTTGAAGATAAAAAAAAATGGGAGACTCTGGTATCTACATCTTTTAGATGCTTCTCTTTCCAGTAACCATACAGGGACAACTTAAAGACAACAACCAAACAGATGGCTCTGGTTAAGGATTGGGGTTTTTGTTTGGTTGGTGGTTTTGTGGGTGGGTGGGTGGGTGTTTGTGTGTGTGGGGGGGTGGGGTGCATTTGTTTGTTTGGTTTTGTCAGTTGTTTGGGTTGGTATGTTTGCTTGTATTTTTTAAAGGTGGTGAGATAACCACACCACTCCATTTTTTCCTTACATTCTTGACTAAATGCTCCAACCCTTTCTGTTCACCTCCTGGTGATACAGACATCGGATCTCCTAGACACCACAGGGTCTACCAGGAGAGTGACTGCACTCTTCACTTTTTTTTCCCCCCTCCTCCAGAGCTGACCAGCAGACAGTCAGATGTGACAGGGCTCCTTGCTCCTAGGGACTGGGCCTGCAAAACTAAGCCTGGTTTGCAATAGTTTTAGGCAGAAGGAGACACCCACATCCTTCAAGTAAGCAACTCCAGAGTTAATCAATCCTGGAAATCTCTTCAAGATGATATCCTCAAAAGAGACCTTTAAAATAATAATTTTTATTTGACTTTAAACAGAAGTCACTGAAACACAAGAAATAATTCTATGTTTACATCTGACTTCATACTTGCATCTAATCTGTTGCATTAGTGCATTGCTTTCTCAAGATGGATAAGGGGAGAAAGGGAAAAAGGGAAACTGTAATGCTTGTTATGATTTAGACTTGCTGCATTTTTACATTACTGTAAAAAAGTAATAGAAAAATTAAGTCACTGCATAAGAACAATCATTACCTGGGTCAGTGAGGACTTCTTTAGCAGCTGCTATATCAATGAATTTTTTCTCAGCTTTCTTCTTTTCTTCCTCACTCTGGAAGTTATCAGGGTGCCACTGGGATGCCAGCTTTCTGTAAGCTTTTATGATTTCTTGCTTTCGAGCATTTCTGGATGGACAGAATTATATAGATACCAAAATTTTCTAAATGTTCATATGCCACACTAGTGAATCTACAGGTTTATTTTAAACTCTTAGACAGTAATTAAGGGCATCAGGAACATTATGAGGTGTTAGTTAGCCTTCTGCGGGTGGCACTGAAGATTCTTTACACAAAACCCAAAGGAAGCAGGTTGCAACTTTAAACAAAGGTTACTCGCTCTTTCCTTCACCACCCATTTACTTTGCTTGGAAAGATGCTACTGCCAGCTACTATGCAGAATACAGTTCCCAGTCTGAAGAATTTACAATCAGGTGAGTAACAAAAAGCACAAAGAGTAGAGAGGAAATTAGTTCACAATTGGAAGGATGACCAATACTAGTTCAGAACTGACCATTTCTGTGGTGCTCATTAGAAAGAGAAGTTGTTAGTTTCTTGAGGTTAATGGCAGAAATATTTTAGATACTGTTCAGCAAGTCCTTTCAAACTCTTCCAATCTATTACACCATCTGCCACCATTTTATTTTTTGCTGCTTTCAGGAATTCTTTCCAGTCTTCATTTCTTCCTCAATTGATTCACCTGACTCTTAATCATCTATACTAAGAATTTCTTGCCAAGGGATTTATTCCCTTCCTTCCCAATGTTGTTTTCTCATTCTTTATAAAGGCACTGTAAACAAATGCTACTTAAAAGCTGAACACTGCCAAACTAGTATAGTAGGAAAGTGAAGGCAGCAAGGTACAGGAACAAAAACTAACACTCAGCAGAACAAATTCAAGTGATCAGCCCCAGTTGTACTAGTTTAATAACTAACTTTCACATCATCATCTCAGATATTAATATCTCACCTTTTTACTCCTAAGATTTTATAGTAATCCCTCTTCTGTGATTGCTTCAGCATCCTCTGGGCACGTTCTAGCCCCTCTCGAATCTGCTGGTCATTTTCACTATTGGATTGAGCGGTCTCATAGTCTTTAATAGCTTTTATAAAAAAAGTGAATGAAAAGGATTACACAACTCTTTGAAAATTTCAACTTAAAGAACTCAACCACTCACCAAAACTGAAGTTTTGCTATTACCATATATAAACAGCAAAACTCTTATTTCAACTTGCCATGTTCTTTTTCCAAATTAGAAAAACCTCGGAGTAGAGGAGATTAATTTTCACATATAAATTAGGTAATTCTCTTTGTTTAGGTTCATCACACTTTTTGGAAAGGAAGGAGAAGGGAGATTACTAGTGGTAGGTCAGAACACTATAAACGTTACAAGTCACATGGATGAACATAATGAACATCTAGGACTGGGATGAAACAGAAGTCAAGAAGCAAGTTTCAGCAACTAGTATTTGAAGAGTCCACTGCACAATGTTAGTCCCACATTGCTGTTCAACTGAAGGATGCATCATACAGTCTTTAAATTAATATTCCTTCTCCCACAGTCTGCACTCAATCAACACGCTAGCAAGTCTCTTCCTCTTTAATGACAAAAAAGATGGATTTCAGATTACCAGTAAATTCATACTGTTAGTGAAAGACAAAGATTTGCTTTTTACACCTCTGCATAATATGCAGACACTTATATTTTAAGGTTTTTTTCTCCAAAGGCATGCTCTCACTCTTATTTCAAGAGTTGCATTTCTCGGGAATGAAAGCAAGGTAGGGAGAGGTGCTGTAACATATTCATGAATTTAAGAAATTCCAGGTCTACTTTTTTTTTTTTTAAGTAAACAATATTATTATTGTAAGTGGTAAGTGAATGCTTAAGACACCAATGTTAAATATTCTTTGATATCAAGATTTATCAAGGGAAGCAACTGTTGAAGTCTTTAATGAGACTGCTCTTCTTTCACTGTTATAATCCTCAAAGCCTCATTTGCAGATCCAAGTCTCTTAGGTTTCTCAAGTTAGACAAAGTACTTGCATCAGATTATTTCCAAGCAGATGCTATTTCTCAGCAGGTGTTACATTTGTTTTTCACTGTTTCTGAGCAAGACAGCAGGAAGTGCTAATGAATTTGTATTACCCAGACATCTGATACCGCTGCAATCTTGCTTTGGTTACTGAAAAATAAAATTCCAAAAAGTATTTCCAGTGCCCCAACAATTTCATATGCTATTACAAACAAAACAGAACTTCTATTTGTTCTCACATCGCTTGACACTGTCATTTGCTGCTTGAACAAAAGATTCTGCCTTTTGCTAGTATTTTTATTAATCTGTCCAGTCATGGAAAAACCCCAACAAACGGGAGAGCACACTAATGCGTGTGCCCAGTACATACTGTCAAAACTAATAATGAGAATAAAGGGATTTCATTATGCTGCTTTATTGTTCCAATAATTGTAAGCACCAGAGTGCTTAATCTGCTTCATGCAATAATGGGAGGTCCCATCACAACGTCCTGCCAAATGCAGATCAGATTACTCAACTTCACTGAGCACTGTAACACCTACAGCATGCGACGCTGCTGGACACCAAGCTGCTCAGGGGTCAAGTATTTGCAATGACAATACTAGATTCCTCTTTTTAAAAACTGACTACCTTATTTAAAGGCTGCAAGTATTAAGCATTTGGGAAGGTATGCTTTTTAGTGCTACACACCACAGAGGGAATGCACCCAGCACACCTGACAGCGAGTATGTTTTGCACCTTCTCTCAGTTAGAAGAGACTTCAATTTTATTCTGTCCCACAACATGAAAGGAACAACCAGTTTCCAGTATCGCCTTCAATTTAAATACTTTAGTCAAATCTAATTCTCCTTCTTTCAATACAAGAGTCTTCACAATCTCTCAAATAGCAATTGCATCATATCTCTAAAAACCTTAACTGGCTTTCCTACCTTGCCTGCATTTTTAGAAGACAGTGACCAAGACTGGCCATTATTCCATATGCAGAATTAATTTCCTATCAAACACGAGTAACTGCAGACAACCTATGTCCACGCCAACTCTGTCAGAGAAATAACTGAACCAGTTTTGCTCTTACTGAAATAGGGACTGTTTCCTCTACAGTAGTAGGGCAAGGAGGGGGAAAAAAAATAAAGCGTCCTGACTAATTTTGAAGCAGCAGGGTGGGTTTTCCACCTTCTTTGACAAAACTTGTGCTGTATACTTTAGACTCCTGTACTTACGAGGTAAGCCAGAAAGGGAGTCATTACACATCTGTCTCTGTAGACAAGCCCTGGATTCCATGTGATTATAAAGTAATTAAAACCATTTGATGGGAATCAGAACTCAGCTATACATACTGAAGTGCATCTTGAACATTTAACAATAATCGCCTTCAAAGTTCCGAATTACAAGTACTTTGCAATTTCCTGTCTTTAAACAGGAAAATAGGTGCCTCCAGCTTGAAATTTTCTTGACGGAAGAATGAGAATCAGTCTGCCCCTTTAAATATGAGAGTACAGTTTTAATTGCTCTACTGTTCTCTACAGCAGAGAGAAATCAGCCATCATTTTATAGCAGTTAAAACTGAAGGCTAAGTGAAGACACCTTCAGGCAGACTAACATTAATGGACTATAATACTGTTTATGGAGGCTCTGCTGGAAGGCAGAGTGTAACTATAACAATCTCACTACTGTCAAGGGCAGGAGGAAGGCAGGGGATATGCTAAACAACAGGGATTTGGAGAAGCACGGTTCCACTGCAGTGTGGTCGTCCACTCAGAACCAGGCTAGGCCAAGCCCAGCAGGCTCCAGCTCAGGAAAATAAGCTCTCCCAGATCCCATGGGTGTCCTCTCTATGCTTTCTTATAACCCATAATAGGGAGGCATTTGCTCCAGCACAAGACCAAGTTGGCTCTGTGCATTTGTGCAGGATCTTGTCAAAAAACTTTTTTTCCCCTCTAATTTGCAACAGTTGCCGGATTCTCTCACTCCAGAGGAAATGGATATAGATGAGGAGCTAATAGAAGATAATGTTAGAAAGATCCAAATTGAGATTAATCAATCTCAAGAAAACAAACAGATCAATTCTGTTCATTAGTAAGAAGCGAAAGGTACATCTAAGAGGATTCACAGCGAGGCCTGTTTGGCCCGCCCCTCTCTGAACCCTCCTCTAAGCTGAAGATTCATACACCTTGAGGGGAAAAAATAATCTTAAATTTTCTTTGGGTTCTCCTTTTGCTGATACTCCTTCCTCTTAAACCAAAAACCTTTGTACAAGCCATAATCTACATTTACAGGATATAGTTGGTATTCTGTACCTTTAACTATTTTTAGTCATTTGTAAACCTACTTTTCCCAACAGACTTGAGTTTACTTCCACAGTACTGAAGTACAGAAAAAGATGTGGAAATGCCCAAAGGGGGCCTCATCACTGTGAAACCTTCCTGAGCCTCACATTTTAGGTTGACAGTGCAGTTCTAAACAAAAGACAGAAAAACGTTACCCTAAAAAAAACAGAAAGACAATTTTTCCTCACACTTTAGGGGTTTTTTTTAAGCAATCCCTTTGTACAAGAGTCATCAGTTCTCTGAAATGCTGTTGTCTTCCACCCTTTTTCTTATAAAGAGGAAGAAGGCTTGCCACCTCAACAAAGAGGGACTAGGACTAGGTCACTTCAGAGGTACAAAGACTACAGGGCTGATGAAGAGGACTGCCTGAAACCACACCACTTCCCTTTATACCATGTTTTCATTTGAGTCAAGGAGGCCTAAAAAAGAAAAAAATAAGTATCTCATTTTTGAAGCGAGCTTCAAGAGGTGAGCAATATCATCTCTTAGCAATTAATTTCTCAAAAAGACAAAAAAATCTGAGCGTGCTATTAATGAGAACAGCTGCCTCATGAATGTTTAAATCAAAAAGATTTTTTTTGTTCAGCTATAAAGCAAAAGATCCAGCACCAGAATGCAGAAAACTGTTCTGTAAGTACTAAAACTAATGGAAGTAGTTTTCTGCAGATTTAAAGCCTACAAGTTCTTTCCCTCATCATATTTGACTCAAACAGCCCAATGCTTCCAAGCCTGCTGCATGACTGAGCACAGAGATGGAACAGACAGATTGTCCACATTTCCTTCTTAAGCCTGGTTTCTTGTGGAAATGAGATTCACTTAATTAAATTCTGAGGATTTTTTTATAGCACATTAGCATTAGCTAGGTAACAACACAATGGTGTGCTTGGAGACACCCATTACTCAGTCCCTACTTTCCATGGCTGTAGATGGGACCACGTAACAGTATGCATTTTATGGAAACCCCATATGGAAAATGTAGCCTCAAGAGTAGAATCAGTTTACTGGTCTTCACAGCAGCACTACAGAGACCCACTGAGGTGAAGCAATGGCTGCTATCTTCCTCTGCCCTCAACATATACTAGGGCAGAAAAAAGTATTGTTTCATGCTGCCATCTAAAGACATTAAAATGGAGTTCCTAAAATGGATTTACATCACCCTAACTATAATTACCTTTTATCTCTAAATGCAATTGTCTGCCATAAACACAGTTTATATAATCAGCTGAGTAAGTTGAGTAAGCTGTACTGTCTCAAAACATCCTGAACATCGCCCACAGTTGTAAAGACAACTCTACTGTAGATAAAACAAGTACATTCCACTTATACTAATCAAGACAAAATTACCAGCAGGTATTTTTATAAATCTGCAACTACCAGTGCTGATTATGGATAACAACATAGTGTAGAATTAATGTGCATGTTAAAAAATTTTTGAAACACTGACTGCATTTTAAACGGCCACAAAAAGTATGTGCAAACTGCATACAGCTGTACCTTCTTCATACAGGTCTTCCAACAAGTAAGCTTCTGCTCTGTCTTTCAGGGCATTCACGTTGGTTGGTTCCAGTTGCAGAACTTCTGTACAAACTTTTATGGCTTCTGTAGCCTGCTGATTCTAGAGAGGAGCAAGTAAAACGAAACATGAAGTTGTGGGTTTTTGTGTGTGTGTGTGCACATGTGTTTGTTTTAAAGAAATCTACAGAGAAAGATACACAGAATTACCTTTGATAAACAGTGGCAAATCCTTTCTTTGGCACGAGTAGCATAAATTGGGACTTCTGGCTCAGTTTTCATTACAGATTCATATTTACTGATAGCATCTTCATACCTGTTTAAATCACAGAGATAAGCATATCATCATGAAATGTAATAACTATTTCAGGGTGTTGTCATTTATTTACAGATTTTTGAAAATTAAAATTCAGATTTTCACATCCTTCTAGCAAGGTACCTTAAATTTAATAGTCTTAAAGGTGTGGTGTGAGACAACAGTATGAAGAAAACTTTCAGTCACTTCAGTTACATCCCCATACCCTTTTCTGTGCTATGAGACAGACACTATGCCTGGTAGGCTTTTGCAGAAGATAATGACTACAACCCCTCAGTGTACACAGAGAGTCTCTAGATGTGCCTCCTGTCCAACACACCACTCTGCACTTCGGAAAAAAAGCATCTCCCTCTCTGGTATCTGAGATGGACTAAGTCCAGGTCTTGCTGTGAGCACAGTACTATCTGTATTCTTGGTACAAAAAAGAAAAAAGTTCTTCATGCCAGGTTGAATCAGGTGGCTGTTTTCTCCCTTTCTTCTTCTCTGCAAGTCACACAGTAAAATGTATTTTTGCTGTGAAGGTTTCAAAGATGCATTCACCTAAAAATGAAAGCGTGTGATTGAACCCATGGGTTGCTACAAGCTAGGAGAAATTCAAGATCTCAGAAGACTCCCTGAAAATGTGCAGAAGAGTCCAAATGAACTGCTCACAATAAAACTGTCTTCAGTTGTGCTGATTCACATTTCTGATATATTTCCATTTTAAAAAGCCAGCTTGACAATGTTTAATCACTTGTTAGGGATCCTTACAGTTGGATGTTGTGTGCTTGGAAACACAAAAAACTTAAGTAAAGCAAGAAGCAGAAGAATATAGAGGCACTGTCTATCATTTAAGAGGGTGCATAAAAGAAGCCCAGCAGTCAGATCCACTTTTGCTATCAAGACACTGCAGAGTTACTAGGTAGTTTTAGTCTAAAGATGAGGTCCTTTGAATAGTTGAGGACGGAAGGGATCTCTGGAGGTCACCTGGTCCAACCCCCCTGCTCAAGCAGGGCCACCTAGAGCAGGTTGCCCAAGGCCACATCCAAATGAATTTTGAGTACCAACGAAGTGGGTAGACTCCACAACCTCTCTAGGCAACCTGCCCCAGTGGAGACGAGGGGGTGGTGGGAAGCATTTCCTTATGTTCAAACAGAATTTCCTGTTTCAGTCTGCACCCATTGCCCCTCATCCTGTCACGGGGCACCACTGAAAGGAGCCTGGCTCCGCCCTCTTTGCATCTTCCCTTCAGGTATTTATATACATCGATGAGGTCACCCTGTAGCAGAGAAGGCTCAGGGGAACCAATCCCAGCTCTCTCAGCCTTTCCTCACGAGAGAGATGCTCCAGTCCCACCATCACTTTAGTGGCACTTTGCTGGAGTTTGTCTCAGTAGCTTCACCTCTCTTGCACTGGGGAGCCCAGCACTTCAGGTGTGGCCCCATCAGTGCTGAGTAATAATATACAAGGGCTGACAAATATTATCCCTATCTTGGTCTTACTGTCTGCTCCACAAAGTTGTTAAGTATGCAAAGAGACAACACTGGCATCAGAAGGAATCAGAATAGGATTGTCACTATGTGAATCAATATTTATTTTAATTGTCATTTGAGAGCTGTGCTCAGTTATCCTCTTCAACTGACAAATGCAAAAAGCATCACTTCATCAACTCCTCAATCAATAATAAGTTGGTGTCTCTGTAGTGATTTTTTTTTTTTTTAATATAGCAGTGAACACTTACCTGCCTTCTCTGATGAATTCCTCTGCTGACTCGATCTGCTTATTGAGTTTCTTTACTTGCTTATAGAGAGAGAAGCATTGCTTATGGTCTTGGTCCAGTTTCAGACACTCCCGGACTTCACTTTTCACAGGGAGGTAAGGAAGAAAAAATAATAAACCACCCCAAAACCCAAAACAGAAAGACATCACCACACATTATGAAATTTCACCTAGAAACACAATGCAGCATCTATAAGCTGACCAGAACAAGAGCTGACTGCTTTACACAACCTTTCTCTTCATTCAAAAATGAATTTAAATCAAGACAAAATAAGTCTTACAGAATATACAGGGATATTTGTCTAATTTTGTTTTTAATTATCTTGTATTGCCAAATATGCAAAGATGGAGAAGTGTGACATTAATAACTGACTAACCAACAGAATAAAAATATACCCTGGGAAAAAAATTATATTCAGCAGATACAACTGGTTGTCATTTCCCTGTATATTTAATAACTCAGCTATATTACAAAATACTTATGTAGAACTACATTTTATGCTGCCTGAAACAAAGCTCAGCTAAGACTCAAACCTTCTCCTTTTGATGGAATCTCAGCCAAGCCTGAGCCTGACTTCTCAGTGTGAAGACCGTTTAATCAGACTCTGCTTAGGGCAGATAGCTCTTAAAATAGTTGAAATTTTTTTTTAAAAAAAAAACCCTCCAGAATGCAATCATATGGAGGAATAAAAGGTTTGTATCATATAGAGTCATCATAGCACAACCAAGGTGTTGTTTTCAGAAGATCACAAAATCTTATTTTGTTCCTAAGCACAGACAAAAATATCTATTATTTGAAAATCATTAAGCCTGTAAAGGTAAGGGGAAGAAACTAAGGGAAGGATAAGATTAATCACCCAACAAGTCCAAGAGCTACAGAACTCTTTCTTAGTATATTTTATGATAAAAAAAAATAGTACCAGAGAAGAATGAAGAAAAGAGCCTTATCCCTTCACTCTGATACCATTCTGTTCAACAGCTCTCTCAACCATACTTATAAAAGTCTTAAGATTTGGTTATTAACAGAAGAAGCCCCTGTGTGGATTTCAGAGAAAAAAAAATTCCACCTAGTCTTGAAATCACCAGGCTAAGTGATGGCCAGCCACCAAAAGTCACGACTGAAGTGACCTGTGAGCTTCAGAGATTCAGTATACTGTGGAAAGGGGATTCCTAACGCAAACCAATTAGTTATTTGGTGTTTACTTTTGTCAAGCTATGAAATGAATTTTTGCAGTTATAATCACATGCAGTTTCCATCCACCCACCAAGAAAAGAAACTCAGGCTCTTCCAGTTCCCTTCACTTCTTACTGAACAGATCCTCTGGCAGAAACTATATTGGAAGGAGTTTGGAGATGAAGGTAGCACATCTGAGATAATGAGCTGCACAGAAACCATTTGTGCGCAAAAAGGATTATACCATCTGTCCAACTGAGCACAGAGTATGAAGTTAACAGTCCAGACTGGGCAGGGGCAGCTATCTGCAGGACTGACTAGGGTCATATGTGAATAACACCCTGAACTTAAATGAGTATGAATAAAAGGGTAGGGTGTTACCAAAAAATCATCCAAAACACTGGACACTGTCAGCAAGAAGGGAAGATTGATAGCTCTAGATCCCCAGCTCCTCAATCCTTGGATGCTCCTGTACTTTTTATTTATTCTTAAGATTGTAACCCTTTGTTTCCACTCTTGAAAATAAAAATCTAGCCTTAAGACTTAATGCATACATTTTTTGCTTGCATTGTAAACTTAACTTGAATGGAGGTTCAAGGTTAAAAAAAGGCTCCACCAAAGCAAGTCTAGAGAAACAATTTCTTCTAGGATGAAGAAATACAATAAGGAAAGTAAACGTAAGCAACTCTGACAGACCTGCACTATGGCTTCTATTAAAGTAAACAAGATGCTAGGAACCATTGATGGCTGGTCTGCCAAGAATAAACATGGTGTCTTCACTGCCAGGTCTTAGCTTCTGGAAAGGAGCTTCCTTTATCAGATCCAGAGTTGCTACTCCATTCAAAAATGAGACAGCATAGATATTTCGTGGTTTATCATGACCTGTATCATCACATTTTCTGTCTCAATTATAATGATTACAGAAAACAGTAAAATTACCTGAGTGATAATTCATGGTCCCCCAGCTGATAATATATTCTGCTGATTTTATAGAAGGCTTCAGTGTTATCATTCTTTAATTTGGCAGCAGCTTTCAAGTCACTAATGGCTTTGCTTGGTTCCCCTTCCTTTATATAACACTCAGCTCGAAGTTCCCGTAGCTCTGCATCCCAAACACAAACCTTGAGAAATCAAAATTAAAGCTTGGTTTTGGTCCATAACACTTCACTCCTTTTCCTCCCCAACAAGAAAAAAATCCCATTTAATTTCACTTTGCCAACTGCAATAGCGTAAGGCTCAAGCTGCATGCAGAGCGCATGAAATTAGCATCTCTGCTTCCTGGTGGATGCTGTGATGCACCTGCCCAAATAGAAAACAAAGGCCTGAAAAATTTGTAAATGATTCAATGAGCTCATGCAGGGAGATGAATTAAATCTACTGGCACTGCTTAAACTGGGACAGTCTGTTGAGCCTCCAGGGAAGGATATCAGAATCATAAATTATTGTATCTTCCCAAAAGAATAGGGGTAATGAACAGCAAGGACCAAGCTGTCAGTTGTCCTCTAGAAGCAAGACTGTGGGTAAGATTCAGCTATGCAAGATTTGACCTTAGTATCTGGATTTTAAATGTCTATGTCATGACTAATGATGTCACAGAATAATTACTTAAAAGGAATTGCCTATCATAATTCGTTTTAGAGAACTTATTCTGGGTCTTATGATTTGTCTGTAAACATCATTTTAGAGATAACAAGGCTTTTCTGCTTTTCCACATTCCCTCCCCATAAACATACTCCCACACTTTGGCAGTTTCTTCACCAAAAGCTAGTGCTGTAAATGCCAAGTCAGCGTTAATCTGTATGTGAAGAGTCATAGCAGTTAACTGTCTTTTAATATATATTTCTATACGACACACAAAATGCACACATGATTATTTACACTTATACTAGCAGACTACATACACTGATTAAGATTCAACAAATACAGATATCCAAGGAACAAGCTGAAAATCCAGATAGCTATGTATTTTAACTTTGTGATTTTTTTCATCTTTTGTTACTTAATTTTCTCAAGACAAAAATTGCCTGCATATAGTCAATGAAAAAATCTATATAAGAAACCTACACCCCCTATATTTGGCAAAATCTCACTGGTTTGAGAACAACTTTTTTCCCAGCTTCCCCAAGACACTGAACTGTGGAAAAATGGTGAAGTATAATCAAGAAAGTTATCTGTAACAGAAGTTTGGCTGAAGTTGTATCTTTAACCCAAACTACAAGATATTATTTTGACTTTTTTGCAGCTAGCGTTCAGCATTCTCCAATTTCATTATGGACTCATGGTGCTCAGCAAAACTGAGTCAATTACACCAAGTGTTTTCACATCAGTGAAGAAGTTATTAAACAAAAATACACAGATGTCAGACAGGAGCTCTTACTTCCCTTTCACAGTACCATTTTACTCAATACTTACTGCCAAGATTTCATCAAGAAGAGAAATAGCGGCTTCGTAATCCTCTTGCTGGTAGGCAGATAATGCTTGTGAATGCAGGCGCTGTAGCTCATCAGACTTTGTCAGCTGAGTCTGGGCTTCTTTTTCCTCATTATTGCTAGGATTGGATTTGAGCTGCAAACATTAACAAGGGGAGAGACAAAAATGCTTGTTCAAGGATCTCTTTTTGTCCCATTAATAATCATATCATGAAGAACTGACTAAAGCTGCAAATAAAGCAAAATTAGTTTTAGAATTCCACTGGAAATGTGTCAAACTCCAAACTTCAGAAAAATGACATTTTTAGCTTCAATACAAGTTGTCAGAAGTCACAGAAATCTAATTCCTCCCCCCACCACACTTGATCATTTACCATTAGACACATCATACAAAAGAGTTGTTGTCCCCCCATGTTGGAAGTCACGGACCTCTCATTGCAGCCTAGTTAATTCATCTCTCTGCAGACAGTTATTAAACACTGGATTCCTCAGCACCAGTAGAAGGTATATCCACATGGAATAATCACATCTCTCAGTTAAACACAACACGTATTTATAAATTCATGACAAAAAATGCCACACGTCACAAAGTATTAGTGTAAAGCTGTGTTTCTTACATTTTCCCCAAAAGAAGCAGCTACAGCAGCAAGTTAAGATGCTACAGATGGGGGAAAGGCTCAACTGGGATCATCTGGGAATTTCTGCACTTTCTTTCATATGTAGTTTAAAACAAGTCTAAAGTTTTGTCTACAAAGACTCTCTCAAACTCCTCTCTCTGAGCACATAGAAGGGGTTACATTGTACTTGCTTTCATTTGTTTAGGCAGCTTTGTATTTTCAAAAAAAATATATTAAAAAACACCTCACAAGCAACTCTGCTATGACCTAGGAAGACAAACATGGGCCAAGAAGAATCTCAGCCATTCCCTTGCAAAGCCAGGAACTCATCTGTAAGATTCATGTAGTCTGAATTAGGTGATGGCTTCACACCTGTTGCTGATCAGAACACCTTCAAAAGTTTTAAAAGGGACAGGTCAGCAGGACTTTTTTTTTTTTAATTTTGTTTGTTTTAAAATCAAAACTTGCACCACCTTGCATTTTATGCGTGGAATGTTGACTGAAGTAAGATTCCTCAAAGTCATCCAGCACTTTTTCTTTCCTCCTTTATCTCGAAGCAGCCTCTTTGCTTTTTCTCATCAGTAAGTTCTTCAAGCACTCACATACGTTGTACTTAAGTCTCTAATGTAATTCAACATCAGCCTTCAGAACTCCTTTAACAAAGTTTCCCCTGGTTCTAACACTTAAATATATGAAAAGCCTAAATACAACATCAAAAGCATGCACAGGCCCCACCTCTGTCTTAGAGTCTTCATTTTAAGTCTTTTTGAACCTTATGCAGTTGTTTCATTTTACTCTGGCAAAAATTAAGCTGTACATAGACCTGAAAATTCTCCTTTATCCCCTATACTGTCTTTCAGCAAGACGAGAGGAATGTGATCAAAGAGTTTTCTTCTTTTTAGGCTGACTCCTAATCTAACTCTCAAAAAGCTTTTCTTCTGGTTCAAACAGAAATTCTGCCTATAAACCCCTGATATTGTGCATCTTTTCTTCCCCAAATCTGGAGCTTGTAGTAGAAGCAAACTTGTGCACCTGTAATTTTAAAAATTCCAAGACTACAAAACTCTCTTCAGTTCCAGCTGACTCGCTAAATTTCTTCCTCAATTTCTCAGCATTTTCCTCTTAAAAATTAAGAGCTTTTGCTATAGATGAACTTCATGCTTCCCTTTAAACTTATCTCACAATAGTAACACTGCACTGTATGTTTCTTGTAATTTATTTGGAGCAAAACATCAGTGGAATATGAAAAGCAATGTGACAATCCTACAGACATGTCCAATACTAATAAAGACCATTTGAGTGAAACATCTTAGATAACTGTTCAGTTAACAAAGAAAGGGAAACTTTTCAAGCTGTCATTCAAACTAAAGCCATCGAGCATTTGGGTGCTACAGTATGATGAAAATATACACTCAGAAGCTCTTAATAAGTAATTTAGTGTATTACTATGATGTTTTAATAAGTAATATTAACAGAAAGACGACTATTCATTCAGCTCCCAGAAAAAAAGCTGGAAACATGATGCAGTTGTTTGATACTCTCATTTTGGTTTACTTCCCAATTTTTTTCTTTCTGCCCCGTGATCAGGGGATTGTCACATCACTATCAATAACGAATCACATTTCAATTATTTCTCCTTTTCCTGTGGAGCAGTAAGCTTGGGGGTGACAACTCTGAACAACTGCTTGTACTAAGTGCGCTGGATTTCCAAGAAAGGAGCAAAGTATTAAAAAACCCTTCAGCTGAATTTAATACAGGTCTAAGGCAAGCCTAACACTCCTCTGCATGCTTCATCAGCGGACCCAAAGCACGAAGTCAGAAGCTATGCTCTGCTCAGTTCTGCTGGACAAGCACACTGCTACTGGTGAAACATGTTCTCAGCACAGTATCCTTTGCTGTCTTTGAGATTTACTACATTTGAACACTAAATTAGTTGCAGTTTAAGTTGCAGCAAGAAGAGCTAGCCATCTGTTAACAGCAGCTTTCATTCACTGCCAACCCTCTACCACCAAACCCGCACCTAATTCCTTTACGGAAAACAAAGGCCAGTATACAGGAGTGGCTTTGTTACTGTAAGTAATTCTCTATCATAGATTGACTACTATAGGTACTGCTTTATTTTATAGCCTAGTCTCAATATAGGGGAGAAACACACCCTAGGGTAAGCAAACCCCCACTTTTTCCACCCCAAGTAAGCAAGATTAAAGGGGAACAAAATCATTATCTCCACTCAATTTATCAAGTTGAGCTTTAAAAGCATTTGCACATGTATCTATCTTTCTCTCCGTTATTCTCAGTGAGGAAGATGGCTTCTTCCAGAACTTTATCTCACAGACTTGACTCAAAACTTTGCAGCATTACCTTGCTGCACCCAGGACAGTAGGAAAAGGCATTAGTAGTTTGCTTCATGAAATCCAGCATTTTCTTGGCATCTAGAAAGTGCTTAGATAATTTCTATTTAAAGTAGGCAGCCTGGGAATTGCTGCCTTGTGTTTGCGGTCAAACATCAAGTATTTAAAAGTTTTCTGATGGGAAAAGCATTTTAACAAGCTAAACAATTCATGCTGGTTTCCAAAAAGCAACATAACTCCCCTTGCCATACTTCATTTTATTTCACAAGTCCGTCAATACGACCTCTCTAACCATACAGAAAAGTTACACCAGCCACACACACAAAAAATACATGAAAAATACAATGCAGCACTACTTCAGAACAATACTGTGAATACCAGGCCACTGATACAGCCAAACTAGTATATCTGCAGTGACAAAACACTGAAGTAAGACCACTGTTAACTACACAGGATCCATTTGTATTGTGTGCGTTGGATGCTGTTACCCTGCATATGCCATGTGCCAGTCTGAATTAATTAGCATACTTCAATGTGTTGCACCTACATGTATCTTACAATTATGGCTTCCGGATCAGCAATATGCTTTTTCTTTAACAAAGCTTTACAACATTGTCTGTTACCATGCTAAAATAGGGATCCCCGAACACAGAACTAGAAATCATGAACACGGAGCAAGTGCCTCCTACCTATTAAGTTTAGTAAGAACTCTTTGCTTTAGGATTTTTTTCAGAAGCATAGTTACAAAACATGGCTAAGTTAATTCAGTGGCTTACCATGACCTGTCCTGCTTTCCAGCTACACAGTTGTACATCTTCCTTTGCAATGGCCCATTAAAAATAACGGGAAGAGTTCGGCATTTAGTACAGGAGTTCTAATGAAGAACAGTCAAAACCACCTTGAGAAAAAAAACCCCACAACTCAAAATCCAGACTCTCAAAGAGCATAGATTCAAGGTACACAGGCAATTCATCTGTAGCATTTGAGTATCTTAGTATTATAAACAGACACTATCAACTTGAAAAACTCTTGGAATACTGTTGTTTAAAAAACAAGATACTGTTAAAAAAGCCAAAATGTTATAGACACACTGTTTCTATACTTTGCTTACAGTGGTCCAGTGCCACTAACAGAGGCATACATCTACACATTCTAAAGCTGTTTTATTTTCTTGCTTTTCAAACTGATAAATACTCAGACAAGTTAAAGAAATCGATTAGGCTTGCAAAAAACATTCCAAGAGAAACTGGAGGAACCTCCATGGTTTGCGTTACCTAAGATCAAGACATCTGCACACTTAGGAACACTGCACAAAGGAATATAACATAGTATATTCCAGGCAGAGCAATCTATTAGGTAACACAACTATGATGTCAGACAGATGGAAAAAAGGAAATATTTAAATACCTTTTATTCTTTACCCAGGAAGCTACAGATGATCACAGTACCACAGAGGAATGTATTTGGAAACAATCTAATGTTACTTTCATCTGGCTAAGACAGCTTCAAATACCCGACCCAAGCTTGCCCAGTGACTTACTCAGATGAACTTACAGTGCCTTAAGATGGTTTCCTCCACCTACATACAAAATAGTATTACACATACCAACCAACCATGAAAAACTATTGTCCAGCGTATGTTGCAACAGCTGAGGACTTCTCCTAGATTAGGAAACAATTTGCAGATGTACAGTGTTCAATCACTTGGTCTTGGCTGACATCTAGTGGAGCTGGAAACAGCACCTTCAGTTTCCACCTTTTAAATGTTTATGCTTCCAAGGGAGACAGAATTGCATATTTAGGACACCTCAGTTTACAGTATTTACTGCAACAAACTGCAACTGTGAACATTACAGTCAGTCTAAAAAAAAAAAAAAAAAAAGAAGATAATTTAAAAGAAATATGACAACTTGGTCCTTTACACTGTACCAGGTCTGGCTGAGCCAGAATTGGTTTTCCCCTATAGCAGCCCTCATGGTGCTGTGTTTTATGCTGGGAGCTGGCAGGGTGTTGATAGCACACTGGTGTTGTGGCTACTGCTGAGTGGTGCTTACACAGCACCAGGGCTCTTTCCGACATTTCCCCCCCACAGTGGGACGGGGTGGGCAAGATCTTGGGAGGGGACACAACCAGGACAGCTGACCCGAACTGACCAAAGGGATATTCCATACCATATGACGTCTGCTCAGTATAAAGCTGGGAGAAAGGAGGAAGGGGGTGGGGTCACCCTTGGTCCTCCGAGGCAACCACTACGCGTATCGGAGCCCTGCTTCCTGAGAAGGCCCGACATCGCCTGTTCATGGGAAGTAGAGAATAAATCTGTTTTTTTTTTTTTGCTTCCGCGCACGGACCTTTGCTTCGCTTTGCTTATATTAAAACTGCTGCTGTTTTACCCACAAGGGTTGTTTTTTTTTTTTCCTATCTTATTTTCTTTCCCCTCTTTGCCCTGTTGAGAAAAAAAGGGGAAGGGGGGGGAAGTGATAGAGCGACTTGGTGGGTACCTGGCATTTAGCCAAGGTCAAACCACCACATACACACTTTCCAATAGACTAGGCAGCTCTGTTTTATTTTTGTCTCTTCTACAGAATTCAGCAACTCAAATGCTTGTCATTTTGTCTAAGACACAAGCAAGGTTACAGACAATATTACAATGCATATATAGAGGGCCACCAGGACTTGCATTGGTTTTGTCACCTTTTCAGAAGGCCTTTCATCAACCAAAATATACCACTATTCCTTTTATTTTCACTAAAAAATCACATGCTTAAAGATAAAATATACCAGGGCTTTCATGAATTGAGGCCTTAGACATAAGTGTTGATGTGCACACAGATCTGTCCTGTTGACTTCTATTATTCAGAAACTAATAACCAAAACAGAAGGAACTTGATACTAAAGCATATGAACACTCAACCGAAGCTGGAGCAGAGAAATAAATACTATTCCTATACTGTGAGCAATGACTCTCTAAAGTAATCTAGGGATTTCTGCTTAATCCTTGTTCCATCCTGTGCACTCTGAACACAAGAATTAGACCCCTCTGCTGACATGTTTTATTACCCTCCAGGTTCTAGATTTCTAAACTGGTAGATGAGTTGCAAATGAAAAAGCTAGAGCTTAATGACTTGTCATTCTTATCACTAGAAAGAAATAAAAATCTGGTCCACATAAGGAACTTCATCAATGGTGCATCTCTTGGCCATTGGGAGAGGTTTCTAGAAATGTAGTACTGCTTAACATGTCAAGGCATAAGAATCATGTCCTCTGTCCAAAATTCATGATTAATTTCAGCCAACAGGGAACTACACAGCAGAAAAAAACCCAAAACAACAATCTCAAGATAAAGCAGGAAGCTGGGGTCGCAAGAGGCTCTGCTCCTGAAAGGAGTACTCCCATCCTTTCCAGTCAGTCACTCCCACTGCCTGCTCTCACACGGGCACTGCCTCACAAGACAGCCAGTACCGATATGCCACATGGGGTAGAAACATCATAGAATGGTTTGGGTTGGAAGGGACCTTAAAGATCATCTAGTTCAATCCCCCTGCCATGGGCAGGGACACCTTCCAATGGATCAGATTGCTCAAAGCCCCGTCCAACCTGGCCTTGAACACTTCCAGGGAGGGGGAAGCCACAACTTCTCTGGGCAACCTATTCCAGTGTCTCACCACCCTCACAGTAACGAATTTCTTCCTCATATCTAATCTACCTCTCATCCTATCACTACACTCCCTGATAGTCCCTCCCCATCTTTCCTGTAGGTCCCCTTTAAGTACTGGAAGGCCGCTATAAGGTCTCCCTGGAGCTTTCTCTTCTCCAGGCTGAACCACCTCAACTCCCTCAGTCTGTCCTCACAGAGGAGGTGCTCCAGCCCCCTGATCATCTATATAGCCGTTCTATGGATCTGCTTGAGCAGGTCCATGTCCTTCTTATATTAAGGACCCCAGAGCAGGACACAGTGCTCCAGGTGGGGTCTCATGAGAGCACAGGAGAGGGAGAGAATCACCTCTCTCAACCTGCTGGCCACACTTCTCCTGATGTAGCCCAGGATACAGCTGGCTTTCTGGGTGCAAGCACACATTGCTGGATCATAGTCAGTTTTCCATCCACTATTACTCCCAAGTGTTTCTCCGCAGGGCTGCTCTCAATCCACTCTTCACCCAGCCTGTATTTGTGTTTGGGATTGCCCTGACCCTTGTGCAGGACCTTGCACTTGGCCTTGTTGAACTTCATGAGTTTTGCATGGTCCCACCTCTCCAGCCTGTCCAGGTCCCTCTGGATGGCACATCCCTTCCCTCCAGGGTGTCGACCACACCACACAATTTGGCATCGTCAGTAAATTTGCTGAGGGTGCACTCAATCCCCCTGTCCATGTCTCCAACAAAGACATTAAACAGCACTGGTCCCAACACTGAACCCTGAAGAACACCACTCATCACTGCTCTCCACTTGGACATCGAGCTGTTGACTGCAATTCTTTGAGTGTGACCATCCAGCCAATTCCTTATCCACCGAGTGGTCCATCTGTCAAATCCATGTCTCTTCAATTTAGAGACAAGGATGTTATATGGGACAGCGTCAAAAGCTTTGCACAAGTCCAGGCAGATGACATCAGCTGACACCCAGAGAAACTGCTCTGCTTAGCAATCATGTAACTTTTAAGAGGTTTAGGGTTGTCCTGGTTTCGGCTGAGATAGAGTTAGCTTTCTTGAGCTGGGAGGGAGCACAGCGAGAGCACCCTACCTGGATTTCAGCTAGGATGGAGTTAACTTTTCTTGAGCTGGGAGGATGCACAGGCGGAGTGGTGGGCCTGGATTGGCCATTGGAGTATTCCATATCATGTGACGTTATGCTCAGTATATAAAGGAGGCGGGTTCTCTCTCGCTTCCATGTTTGCAAAGGCGAGATCTTCATTCTTCTGGGATCACTGGATGGGAGTGGGCTGGATATCGGTGAGCAATCACATTACCCATTTGTACTTTCCATTATTGTTACTGTTTTCATGCAATCACTAAACTGTGTGGGTTTTTTTTTTAATCTCAACCTACGAGTTTTCCTTGTGTCCCTCCAGGCCTCTCCCCCATTCACCGGGCAGGATGAGGTCAAGTGACCTGCTACATAGTGTTTGGCTGCTGGCCATGTTCAAACCACGACAAGGGTGCTCATGAAACTTTTCCCACATACTACAAAATGGTGTAGAAAGAATTTAAGTGTATGAAAATTCTTTCTTTACACAAGTATACACCAAGGAATAGTTTTACTATTATATGTAAAGAATAGTTTCAATAACTCTTTTAAGGTCTGCACCAAACTGCTGCTGTTACAAGCTGGGAAAGTTTACCTGTGATCTTCCCCTCCATCTAGATGGGCTGAATTTTTCTTACTCTTTCTCTCCTTTCAAAATGACTGCATCTCCTAAACTGCTGAGATCCCTTTCAAAGAGCATGACTCTAAGAGGAGAGATAGGAAGAAAAAGGGAAAAAAAAAAAAGCTTTTCAGAGTCTCCACTGGGATTTGACAGACTTCTGGAATATGCTAGCAGAAAACAGCATTTTACAGACAGCTCAGCTCATCTCATCAGTCACTGTCCTGGTTTTGTCTGGGATAGAGCTAATTTTTTTTTTTCCCCCCTTCTTAGTAGCTAGAATAGTGCTGTGTTTTGGATTCAGTATGACATTTGATATGAGAAGGACATTGATAATGTACTGATGTTTTCAGTCGTTGCTAAGAAATCAAAGGGTTCTCAACTTCCCATGTCCTGCCAGTGCACAGGTGCCCAAGAAGCTGGGAGGGAGCACAGCCAAAGCAACAGACCCAAACTGGCCAGTGGAATATTCCATATCATATAGCATCATGCTCAGTAGATAGATGAGGGTTGATCAGGAAGCTCAGTCTCGCTTTCAGGACTCTCTCTTCTCTGGAATGACTAGCCAGGAATGGGCTGGACATCAGTCAGCAGGTGGTGAGCAATCCCATTGTGCATTCCTCGTTTGTATTTTCTATTACTACTACTACTATTATCATTATCATTTAAATTGTACTTTATTTCAATTATTAAATTGTTTTTATCTCAACCTACGAGTTGCCTTACCTGTACCTCTCCAATTCTCTCCCTCACTCCCTGAGGAGGGGGAGGGGGAGCAAGCAGCTGCATGGCATTTGGCTGCTGGCCACGACAGTCACCTTGCAGTTCTGGTAGGCATGGAAAGCAACACTGGTGACACTGACACTTAATGCAAGTGTCATACAGGGAATTACAAACCATTTCACTTGTACATGTCTGTCCTTGAGTAGTCTGAGTAAAATTACTCTCCTTAGTTTCCACACCCTGACCTGGTTTCTCCAACCCCAAAGTGGGGAATATTTTCAAATCTGATCTGCTCCCTTGAAGTCAACACCCGACCCAAACAATGTCTTGTGTGAAATAACATAAGCGATAACACATCTACTGCCATTCAATGGCATACAATCTACTTCAAAGAAGGATGGCTTTACCAGAAGAAAGCCCATCTCATCTACATAACTATTTCCTCAGGAAAAAACTTAACAGTGAAGGTAACAAAATCACATTTAACACCCCACAAGTAATTTCTGTAAGCATGTGACACCCTCAGGACCACCTATTCAAGGTAATGTTCTGAAACCCTGCACAGTAAAGAAAGTGGATTTCTCTTCAAATTATGACTTCCCTTTCAGTGACGGGGGATGGATGGGGTGGAGGTTTGTTTTGTTTTTTAAATACAGCATTTCCACTCCATCTTTCCATGATACTCAACTTCTGCAGACTCAAACGTATGACCAGGCTGGTGCACACCTACTGACTTACAGTGACTGTTTGTAGATTTAGAGCCTATGCACTTCTAATGCAGGATGGCCCAAGCTTTTTTCCAATGTAGCTCCAGATTTGGGCACCAAAGTTTGCTGATGTGCTACATGCTTACCCAGAACGAGAGCATTCTGGTAAGCTGACACCCAGCCAACCAAGTGAGATGATAGAGGGCTGTTCAGATCCTGACCTACATTTACTCAACTAAAGAGCAGAATCATAGATTACATAGTCTGTTCACATGTGAAACACACAATTTTAGGTATCCAATCCACAACTAAATTCCAGCCTAAAAGCTATTAAGATCCCACTGGCATTTATTTGTGCTGTATCTACGCTAGCAATAGAAGGAACTTTCATTTCAAGGTATTACTTCTTTTGGCTTCTTGACCACTGACTTACAGTATGAGTCAAAGCTTCCTAGTGGCTACTATTTACCTTGCCCCTATTGCTTCTGGTAGCGAAGACAGCATCTGGATGTAAAAGTCTTGAAATCATTTAGAAAGCTATGCAATCCCTAACAGTCTTCCTCCTTCTCTCCTCCCCTCATTTACAAAAAAACCCCAAAGAAACACAGAATGTTAATACATTTCACAGTATTGTGACTGACTTCCTTTCATCTTGAGATTAAATGCAATTTCATATTTAAATGCAAACATACTGCCAGAGTATATTAGATATTTTAGACACGCAGAGAACTGGTAGAATAATCAGATTGACTATCTGAAAGACTTAGAAGAAAACAAGGGAAATTTCTCAAAGAAATCTGTATTCTACTTAAAAGATTCAAGGTACACAGGATAACTTAATCCTTTTCCCCATATGAATAAATTAACCTATTACAAAGGATTACTTTAATAATGGCTTATTTTGCTTGAATATACTGTACTTAACTGAAAACTGTGCTCTTCAAAAGAGACTGCTTGCCATATTCTCTAAGTACGCAGGCACTATTTTTCACAGAACCAAGGAAACTGGATCTAAGATTTAGGACCCAATACAGTATCTTTGTAAATCAGCTTCTGAGAAGAAGACTCTGTTCCACTTTGGATTTAAAACTTGACTGAAGACTGAAACTATCTGACTGTCCAAAGGCAGCAATCTAAATTTTGGCAGCTGGTTTGGAAAAAGGGCAAGCTACTTGACAGTTGGCTGGAGAAGCATTTCCATGTGTAGCATTAAGCAATACTTCAAGAAACAGTAACTTCAAAGAGATGCACGCACAAACTCAGAATCAACACTGACATCACGTAATTGGTATTGCAGCAACTATGTCCTCAGTTAATCAGAGTTGAGCGACATTCTCCCACGTTTGCAAACAGCAGCGCTGCACTGCAATCAGACGTGCAACTGCAGACCACACACTCCTAACAAACTTACTAAGGAAGCAGCAGCAGCCAGAGGAGCCATTGCTACATGAATTTCAGAATAAGCTACTGCAGCTTTGCTACAAACACAAAGACTGTCTGGTATTCATACCTGCAAGAGCCATTCCTCCCAACTGCCCTGCAGAGAGTACAGTAGAATGGCTCTGTTTTTGTCATACATACTCACTAGTAAGATTTCCATTAAACATCTGTAATCTGCAACACAGAACTGCTTTCTCCATCACAGTCTTCAAAGAACGCCAACAAGACAGCATCAGTTTCACTGGCAAATTCTATTTATTTTGGCATAAGGGACATGCAAGCTGTTCGAAGCAAGAGGAAGAACTAATTTTATTTATTCTTAAGCTTACAGAAATTTTGTGTAACAGAGGGAATAGAGTTTCACATATTCTGAGGAATTTTGTTCTGGGGTTAGATCAGTTTATTTTTGCAGTGTAAGGCTGAAATGCACAAAATACCCATTGAAGAAAAAAACCAATCCAAGTGAGTTTTAGGTGGGTAATATCCAACTGTGTTTATATGGAAACTCTGGGCACTTCCTGATCATGAAGTATTGTCAACACATTCATGAAAGATGAAGAACTCCTATGCAGGTGAGAAAACACACAGATGCATGCCACTGAAATTCACTGATTTTAACAGCCCAGTGACTAAATTAAGAGCCTGGGATCCTTCTGCAGTTAGTGAAAAGACACAGGAACCTTCAAAGGTTGATCCATGAGGCCCCTAGTGATTTCCCAGGGTGACCTGAATATAGTGATATAAAGCAGGGTTCAATTACGTACTTTGAATCCCATGTTACTTATCCTTTCTTTGTGAACCAAGAATGATCCCTAGTGTAAGTGTCATCGAGCAGAGATCATCAACTGCCAGGCACACAAAAGAGACTTTTCAAAGTGCTGTGCTAGTTCACGCAACACCTTCTGCCTTCACCTTCATCACTGCACTGCAACTTTTATCAGTCATTTATTCATACAAGGTAGCTTAGCTACAATACCTTTAAAGAACAGGAAAGACAAACTCAAGTAATATGTACACATATGCTCTAGAACATCAGAACTGAGATGAAACCTTGGCTCAGAACCCAGTCTTAAAAGCAGTGTAGTTCTAACTTAGGCCTCCAACTTACCACATTTTTGAAGTCATCCTCTGCTTCATCAAATTTTCCTTGCTTGAGCAGTAAGTGTCCTCTCTGTAATCTTGCCTGAAATGAAACATAATTTCTGTTGATTTCCAAATTGGAATTCAGCAAAGTATGAACATAAGCTTCAGTTTTCTTCAGTAGAGGGAAAAAAAAAAGTTTCATTTACTACAGCTAACAAGCTGAAACAGAGAGATTATAACATCTATTCTGTCTTCTCCATTTGACAATGTTTTTATGAGGCCTCTCAGGTGGTAAAGGATCACTCTGCACCAGAACTGAGGGACAAAAAGCAGCCAGTTTTTATGAGCAGCTGCAACTCATGTTGAAGAGTTGCACAAAACAAAGTGAATGTTTACCTTACACCACTTTCCTGATTAGAACTGCTTACAGATTTTAAGAAATTAGAATAAATAATAAACAATTCCCACATTTAGTTCTTCCACTAAACTTGCAGAATAATATAAGCTATGTAAAAAGACAAGTTAATGATTTAGAAGATTTTGATTTATGATAAGAATATTTTCATGCAATGATGAACTTAGTATTTTCTCCTTCATTGTAAGTGATACAGGACATGCCCCTGCCCATGGAAAAGGGAGACAAGAGAATCAGATGAAGAGGACTTCAGCATCAGTCTCCAACTAGCGAGGCAGTCTCCACACACAGAATGTAGTAGTGAGAAAAGGGCAAGTAAATCAGAACTTGCAACAATCCCATAGGAAGAAACAGTGAGATTAGGACAGTTCCTGCAGAGAAGAGATGAGTCAAATCAAACGCTGATTAAGACAGAAGAAAAACAGAGGTATCTGTGCACCTCCCCACCACCTCAGAGGTCATAGCCTTGGTGACTGAG
Organism: Strix aluco; assembly: GCF_031877795.1. Lineage (NCBI taxonomy): Eukaryota > Metazoa > Chordata > Aves > Strigiformes > Strigidae > Strix > Strix aluco. The sequence goes on from NC_133932.1 coordinate 80,258,069, forward strand.
AGGAGAATAACCACAAGTGAGAGAAGGAAAGTGTTTAGCACAAATCCATGAGGGACTTAATAAAACTACTATTAGTTGTCAGAATAACTGGCTAGACTGTACTCAGCACAGTTGCAAGTTCAAGCACATACACCATTGCTATTATTTTATCCTATTTAAAGCCTTCAAAGCAATAGCGTATTTTCTATTTCTGTTTAGCAAAATCTGAAAAAAAAACCTTCTTCGAAGTACGTTTTACACTTGAACAATTTTCAATTCCAGTAATACTTACTGATGTGAAGTCCTGCTTCAGTTCAACCACTTTACTTAAATCACGAATTGCTGCTTTAGATTTGCCCATGGCCAAGTACACTGTGGCTCTTCTGTAATAAGCAATGTAGTTATCAGAGTCTCCCTCTGCAAGTGAACAAAAAGTAATCAGAATACTATTGCAAAGCAACCAAAACTTTGGGTACAGCAAAACTGTAATGACTAAGAATATGTTATCTGACTTTTAAGCCACTGGAAAAAATGGTATTTATCAATAAAACATAACGTTTGTAATATTATCCAAGCAGTGCTTTCTACACAGTTTGATTATTTAATAATAAAGATTACAGAAAACACAGTAAATGCCAAATAATTAAGAGTATTGAAGGTGAAATATGTACATGTTTTCCAGCTTTGTAGAGGAAAACAGCCACTACATACTAACTCTTTACCTCCAAGTGCAGGCCTACATTTGAAAGCATGTTAATTCATCATTCTCCATCCCAGTCCCTGTCCGTGATCTAGGATGCAAGCAAATAATCCCCAAATGACCAATGTGTTAGTCCAACGTCATCACAGACGCATAAACGCTTACACCATCTATTGAAATAGCAGCAACTTCTTTAATATTAAAGCGGGCACCAACAGCCCCTCTTAACAGCAGACAAATGCATGTACATTATTAAAACCTGAAGACTAATTTCCAGGCTCACATATTCCATGTCGTCTGCCTGTCAAACTTCCAAGATCCAGCAATTTTAACATTCTCTAGGCTAGCACATATACGTACACCCTTCCAGAAGGCAAACACCAGTCTCTGAAACTAAGAAGAATTTTCTTAATATTCTTCTCTATGCAGTATTTCAAAGAAACACGTGACAGTTACTGTGGGCTCTCAGGGAGGGGTAACTCAGACCACCCAAACAACCATATGCAGTAGAAGACAGTAAACTTTTTACTGTGCTATTAAAGAAAACATAATGGTCAATCCAGAATTTGTAGACAAGAACATCTATATCTGAGGAATAAAACAAGTATTTCTCTTCCTCACCTCATTTGAGGTTAAAATTAAGCTTTAAAATAAATGAACAAACAGCATTGCTAAAAATTTTATGGTAACCAAACTTCATAACTGGCCACTTCCATCTCCAAAACATTAGTTCAGTTCTCACTGGAAAAGGTATGTGCACCCTTTCTCTACAATGCCTTGGCTGTGGAAATGCTAGTGTCCAGCACGGAAATTTAATAACTCCCATGCCATATGCCACCTAGCACACCAGCATTATGGACATCAAGTAAATTCAAATGTTACTACCTTTAATAAAAGGAAGTCCTACTGCATACAGCTGTGTAGAGTAGGCGCAAATCAACAGCTGAAATTAAGGAATTTTATTAATACACAAAGGATGAAAGACAGGAAAAAGCTAACCTAGAACCCACGTTCCAGCACCACATGATGATCTTTCTGACAGAATATGGTTTTGTCTCAGTTCCCCAGTAACAGTAATGAATAGTAATTGACATTTACCCAGAGAGAAGGCATAAGCCATCAACCTGACGAGATTGAAGAAAGAGTTAAAAATCTGAAGAGAAAGGAAATGGACAGTAGCTTTCTTCTATTTTAGATGTTTGCAAAAAAGAAAAATAGGTTGGCTGAGGCAAGACAAAAAGATCCATTTACCTCACAGTCTACAATAATGCAGTACAGGCAAAAAAACAATTAGAGAAATTTCCTCTCCCCTCCTCTACAAACACAGTAGACAAATTGTGCTTAAAATAATTTCAAAAAGGCAAAATACAAAGAAGAAAAAGAAGTCTGATGAAAGTTGAGGCAATCCGGCTCAAATCAATATCCAACTAAGAATCCCATCAAAATCACAACAGAGGTGGTCACACTGTAGTTCTACCAGGTGCTTGAGTGTTGCTGGCAATGCTGAGTTTCATCCCATGGAGGCACCTCACTGCCCATCCCACCTCACACCCCTGCTGCCTTTGCACCACCACAGACTGAACTGGACTTTTCACCAAATCCAAGTTAAAGCTTGCCAACCAATAATAAAGGAAGAAACCATGCTGTAACACTAACCCTGCTCAGATTGCAAAGGAGTGCTTTGGCAGCGACACACAAGGCAAAAGGAGTAACAGACCGCCTCTTGCTGGAATGAGAAGCTTCCTTAGCACAGAAAAAGGGGAAGATCTCCCCCCCCCACTCCCTTTATATAAGGGAAGTTAATCTGAGAGAACTCACAGAAAATATTAATAATTCAGAATCAGCAGATATTTCATTTACATATCACTGTTAGACCAAGGCATAAATAGAAAAGTTTTAATAGTATGACTCATTAATGTGTAACAACTTGGTATTATTGTTCTCACAGAGAAAATGATGCACTTGTACACATTATAACAAAGTCCAAGAACTTAAAAAAAAAACCCAAAACACCACGCAAGTGAGAAATTGTAGTGTTAATGGACACTGCTCTTTACTGGTGCTGTCTCTACGCTTCAATGCGGCAAAATTACTTTAATAGAACAAACACTTAATGTCTCAGTTTGTTGAAAATGCAGAACACCAAAACAAGAACTCAGTCACTAGTTGAGTATAAGACAGTGACAGTTCAGTATCTCAAACCTGTCGCATCAGTTTCACTGAAGCATTACTCACTTCAAGATTTAATTAAAAAAAAAAGAGACTATTTTAAGCATTGAATTTTTTACAGTGCTAGAGAGAAGAAAGCATGGATAAATTCAACCTTTCAAGGACATACTTCGAAAAACTTCATAAAGATAAAACCTAATCTTGATGGGACTAGATACAGGCAATACCTCATCAAACGATACCACAGTCCATTATAATCGCTTTCATACAGCTAGCTTGCAGAACAGCCGTGACTTCGTGTTCATGTATCATGTAGTTAATTTAAGAGTTTCTTTTACCAAAATCAAAGCATAAATATTCTACTGCATCTCTGTTGGCTCCTGTCCAAACTGCTGTATAAAGGTGCCCCAATTTTTGACACTCATGGAATGCAATTTGCAAGACAGCAGGATACTTAATAAAGCAAATAGGAAAAAAAAAACCCCACCCAAAGGCATTTCAGTGCAAGAGCCACTTTCCTGAGATACATACCTATAGCTGCATGGAAGTGAGACAAAGCATCTGCTAGCTGTCCAGCAGCCAATAACTTCTTTCCCATTTCAAGCTGTTTCTCTACTTCTGCATTTATTCCACATTCAGCTCCTTAAAGAAAAACAAACAAACAAAAAAAAAATAAAGGTTTAGAATGACCAGTTTGATTATACCAAATGCATAGTGATAATACAATACAGATAACAGTTATTGATGTTGAGGCAGAAGCCACATTTTCCCATATCAAAATAACCTGCAACTTAATAAACATGTAGCATATGTCTTCCCTGTCCTAAAAAGGGATGTCAAAGTAAATAGATAAACACTGTAAAGCACCGCATTGTGAGAAGGTGCCAAATATGCATTTCTATTCCTGTCTACACATTTAGTAACATACTTCTGCACATCAAGCTTTATATATCAACTATAAAAAGTTTGACAAAATACCCTTCTATGTGGGTTTTCAATTTCAAAAGAATCTGGAAAAACACTCATAATGCACACATAGCAAATATAAAAAGGCTTTAAGTTAAATTTTGTGACCCTACTGATAACTTAGGAACACACTGAGAACTGTTAGCTACTTCAGAGATCCGCCTCTCATCTACTGCACTTCTGTCTCATCTTTATTTCCAAGGCAAACTGTTTCCAGAGCACAAGTTTTGATATAAACAAAATTCTCACTCCCTTTTCCTTTAACCAGTAGTATGAAAATCATACTGAAGTTGTATGGTTTTGAAGTGTCAGTTTTAATTTAAAGCTAATAACTTACTACTGCTCAACCAACAGGGAAAGACTATTGTTGAGAACTGAGCAGCTGAGTGCAAGAACATGCTGTACCATACATCAATTCAACCACAGAGGTTTTTCATTTGTACTGCTTCCAGCATTCTTCAAATCAGGACAGAATTTCACTGCAACTTGTCAGTTTATGACTATTAAAACTTTCACACTATAAACAATTTTCTAAGAGCATATCCTATGCATAAATTTAAGCAAGGTAATATATTAAAATCCCAAATACCTTACATTAGAAAACAATGAACTACAATTACTAGGAATCAGTTTCTTTCATTCAGGTTTTGTATCAAGCTAATTCAGATAGGCCCTTGAATTAATCTTTAGTATGAAAGTCGTTTCTTAAGAGTCTGAATAAAAACATTATACTACACAGATTGAAGGAAAGTATATCAAAACTTCTCACACTGAAAGGTGATTAATCTAAGTATTTGTAATGAAAGAACAATAGTTTCTGATCATCAAGCCATCAAGGTTTTAGAACTAGGAGCTCTCAGCACCTGGGATCATAATTTAATTTTCCTTCCTACTCCTTAATACAGTTAATAATTATTTTAATTCCACAATATAAGAAAATCATTGAGCTGTCCATATTAAAATGAACAAAATGCCCTCTGTATCCACTGGAAAAAGCTCTATCTGCTAAAAGATTGGTAATAATTCAGGAAACTGGATTCAAAGGCTTCAATTCAATTATTTGCTTTAGAACAGTGACAGTAAATAAATTCCTTTTTTTTAATTAATGGAAATTACTTTATAAAATAAGCCCCAAATTTCCAGTCAGTATTTCTTTTGTTTAAATAAAGTTAAAATAGTAGTTACTTATCATATAGTCAATTTGGGATCTTATTAAATGATACATTTTAAAATCCATTCTAGATATGTATAGCTCTGAATAAAATATAAATAGCTCCACTGATAGTAGAGAAGTATTTCTTGACTAATCTTTTCTCACACAGTATTCTATTTCAAGGCAGCTTTTACATGAATGTCCAATTATCAGACAAATGGTGATCAAAGCTTTAAGCTAGTGAAGAAGTAAAATGGCAAAGAAGAATGTCTGAGTAGTCTAACATCCTCTAAAATGACAAAGCACGCACTGGAATAAAACAAAAAGAAACCAAAAAACCCAACAACAAACCCACCACAACAAAACCAAAACAAAACTGGAAAACAAACCCACCACAAATTTCCCTGACTTTTGAAGTATAGTAGCAACAAATCAGGTATCAAACCATAAACAGACAGAAGTATTCAACATGAGCTGAAACAAAACAAACAAACAATCAATCTTAATCTTCATCCCTCCTGTCTCTCCCCACCTATTAGTATTTGAAATCTTTCAAAACTTGTCCGTTTGGAGCAGTATCCTGGAAGTGGGCTGTAAATTACTCTTTGATGAACCTTCCAACCGCCTAAACATGGCATTCAATTTTCACGGTCTCAAGCATCTGAAGGAGTGCCCTTGTTTCACACTCAGTCACATCAGGAAAGCTCCAAGAACAGATTTTCCACAGTAAAATACACCTATACAATTCAGTGTCTTACATATATGTTATGTTAAGTACAGTTTTACAGTTACATAATACTTTAGGCAGGAGAGCCATCTTCTGCCTTGAAGATACTGATGATAATAAAGGAAATTAAAAAGCTGACCATGAATAGTAAACAGGTAAGAAATAAACGCAAAAGCAACACGAATAGAGAAATAAGGCAAACTGTGAAAGACGGTAGGTTCCCTGCAGAACAAGGCTAATTATACCAGACATACATTAAAACTTGGCACTGCAAGTTGCTGAACATCATAAATTGAAGTGGGAATCTCCAGAAGCAGCCTATATAGTCAGTGTAACCATGATGAAAAGTGACATTTACCATAACTACTTGGGAACACAAGCCAGTACACTGACCTGATAGTTGGGCTGTTTATCCATATAAATCTATTGCTTTTTCATTTTCTGGCCGTAGGCAAACAATTGCTCTAAATAAACCACTCCACAGTAGACATCTAAAAACTGTTAACATAGGCAGAGGAGTCTAAGGACTCAAATTCTGTGTAACCTATTTGGGTACCTATTCCCTCTTTGGTCTGGGAATGAACATAAGGACTCAAGTTCAACTGGAGAAAAAAACCAAAACAAAACGAAACCAACCCCACAGAGCTCTTTCCAACAGATAGCCATCAGTGAGCTGGATACCAAGGGCCCAGCACTACAGCTGAAGAAGCTTTGTATGCTCCAGCAAGAAACTAAATTTATACAAGGGATATGCACGCATACTATTTATTTTTAAAACTTCCAAGTATTTTGATTTGCATATTATGTCTAAAGCCTGCCTAATTGTTACCTATTCACCAAGGACCTCAGAAAACCACCCACAAGAGCCCCAGCTGTCAAACCAAGTCAGATATTCTGGATAAATTCAGAGTCTGTAGTGCTCGCACTGATGCAAGAGTGGAAGAGTGAAAAAAATACCCCCAAAACCCCAAACAAAAAAACCCACCCCAAACTACTCCCAGATAAGAACTGGTACAAACCCTGAGGACTTGAAGTCAGTCAGAAGGCACAGGAAAGATAAGCAGGTGCAGCTAACCTGTTTTTCCAGTTAAATACACTCACTTCAAATTAATTATAACTTCCTGGTAAGACTTTTGTTTTATTAGAATAATCGGTACTAATATGTGGGTACCTAAGTATACAAACTTCCAACTATATTCTCCTATAATCAGCCATATCCACAGTGTAAAAAGCTTAAGAAAGCCTTCCAACCTGAAAACAGTTTCAAGATTTTACAGTTGTCTACACACTCCTCTTTTTCCCCCTTGTAGAATTTCCACCTACTTTTTTTTTTTTTTTTAAATCTTGTCCCCAAGCTGGGCAACAGGACTATGAAAATAAACAGAATTAGTTCCAACTGTGTACCACTAACAGAATTGTTTGAAAGACAAAGAAGAAACACACATGTCACTAGTCTTAATTACAATGATCTAATTTTTTTTGTTGTTGTTGCCTAAGCGAGCTTGAAGATTGTCTTGTCATTTGAGTTGGAGATCCTGCTTTTGGGGCAGTCTTAAGTTTGCTGTTCTTTTTAAACAGGTTTGGGCTTTGCTTTTATGTGTGTTTGCAAGTGTGTCTGTCAAGGACAAGACTGAACAAAGTAAGAAGTGGACAAGCAGTTTCAGGAGCAATACAAAAAGGCTCACAAGGAGCCTCAGAGCATCCAGTTGAGCAGTGTGTAACTTCCATCCATCAAGTTTTTACTCCCTCCATTTACAAAGACAGTTGGTAAATAGAGCTAAGATTGGCAAATCAAAAAGCCACCCCCCTACCCCCCCAAGTATCCTTTGCTATTCGGGGTGAGTAAAAAAACCTCTCAAACCCAGGACAGAAATGTACAGCATGGGGGGTGGGAGTGAGAGAAACACTTAAAGCTGGTGGTCTGACAATAACTAACTGAGCTCTGTATACTCAACGCCTGTTTCTTCTTTCTCTTACTACATTTCCTTTCTTTTACTACTAGGAAGTAGAGGAGAAAGAGGAACAGTGTGGACAAACAACCATGAAGGACGGATCTTCCCAAGAGGTGATTTGTGTCAAATGGGAGCTTATTCAGCACAAGTTGGGGTATTTGAAGAGGTGGAATTCAGGAAACACAACAATAAAGGCTGAATGGCCCCCTACCACATCACCAAGCCTTTGAAAACCTTTTTACTGAACTCATTTACCAGCCAGATAAAAATTAGTATTCACATATATCAACTGTAAGATGAGAAGTTAATACAGGCTGACCATTCCACTGATTCATGAATCAGATGGCACAAGGCAGACTTCTATAATCAAGACAGCAAGATGCAAACTTAAATGTGAATATGAACACCTCAAAGACCAGTAATATTGGGGAAAAAAAATCCAGATACTTAAATAATGTAACCTCCCTAAATTCCCTAACTACACACTCTGGAAAATGAACTCATGAACTAAGAGGTTAGTAAGTTCAGTAAATAAGATCCAAAACCATTGCATTTCATTCTATTACTCTACACCTTTATTAACTGAAGAAAAATATACCCCAAATTAGGAAACGGGGCTTTGGTAAGTCCACATAGCCATTAAATCATATACTTGAAATAGGTTGGCAACTCCAAATAAAGAATCTTCAGCAGGAGCATCACTGCCACAATCTTAGGGAAAAAAAAAAAAAGTATACTTTGATCACAGTTACTATTTTTCCTCTAACACTACCAGAATATACATCCAAAAAAGCAATTCAACACCACAATATGTTGTCTTATACTACAGAGCATCTTTGCCACAGTATGTTCCTGTTGCCACTCAGTCTGAAGTATTCATTAGTTTAGTATATCAACTGAATTTCTAATGTCAAACCCAGGTCAGTCTTAAATCTACAGACTTATTCTAACTATTGACAGTTTCAGTTCTACTTCAGTCTGCCACTGCCAGTGAAAGAACATTTCTCAGATGAAACTCTGACTATGTGCGCAATTGTATAACCAAGTTATAAATTTAACAGGAGCCTGTGAATAAAAGTTTGATCATACAGGTGTTGCTGACAGCATACTCTGAAAGTAAACAGGCTGCATAAAGTTCTGATAAACTTCTCTGCTGAACTTCAAATACTAATGGTGAGAGAAAAATCAAAAACCAAAAAACGCACAACAAGAAGTCAGAAACATAAAAAAGTTTCACACCACTGTCAAAAGCCTTAGCAAATTTGCAGGCCTGATACCAATAATGGTTGTGACTGAGGACAACTGAAAAAGCCTTTGAACTTGGGAACACATAAAATACATACACAAGGGAGAAACTGAACTGGTCAGTATGGAACTGGCCAATGCTGTCACACGGTTGCACTAGAGGACACTACGACGTTTTCAGGACCTCACAGTAGTTGGCACCCTATCATCAAGCCAAGGAAAACGAAGCACCCATCAATCTACCTCAGCCAGCACCGCCAGGAATTCAGATAAAGCCAAACAAGTTGCAAGCAGTGACGGTGCCCTCATTACACACGCTTCGCCACAGCCTTGATGAGGTGGCAGTTCTGCACCTCCCTCTTCCTCACACCCCTTCCAGCAACACTCCCCGCTCAGGACACCCCGCGGGGGCTGCCCCGCCGTCACGGTGGGGTCGGCCCCTGGGCCTCCCCCCGGTCCGGCCCGGCCCACCCCGCGCACCGCCTGGCTCAGGCCCGCTGGCTCCCCACGGGCAGGCCGCAGCCCCGCCGGGTCCGCTCCGCTCGCCACCGGCACCTCGGCCCGCCTATACCGGCTGCCCCACAGCCCGGGCAGACACCCCAACACCCCGCACCGGCGCGACCGCCGCCGACAGCCCGGAAGGAGGGAGGACGATCGGTCATCGGCTCCCCTCAGCCGGACACCGCTGCGGGCCAGCAGCAGCCCCGCCTCGGTCTCGCTTGCCCCACGTCCCGGCGGGCCGCGGAGGGAAGCAGCAGCCGCCCCTACCGCCACACAGCTGTCGGGCCGGGCCGCAGCTCCCCCGCGGCGCCCTCCCACTCCCACGCGCGGCCCCCGGAGACGCGGACACTCCCCCAGCCCTCACCCTGGTACTGCAGGTCGAGGAGCACGAGCAGGAAGGGCAGCGCGGAGCCCAGGCGGCCGGCGGAGGCCGCGGGAGACACCATCTCCGCCGCCCCCCCGACGCCCGCGGCGACAGTGGCGGCGCCCCGGCCCAACGGCTCCAACTTCTCCGGGGTGGGTCGTGGGCGTCGCTGATTGGCTGCGCCGCGCGCGCGCGCGCCCTCCCACTCGCCCCTGGCGCTCGCCGAACGTGGACACGGCGTGAAGGCGCCCGTCCGCGCGACGCCGGGCCCCGCCTGCGCGGGTGGAGGCGGGGGGAGAGGAGGAGGGCGTGGCCCTGCGCCTGCGCAGCACGACGGGGCGGGGCGCCGCCGCCACTGAGCTTGCGCGTTAGGGCGGCCTCGCCCCCACTGCCCCGCGCATGCGCAGGAGAGCGGAGAGACGCCAGCGCCCACAGCGGAGTGCCCTCACTGGACATGGCGGCGCGGACTGGTGGGTCTGGTCAGGCGTCGGGTTCCAGATCTCCAGCGGAACGATAGACGCTGAAGTGTCCCCATCTGAGTCTGTATTTATCTCGGGTCTCTTTGCTCCACCCCCTCCTACCGCAGCCAGGCCTCTCTTGGGGCGAGGAGGGCTTTGCTGCAGGCACGGCTTTAGCCCGTTTGAGGGTGCTCTGCAGGTGCCGGCAGGCCTAGAGAAGGACGCGGGCTGCTCGCCCCGGGCTAACCGGGGGCTGAAACGGCTGGCTTCGGCGCTAACGGAGCGAGTTTAACACTGACAATATAAAGGGCCATATTTTGGGGTGTGATGGTTGCTCTTATTCTTCATTCTTCAAAGATGGTATCTCTGGACTACTCAAATTGTAGAAAAATTGAGCAGTAAGTCACTAGTAAGTTGATCCTGGTTCTTTATCGCTGTGTCTGACCTAGTCATAGAGCAGAGGATGGCAAGTGTGATTTCAAACTGTGCTTGACTGCCCCTGGGACACAATCCTGTTTTCCACTGAGAGCAAAGCCCAGATAGTCAGCATGGCCTTAACTGTACGCTGACTTCCAGGCAGGCAAAAAAAAAAAAATATTAAGGAATTTACCAGACCACAGAAAAATTGGTGATGTGACTTAACAGCGTGCAGTATTTTCAAGATGAAAGTTTGTATTGTATCTGTACACTGAAAGCAAAGCCTATGTAAGATAGCCTGCAATGTAATGCATATTTTTTGAGATCTCTTTTCATTTTTTTCCTAATAAAAATACTATCTTTTCTTAGCTACCACAGAAAAACTAATCTTGTATGTGCCTAGTTAGTAGTTTGTTATTTCAAATTACTGTTGGATGAACAATTCATATTAGGGGTGTATTACATGTTATACTCCATCAATGTGAAAAAAACCACTATGTTCTCAGGAGAAATCTGCCGAGAAAGTAAAAAACTTGAGGCTTGAAGTCTGATTTGACAACCACAGAAATGTCTTTTCATTCAGCGGGTACGGTCACATTACCTTTGTCACCCTAGACAATTATAATTTACAAGCTTTTTTGAAAGATCAGACTGGAGAAAAGTTACCCCTCTTCAATGTTTCATTTGGAAGATGATGCTTCAAAGGTATCACCTTGAAATTTGACCTGCAAAAGACATTCAGAAATAAGAACTTGAAATAATTAAAGAAGTGATAGATGTGAGATGAATAATTGATGACATTCTAAAGATGTCAGCATGAGGAAGAACATGACAACTCTGTACCACTATGGATAAGACAAAATATGAAAGCCTAAAACTGAACTGAGCAGAATGCAATCAGTGTTACAGTAAATTAATTCCTTTGATTTACCTGAGGAAAAAAGTATTAGACCAAAGCCAGATGAAATGAATATGAAAGGAGAATTTACATCTCCAGCCCCCTAAGATAAGTGAAAATAATGCTAAGGATGATGATATACTCAATGGACCCTTAAGATTAGGAGAAAAAAATCTGGAGAAAAGTCAGTACTTCATACTGGAACACCAAGCATAAAGGTTCAAGCATCAAATCCCTTAAAGCAAGATGAAAGTAGTACAATTAAAGCATCAAGTATCATTTTAAGTAGGTGCTTGACAAGCCCTTGCATCTTGACATTGGCCCTGAAATGCTGAGCCAAGGTCAATATTTCAGGCTGACACAGTAATGTGGAGAACAGTGTGTAATACCAACACTACAAAATTAGCTGCTCAAAGAGAAAGCATTTATCAGTGTCACTCTGTGCTAGAAATGCCATCAGGTACATAGGATTACACTGTAATTCTTGAAAGAGACCGTAAACCATCAAGGACCATTCCTGATTATCATAGATCCCCAAACTTATATTATTTAGATATTAGTATAAATCTGGGATAAAAAGTTCTTTAACAAATATTCCCTTGTGCAATTTCAGAAATGGAAAACGAGAAATACTTGAAAAAACAAATGAATATGACATGCAAACTGTATCTTGGAATTTGAAAAATGGCAAAGCAATACAGCTGTAATGTAAAAAGTATTTCAAAGGGATTTGTCAAAATTAGACTGGTATCAGAAACAAGTTTCTTCAGCAGTCTTGAGTTTTGGAGTGAAAGGGTGGATGGCAAAGACTAATGTTCAAAGTGCTCAAAAGATAACCAAGGAATTTTCTCTGAGTTACTGCTGGTAAAATATATAGTAACAGCAGAGGGCGACAATCAGCAAGGAATGACTCTTAAAGCTAGTCTACTTCTCATAAGAGACGGTGAACTGAATACGGTGACATATGGTGGAGGTAGTTTAATTTGTAGTTTCTACTTATTAACTGAGAAATCTTCTCAGATATAATACACTAAGTCTGGATTAGACATTGGCAACACACAGGGTCCTGGAAGGACCCTGGTGTGCTTGGCAATACATTTTAATTAATAATCTTAATTCCAAAACCACCTGAACAAATAAGATTTTCCTGATACAGGAAAAGCAGCAATAGAGCAGAATGTTATGTTGCATGCACAGTCTAGTATGAAAATAAAGGAGGAGGCAAGAGACAATCATAACACAGAGATACTATTCTCAGGGCTTCTTCTAAGAGGTCTCTTAGACTTACACCTTGTTTTTATTCTTACCTATGTACGTCCCTATCAGAAACTTAGTTGTGTTGGAGCTAAATGAAATAGTACTGTGGAATTTCTACTCTGAAATTAAATTTTAAAACTTTGCTTCAAACATTAAAATATTGTTATATTTCTGAAATAAAGCATTCTGTTTTGAAAATATATGGAAAATTTTAACATTAATGAACTCTCCTCTTTTTCTGATTGCAGCCTATTTTCATAACTAGTTTTGATTTCCCTGAAACTGTTTTTGGTTTACCTATCACTTATTACAAATATTTTTCTCAGCTCAACTCCGAGTTTCAAACCTGGATGATAACTCCAGTCTCTTTGTTTCTCTCAAACTTCTCTTTGATTTTAAAGACTGTGAAAAATGTCACTGACAAAGTACTGTGCCATCACTGAAGGTGTTTGTTCCTATCTTATGTGCTGCCAGAACACCAAGGTCTGCAAAGCTCACACTTCTGAGAATTAAGAGTACAAAGAGAGCATGTATGTAAGTGTGCAACTGTACCTCTGCCTGCTCCAGCAGACACCTCCATACTCTTCCTTCCTATGAAGTGGGAGTTTCCCGTGTCTCTTAAGAAATTATTCAAGCCATTCAGCAACAGAATAGTCCTCACACACATTTTTACAAGCATGTAAGCCATAGGCATGTGATGCCATCTAGCATCCTCTTTTATGCACCCACCTCTGAATCAACAGTCTTCATTTATCCTCTAACAGTCCAAAAAGGCAACAAAATTCGCCTTGCTGATGCAGCAATGATGCCTGAGGAAATGAGGCATCCTGCATCTCTCTTACCACCAGATGTCCAGAGGCCAAGCAGAGATCATCTATATATATACATTGCCTCTCCTCACACTCACAGGTTTGCTTCAGCTAATCCTTTTTGCCATTCAGTACAGCAACCTGCAAACAAGTGCAACCTAAGGGAGACAACAAAGAGCTTGTGTACATCCCACAGAGTGACGGTATGTTCATTAACCGTTCATGTCCTTGTTTTCAGAAATTAGAGTTTTGCTGAATCCAGGACTCTGAAAAGTCCAGAAGGGGCACAGAGTCCTAAGGCACACCCTTAAATTTTGAGTATCAGGATTAACAGTGTTTGGGAAAAAAAGGAAAGGGGAAACAGATGCTTTGTGACTAAGGTTGTGAGAGATGGTGGTTCGTTTTCCTTTCTCATACAGTTTACTTCTTGCCCACAAAATGTTTGTGTCCCTGTCAGTGTAAAAGCGCAATGTAGTTGTTAGAGGAAGAACAAATATCTAATGTATGCCATTAAAAATTCACCTAGGGTTTTCTAAGCGTTAAAAACTGAGTCCTTGATTCATTTTCAGTGTTCAGTGAGCTTCCTAATCTTCCAATTATATCAGTGGTTTCTAAATACAAAAAAGTTAAATACCACACGTCAGACAATGGACAGTGGATGTTATTCTGAGTGCAAACTTGAGCTTGGCTGAGCAGAGCTCACTGGGTGCACCCAGTGGGTTGGCAGAGGGATATCTGCCCTGCCTGGAGATGCAGACCACCTGGAAGCAGTGCAAATATGAGTCCTGTTTCAGCGCTTGCGTCCCAAGCTCAGCAAGAGAACTCTGGGGTGTGCTGACTGCTGAGTTACGGCAGACAGTGAGCCAGGCTGAGGCTGACATCACTTGAGTTGCTCTGCTGAGTATCCACAGAGGCTCCTGGTCAAACTCCACTTGACAAAGGAATGGCCTGAGCCAAGGGGAATTGCAGTCATCCTGGCTGAGGTCCTGCCTGCAGCCTTCCCTCTCCTCATCACACAGAGGTATGCAGTGTGTGCCCTGAGACTCTTGGACACATGTAAATTACAGCAGGTCAAGAAAGGGGTCTGAATGGTTAAGAAAATATCCCTGTGCTAAAGCTGTGGTACCTGTAATTACCTTATTCTTCAAATACTGGGAAAGAAGTTAATGGGAAGGCAAGAAGTCATCAGAAATGAGACAGAAATTTCAGGTTACACTCACCCAAGAAGTGAAAAAAGTTTCATGATGCTGTTCTTGGCATGTGACTTAGGTGTTCACCATAAATAAGACAGACAGGACGCTATTACAATAATACCTATGTGTAAAGCAAATGCAAGTCACAATCAGTGAGTTTACAGACATTTCTTTAAAGTTGAATTCCCTCCATGTTTGGGAGAAAGGAAGATGAATGAACTGTGTGGCCATCTCAGTAAAATCCAGCTAGACTCGTTACATGAAGATAAACCTTTAAGAGAAACTGCTTTATTTGAAGAAAAGAAGATTTAGTTGAAGAACACTCTGAAGTACCCAAACTTGAAAATGAAATTTGTTAAACTACATGGGGCAGTGTCTCTTCAAACTGTTTAATCACAGCTGATGGTGTGTGTTGGAATGAAGGAGGTGGAACGTAGGAGACAGGAGAGTGGCTCAGCCTACCTTTCTTTTCTTTTAAATTCTTTGTTTTCCTGTGATAAAAATATATATTTAAATAATTTCCTCTGGTAAACTAAGTGGTGGAAAGATTGAATGAATCAAAGTATTATAGGCATTAAAACTGAAAAATGTACAGTGGAGGGAGTTGGCAGGAAGGAAAAGATTAAATAAACTGAGAATCTGGCTAGACTTATTATTATACCTGTACTGTGCTACTCAAGCCATCTTTCCACCAGAACCAGTCTATTTCTCGGTTGCCAAGACAGTTTTTACACTGTCTTCTCAAATCAAAATATCTTGCACAACATGTATGGCATCCTCCTCCATCCCACAAAACACGCAGATGATTTTTTCACTTAGTACATTGCATCAGGGCCCGAGGGCACTGCCAGGCCTGGCTGTCCCTGCCCAGCCTCTCCCCACCTGCCCAGGGCCCAGCACCCCACGTCATCTCCCCTGGGGACACCGCAGCAGGGCCCATCTCCAGCTCCCCACAGCCTGGCCCTGCCGGGCCATGGGCCCATGAGGAGCCTGAGCCTCGGCCTGTCGCTGTCCCCAGAGAGGTGCCCCATGCTGGGGGCTGGGGCTGCCCCGGTGCCCCCAGCTGCCCTGCTCCTGGGGCCTGGGATGGGCCCTGTCTGCCAGGTCCTCCACTGCTGCCCCATGGGGAACAAGCAGCTGGCCATGCTGTGCCCTGACATCTTCCACAGATACCCAGGACGTTTCCCAAGCAGCCACGGCCATGATGCCATCGTATTTCACCCCACAATCAGAATAATCTCTCCTTTTTGTGTTCTCCAGTTGCAGGTACCTCACAAATACCTTGCTCCAATCAAACTATACTAGGTTTACTTCTTGCACTTTAACTCTCTTTCCTCATCCCATTTAATTCTTTAATTCTTAGCTCTCTTCACCAGCTTCCCCATAAAAATCTTTCTACTTCCTAGAAACCTCAGGTCTTACCTACTTGTTTTTAATGAATTCTACCAAGAAAAAACATATTCAGCATTGCACTGTGCCAACAGAATACAGAAAATCCTCACAGAAGAGCAGATCATACAAAATAGTTTCATAAAACCATCATGCACACAACCAAAACACATTGGCACAGTCCTCTACGTTAAGTAGAAGACTTAAGAAGTAATGCAGGTGTAAGATTATTTGATAAATTTGGACCACAAATTGGGAATGTTCTTTATTTAAATGATTCCCCATAGTAGGCTGGCATGTGGAAAATAATGTGTTAGTGAGCAATAACGGGACTAGAATAGGAAAAACATAAAAATTTGAAGTGTGAAAGCACTGGGTGAAAGGCTGGGAATAAAACAATGCAAGGGGAAGAAAAGGATTTGAGTTAGGATGCTAGAAAGTGCGTCAGTGCAAATTTTAGCTTCCCAAAACACCTATTCAGCTATCATCTAGTAATGTAAAAAAATGTTGGTAGCTAAGTGGAGAAGCTAGTATTTCACTGTTTCTGAGGCACCTAAAAAAAAAAGCATACTACCTTGTCTGAAAACACCCAAAGCACCCCATATTCAAGAAATGAGCTGCTGAGAGTCTTTTTTAGTGCTTTTTGGGGTGCACAAGCTGGGCATACCCTTAAGCTAGTTCACCAGAGGAGCATATCCCACGTGTTCTCATAGTACGTCTGCTAAATGTGATGGTTACTGAACTTCAGAGGCAGCCAGCAGAGAAAGTTAACTGCCTCTCAAGGCAGCAATTCAGAGGATACATCACCTGTGCAGCTGGGTATCAGCTGAAACCTTCTAGGCAGATGTAGGTGCATGTTGGATTTATGGTGGTTGCACACCACTGCCTGTTTGTGCATGAACAGTAATTGCCTGTCTGCTCCAGCCAGACTGCTGGCTGTCCTAAACCTCCTGTGTCAAGTCATGCTGATAGGGAAAAGCTAAAATGCTCTTGGTTCTCTCCTAGTAAATCCATGCATGTTTTAGGAGAGCACTTTTGTCACCAAGCTATACGATATAGGGTGAGGAAGGAGGAACCAGGCACTAATGTGGGTTAAATAATGCCCGCTCTTGCCAAGTCAGGCTGTACCACTTGTAGCAAGTCATTGAAGATTAATCAAGGTCTGGAAGGAAGTAATAGGGAAAGAATGAGACTCTGCCTAGCAGACAGGGTAATGGCCCTCCCTCACAGAATAGAAAACTTGGTTCTAGCTCTTGTTCCAAGGGCTGACTGTGTATTTTATATTAAACAGATACTAGAATAAGCAACCAAGATCCAAGTGTTTCTGCACACTCCATACCAACTCCCCTCATCAACTGACGAGAATCTCTAACATTTTCTCACCCAGTCAGTGTTTACTTTGATACGAAAAACAGCTTCAACCAGAGATCCTTAGAAGGCACACCGAACAGCCTGTGGTGTTGCCATCTGGGCGTTTTAAGGCATGGGGTATAAAACTTCTTGGGCACAGAAGGGACTGCACTTGCACACCTCTCTTTCCAAGTGAGTGCTCCAACTGTTCACATAATGTGCTCATCAGCTTCTATTGCGTATTTGCCTCTGGGCCTGACCAAAAGAGGCTGTGACTGTCACACTGCTAGTTTTAAAAGTCCTCTCTTCATTACTAGTGTTAGTTAAGGTTTTCCACACTAAAGCCTTGATATCCCCATCTTCCTCTGGCAATGCCTGCTTTAGCAATTAGTGCAGCCCAACAGGAGCAGACCTGCAGAAGCAAAAGTCAGTACTGAGGATCTGACACCCACATTTTACAGGTTTTCCTGCAGACTACTTCTAGCCTGATTCAGTGGATTGAACACCCATTAGTGACTGAGCACAATGAGGTACCCACAGGACACTAAAAAATGGAACATTCAAATGATTACTTATTTTCTTAGATCTGGTGTACTCAGCAGGTGTGCCCACATCAACACTGTCACAACAGAATTTCATGGTTCAGGAAGGAAAGTTGGCATCTTGGTAAATCTCTGAGCATGCATGTTGAGAGCCAAAAGGTTTTCCAGAGCTTAATGCCTATGTACTCTGGAAAACAAATGGTGTCTCCCTGCCCAAATGGAACTCCTCAATGAAGATTAGGTGTTGTAAATGTGTGATGGTCACCTCCTCTGCTGAATTTTCTGGGTATTTTATATTAGATACATACTATTTGAAATTTTCCTCCTTGCCACAAAGACTGCACAGTATTTGTTTTGGGAAAACAGAATTCGGAACCTTGCAGGGAAGTGAAAGAAAATGAGGAGGATCTCATGTAATCTGTAGCCGTTGTCCTGATTCCACCTGCACAATACTTGTGCAAAGCTTTTGACACTGTCCCACATGGCATCCTTGTATCTAAATTGGAGAGACAAGGATTTGACAGATGGACCACTCTGTGGATAAGGAATTGGCTGGATGGTCACACTCAAAGAATTGCAGTCAACAGCTCGATGTCCAAGTGGAGAGCAGTGATGAGTGGTGTTCCTCAGAGGACCAGTGCTGTTTAATGTCTTTGTTGGAGACATGGACAGGGGGATTGAGTGCACCCTCAGCAAATTTACTGATGATGCCAAATTGTGTGGTGTGGTCGACACCCTGGAGGGAAGGGATGTGCCATCCAGAGGGACCTGGACAGGCTGGAGAGGTGGGACCATGCAAAACTCATGAAGTTCAACAAGACCAAGTGCAAGGTCCTGCACAAGGGTCAGGGCAATCCCAAACACAAATACAGGCTGGGTGAAGAGTGGATTGAGAGCAGCCCTGCGGAGAAACACTTGGGAGTAATAGTGGATGGAAAACTGACTATGATCCAGCAATGTGTGCTTGCAGCCCAGAAAGCCTGGGCTGCATCAAAAGAAGTGTGGCCAGCAGGTTGAGAGAGGTGATTCTCTCCCTCTCCTGTGCTCTCATGAGACCCCACCTGGAGTACTGTGTCCTGCTCTGGGGTCCTTAATATAAGAAGGACATAGACCTGCTTGAGAGGGTCCAGTGAAGGGCCACGAGGATGATCAGGGGGCTGGAGCACCTCCCCTATGAGGACAGGCTGAGAGAGTTGGGGTTGTTCAGCCTGGAGAAAGCTCCAGGGAGACCTTATAGCGCCTTCCAGTACTTAAAGGGGGCCGACAGGAAAGATGAGGAGGGACCCTTTATCAGGGAGGGTAGTGATAGGATGAGGGTTAGCAGTTTTAAACTGAAAGAGGGCAGGTTTAGATTAGCTATAAGGAAGAAATTCTTTACTGTGAGGGTGGTGAGACACTGGAACAGGTTGCCCAGAGAAGTTGTGGATGCAACCTCCCTGGAAGTGTTCAAGGCCAGGTTGGATGGGGCTTTGAGCAACCTGATCCATTGGAAGGTGTCCCTGCCCATGGCAGGGGGCTTGAACTAGATGATCTTCAAGGTCCCTTCCAACCGAAACCATTCTGTGGCTCTGTGGTTCTATGATATGATGCACGTTTTGATTGAACCAAATTTCTTCACGTAATATGCCGTCAGGAAAGCATACTCCCGCCTTATCCTCTCACTGGAATTGGGTGTCCTTTTCTTTTGGCACGCTTCAGGAAAGAGCTCATGAGAGAGCCGCCCCGCCGTGGGAGGTTACATCCCCCAGTGCAGCCTCCCGAGGTGCCCCCGCCCGCCCTGGCGCGCTGCCGCCCCGCGGCGGCAGGGACTCCCCTCGCACTGCGGGTACGGTCCTGGAGCCGTTTAAATGCGTTGTTTTCGGTGACTACGTGGCAATAAGTGCCTTTAATTTCAAGAGTGAACGTTTGAAAAGCTTCTTTTAACTTCCCTTATATTTAAAAAAAAAAAAAAAAAAAGGTTTGCTGTAGTCGAAGACGCTCTGGACGCCGCTCCTGGGCTAGGACCAAGACAAAGGACATCCCTCCTGGGCATAACCATCTGCCGGGCAGCTTTCAGGAGCCGAGAGGCGGCGAGCAGCGGGGCAGCCCTCGCCCGCGGCCCGCAGCGCCAGCCTCGGCCCCCGGCCCCCGCGCCGCTCCCCTCACAGCCGCGCTGCCACGACTCGGGAGGCGCAGGGGCACTGGGGAGACGAGGAAGAGGAGGAGGAGGAGGAGGAGTAGAAGGAGAAGGAGGGGAACTGCCTCCCTCTGCGGCACGCACCAGTAACCTCCCGGGGCGGGAGCGGGGAGCGGCCGCAGCCCCCGCCGCCCCTCCGCGCCGGGCGGCGGGGAGCCCCGCTCCGCCGAGCGCCTGGCCGCACCCCCGCCGCCGCGTGGAGCAGCAGCCTGAGGTGAGCGGAGGGGCTCCCCCCCTTATCTCCCCCCCTCCCGCCTCGGCGGGGCCGAGCGGCCGTTGGGGCTCAGGAGGGTGAGGGGAGGGAAGCGCGCGGCGGGGCCTCTCCTCAGGGGAGGGCGGCAGGGAGCGGGGAGGCAGCGGGGAGAGAGGCTGCTCTCCGGAGCGGAGCCGGAGGTTTTGGCGGGGAGATGGAGCCCGGCTGAGGGCCTCCTGCAGGCCCGGCCCTGCTCGGCCGGCTCCCGCGGCGCCCCGCCGAGCGCCCCGCTGCCTGGCCGGCGGACCCGGGCCTGGCCGGCGGGCACAGCCGGGGTGAAACGCCGCTTTTCCCCTGGGCCACCTACCCCGGTGGGAAGGGGTGTCCGGGGGAGCAGGCCTCCTCCGCCCCCCGCCACCCGCTCTGACTTCTGCATGGGCACAGCTCCAAGGATGGAGTAAATCTGACAGAAAGAAAGGGAAAAAGTGATCGAAAAGGGCTGTCTCAGCCCGCCCGGACTCTTTCTGCCTCCACTGAGGTACCTGGGTGGCTTGTGCCTCTCCTCAGCTTCATGATGTGCCATTGCGAGCTTACGTTCAGTTAAAGCAGGTTTAGTTGGAGCGGCATGAAACTCTGGATATTCCCGACTAAATACGTTGGTCGAGGAGAATAAGCGTATCCATGGGTCTGGTTTAACTTTGCTGGCTTTAAATGACATGTGTTTTTTATTAAACCAGTGCATCTATGAGTTAAAGACCCTTATTGCATGTGTGCTTTTTCAGGCTCCTGCTTGACACACAAATTGGTAGTTTACAAAATTCATGTGTTTTCTATGCAAAGAAATTTCTCCTATGTCAAATAGAGTGTGTGTTAAGCTCAGATCTTTAGGAGATAGATTTCATTATGTACAACTTAACATTTCCTTTGACTAGGAAAAATATCCAAATACAAGTTTTTAAGGTGTTTTAAGGAGTTTGAAGCGTGAACATTTTGGACAGTAGTCAATATATGAGCATTTTTTAAAAATCTATCTGCTTACGAATAAAAGTGTATTTATACACTGTAAATGGAAGTGAGTCTGCAGTATATTAGAAATAGCTCTAACGGAGATTAGCAGTATATTTTCTTACTACTTAAGGAGTCAGAGCGATGCAAAGTTCAGTGGTAAATGAGGCAGATCTCTATTTGATACATATCAAAAATGAACAGATTTCTTTGTAGCAATTGCTGGAGGCCCTGTTCATGGAAAATGAGGTGGAAAAAATGTCATCCTTGCAGGAGAAGACTGTAATGTTACAAACACCAGACAGTATCTTTCAAAATTTAAAAAAATGTCATGGCAAGGGATGGAAGAATGTGAATGGAAGATGCACTGAACCTTAGGCATTGCGGTAAAGTGTGGCCAGTAGGCCTAAGGTTAAAGGTCCAGAAAGTAAGTTATAGTGCCAAGTATTTTGGAAGATTGCCTTCCAGGGTGGCTCGAGCCAACAGGCAGGATGGCTGGCTCTCTTGTGTTCATGTTACTAACTTCTCTGTTTGAATTTCCAATACATTGGAATTCATCTTGTAGGTTAATGAAACCTTGTGCTGGGCCTAGATATGTTCTTGGCAAAGTTGATTTCAAGCTTTTTACAAAAGTGGGGAAGACAGAAGAGTGTAACTTTTCAGTATGTGGATAAAGCAACAGAGAAGTCCTCCTGATTCTCTGTGGGTATGAAAAGAAAGGAATCTCCTGCATCTTTCCTGTTGTGTGGGGGTAGATGTGGGTGTGAAGAATGGGAGAGGCTGGTAAGGGTTAAACCCTGGGTTGCTGAAGTGGGTGTCTGACCTTCCCTGCGACTGATCTGGGCCTCTCTGACATTGGCTGGGGTAGGGATTTGGTAGCTGAGGGCTGGAAGAAATGCTTGGGTCTGTACTGTGAAGCAGAGGTGTGTCCCACAGTTGTGGTTTTGGGGTGCATGCTGGGTGTGCTGACTGTGAGGAAGACACCTCTGCTGAGGGTGTTCAGTACCAGACCCCCATTTCTCCCTGTCAGAGGTCCATCCTTTTGGAGTGTGAGTCTGCTATGTGCCCGGGTTTCCTTTCGGAGGAATGGGGACGTGCAGCCCACTCACCTCCTGACGCTGAATCAGAATGTAGCCAGCGTGCATGTGGGGAGTAGAGCTCATGGGGGGCACCACAGAAGAGCTATCCTAGGGGTTGCCCTGACCATAGGTTGGATGTATATACTGGGGTGCGTCAAACAGAGCATAACCAGCCAGTCAAGAGAGGCGATTATCCTGGTGTACTCAGCATTGGTGTGGCCTCACCTGGAGTACTGGGCCCCAAAATTTAAGAAAGATGTGAAGGTACTCGAATGCGTCCAGAGGAGGGCAACAAAGCTGGTGAAAGGGCCGGAAGGAATGTCCTATGGGGAGTGGCTAACGACTTTGAGGTTGTCCAGTTTGGAGAAAAGGAGACTGAGGGGTGACCTCATTGCTCTCTGCAGCTTCCTGAGGAGAGAACATGGAGAGGGAGGTGCTGATCTCTTCTCCCTGCTATCCAGTGACGTGACGTGTGGGAATGGTTCAGAGTTGCACCAGGGGAGGTTAAGACTAGACATTAGGAAACATTTCTTTACCAAGAGGGTGGTCAAACACTGGAACATGCTTCTGTCCTGGTTTAGCCAGGGTAGGGCTAAGTTTCCCCAGCAGTGGGGGGAAGCTCTAGCCGGGTTATTCATATATCATGCTGACGTCACATCCTGGCGTGAGCGTGGGAAGAATCGGTGATCGCGTGGGTTGGCGCAGCTGGTTCTCTCTTTGCTGTATCAGTATATACTTTGCTCTGTTCATTGTTATCACTATTATTCTTATTGTTATTGTTTGTTGTGTTGCTGTTGCTCTGTTGTATTAAACCTTTCCTTATCTCAGTCTCGGGGCTTTGTATTTCACTCCCTTTGTGGGGGAGGGGCAGCGGCCACGTGGTCTCAGACCCCGGCAGGGGCTAAACCATCACAGCTTTCTAGAGAGGTGGCAATTGGACTAGGTGATTGTTGTAGATCCCTTCCAACGGATTCTAGTCTAGTCTAGTCTAGTCTAGTCTAGTCTAGTCTAGTCTACCTATGTCTGCTAATATGAGGGGAATTAAATGAGGCCAGGTTTGTAGGAAGATCCAGTGTATTTTGTTATGTCAATTCATATATGTAGGAAAAACAAACAAGCTTTTTGGCACAACAACCAACATAAAAACCTACATAAAACTGAGAGCTTGTAATTTGTGAGGGAAATGGTCCTTGTATCAGTGCATATAACAATGTTGATGGTATTTGCATGGAAGTAGATGTATGTTGTGGTTAACGGTAGACACGTTACTATTTACATTGGAAAGGGCAGCGTTAAAAGTGCAGATGAGAGGTGAGGTTCATTGCAAGTTCCCAGAAGGTAAATGGAGGAAAATATTAAGGGGGAGTCTGAGGGATGTGGAGAAGCTGAAAGGGTACAGAGGAGGGCTAACAAGCTGGTGAGGGAGCACAGCACATAATCTACAAGAAGAGGATGAGGGAACTGGGCCTGTTTAGTGTGGTGAAGAGAAGGCAAAGGGCACTCTAATAGTGGCCTACAGTTACTTGAAGAATAGTTGCAAAAATATCAGAACCATGTTTTTCTTGGTAGTAGATACTTGGTGAGATATGAGGAAAAATGTTTTCATCAGGAGGAGAGCACAGCCGTGCAACAGGTTGCCCAGAGAGGTCATGGACTGTTCATTCCTCTTAAATGCCACAGGTGATATGAACTAGTGTTGGTGATAGCCCTGTGCTGAGCAGAAAGTTGGACTGGGTGATGGTCACCAGAGGTCCCTTGAGAACGACATTGCTTTGAGTCTATGATGTATGATGCAGAGGAACCTATGGAATGGAGTGTAAGATAAAGTATTTATTGTGTGAATGTTCTTGGAGAGGTGTGTATCTAGGAATGACCAGGAAGATGAGAAACTGAAGCGTGTGGAGAAGGGACTGAGAAAAGGTAGGTATAAACAGGGTGGTAAGGCAGAGGCAGCATAGGGGACTGAAATATTAAGAAATGGTAACAGGAAGAGCAGGTTTTTGGAGAGGAGTAGTAAGGATGAGTGAGGGAGTAGGATAATTTTGTATGATGGAGGAGAAAGATGCAGCTGCCTGGGGACAGAGTTTGAAACAACGGAGCAGGAGCAGGGAAATGGGACACACCAAGCTGGGGAGTACTGGGGATTGTGGTGACGCGGGGAGTTGGTTGCCTTGAAGAAAAGTATTTGGGTATGAATGGTGAAGTAGGGGATGTACGCAGGCCATGAGGTGCTTCGTGGGGATAAAGTGTTTGGGATGGGTAGAGTGAGGCGGGAATGACGGGCGGATGTGGTGAGGTTGTTGGGTTACATGGCTGTAAGAGGCCACCTGGTGTGTGGTGATAGCAGGCGGAGGCGTGTTGGTGTGATGAGTGAGGGGAGCATTGGGAGGTGGTGTGTGAAGGGTGTATGACTGTGTTAGGGTGTGTGAAAGCGCCTGGCAGGAGGCTGGTGTGCAGGTGCTGCGAGGGTATGGAGCTGCGCTGCAGAGATTGCGTGGAGTTACCAGCTGAGGGTGGCAGCAGGGTGAAGCGGGTGTACAGAGAAATGGCATATGTACCATATCCTGATGGTGGGAAGGTGACAGGTGGCACCACATCTGGGAGGTGAGGCTGGAGAAGGGCATAAAACAGCACGGGGGTAGAGGAGTGTAACGTTGTGGTAGAGTGAGAGAGGTTTGTGAGTCAGGAGCAACAGGGAGGAGGGACAGGGGCGTAGGTGAGGAGGCACGTTGATGGCAGTGAGTGAAATGGGTCTGTAGGGTGTCACTTCGGTGGTGAAGGGAATGTGGAGAGAGAAAACATACGCTGTGTAGCTCTGGTAAGGGTCCATTTACGTCATCGAGGATATATTTGTCGGTGTGAATAACGTGTGAAGGTGGTAGAGGATGCGCTGGTACAAGCGGGAGGCATCCAAGGCAGGAGGGGGCTGGGACCCGCGGGAGAGGGCGAATTGGCCCGGCGCTGCCGGGCGGTGTGGGGGTGCTGAAGGAAGAGGGTACCGGGACGGGGAAGGGGACGGGATTTGCGCCGAGTGGCGACAGAAGTGGCGCCAGCTGTCCCGGGGTGGTGCCGGCGGGCCGGGCGGTGGGGCGGGCCCGGGGCGGGCCCGGGGCGGGCGGGAGGGAGGGAGGCGGTGCGGCCGGGCCTCACTGCCGCCTCCCCTCCGCGCAGGCCGAGGCTGCCATAGAGACGCGGAGGACGCCGACGCCGAGCGGAGCCGCGGGCCGGAGCCCGGGCATGGTGAGCGCCGGGGAGGGCGGGCGGTGGGGCGGGTGCCGGCCCGGCCCGGGCTGAGCCGTGCCTCTCTCCCGCAGCCCTTCACCGAGCGCGCCTACTACCCGCCGGCGGCGGGGGGAGCCGGGACCGGCGCGGGGCCGGCGCCGTTTCCCGCCTTCCAGTTCCGCGGCCGCCATGAGGGCCCGGACTGGCGGCGGCTGAGCGCCGTGGACGTGGGCCGGCTGTCGCGGGAGGGGGACGTGGCGGCCCTGCAGGAGCACCTGGAGCACGTCACCTTCTGCAGCGCCGAGCGGGAGCGCTGCCCCCACTGCCAGGGCCCCGCCGACCCGCTGCTGCTCAAGCTGCTGCGCCTGGCCCAGCTCTGCACCGAGTACCTGCTGCACTCCCAGGAGTACCTCAGCGCCCAGCTCGGCAGCCTGGAGGAGGCCCTGCGAGCGGCCCAGGCCCAGCGTGACCAGCTGGGCAAGGAGGTGACCCAGCGCTCGCAGGAGATCAAGGGGCTCAAGGAGGAGTGCCGGCGGAGGAAGAAGATGATCAGTACCCAGCAGATGATGCTGGAGGCCCGAGCCAGCTACCACCAGGTGAGACGAGAGGTCCTGGCGGCCCGGTCACCCGCACCTTGCCTGCTCTGAGCTCACCGGGGACGGGCGGCAGGGCAGCCCCATGCTGCTGGGGTGCAGTCGCTTGCTGGGTGAAAGGCTGGATGGAGCTGCAGGGACCTTACAAAAAGGGAATGCATTGCTCGCAGGTGCTTCACTTCCCATCCATGTTCCACAGACATTTGGCCGGTGTTGCAGACATTTGGGAGAGTGCTACGTCGCCTTTAACAAACCCTCTTTTAACTAACAAGTGCTCTTTATTCTTGGATTCACTTTTGACGCATCTGAAGTGTCAGGTACACACACATACAAAACCTGTGGTAAACGTGTTGCTACTTTTTGTTGCTCTCTTTCCTTGTCTGTCAGCTACATGGTTAGAAAACACACAGGGCAAGTACATCGGAACTGGTGCTAATCAGTAACCTGTCTGTCTGTGACTTGTCACTTTCCTGCAGTAACATTGTCCAGGCACAAAGTTTCTGCTTGTATGTGTGTCTCAGAAGTGACTCAGGCATGACAGTAGAGAGCCCCAGTGGGGTAGCTCATCCCTAACTCCTCAACAATCTGTTCCTTAAGGGTCTTCTCTAAGAGCCTTAGCACATTGCTGTTCTGACTCTCTGTGTCATGGCACTGAGTTTTTTTGGGAGGAGTTTTTGTGTTCTGGGTGTAATAGTTTGATTTAAATATTTTTCAGCTTCAGCATTTTCCAGCAAGTTTCAGGAGTGCAAATTGCAGCTTCAGATGTATTCTGAAGTCTAGAGAGTACACTGAAAACAGACTTGACATGATTTCAGGCTAGCTCTTTGTGTCTATACATTTAAAGTTGTAGTTTTCTTCTTTTTTTTTTTTTTTTAATTCTTGGGATACTACTGTCCTGATTGTTGAAATTCTCCTTAATCATGGTACAGTTGCAGTATAGAACAAATGCAAGTTTTCTTACAGTAGTACAAATCTTATCCCACAGTATGATACCAATTTCAGTAGTTAAGCAAAGTTTAATTTTTTAAGACATCAGCTAAGTTGGTTCAAGTGTTTCTGTAAGGGAAAAGATACCTTATACCCCAAAAGTTAAGCTATACATATGTTAGGTATAGGTTAATGGGAACCTTGCCCCTATGCGTTACACTGTTAGCCTTAAAGACAAGCTGCTGACATGCTATCATTTTAAAAAGCCTTTATGCAACTTACAGAGCAGTTTGTGTGTCCTGTGTTGCAAGAGAAAACTGATCACATGCATCATTTTATGTGTAAACTTAAATAATTCTCATGCTATGGTTGCCAGCTAAATATTACCCAGTTTTCCTGAAATATTTGTAGAATACAACTGCCTCAGTTGTAAGCTGAAAAACATGGTAGTGAACTTGGCTTATCACTAATCTTCTGTTCAGTGGCATTTACAATAAAGCAGAGATGGAAAGCTATTTCCCATTTTTAATTTAATTTCATATAAAGCGAACATCTGCTGTCCCTCTTTTTTTCCTCTCTGTTAGTAAATTCTTGTCTCTAGAAGTTATTTAGGTGGGGAAAGTGAATTCAGGGAGTGACATTGAACAGTTCCTGCAGTTCCTACTGTGTTTTCAGGATTCAGAGAGAAACTCTTTCTAGGGTTTGTAAATGCAGGGCAACAGTGTAATCAGTAAACAGTAACTGTGTGTTACTTATCTGTGCCATGATCTTGGCTGATCTGCAGTGCCAGATAACAGGGGTTTTACTGGTGTTCCTGAGAGGGTAGTTCAGATTCCATCTCCTCAAATTCTTGGCTGTTTTGCAAACAAGCCTGTAAATAGGTACTTGCCTTTTTTAGTGGAGGTGCACTTTGTATCTAATGTAACCATGTTTTGGAATCAGATTTAATGCCTTCAGTCCAACCACCAGGGTAAATTTAACCATGAAATAGTACTATAAAATGGTACTGGTACCTACAGGTCATAAATTTCGGACTTGTTGGTCAATACCTTCATATGAATAATACGAATTTAATTTTAAATAATAATTTTTCACTTTTTTGATACTTTGTTCACAAATCTAATATTCTTGTGCAATATGTAGGCACAAAGGACACTTGTGACCAACACTGTGAACAGTAGTTGCAAGAATAATGTTACATAATTCAAAACCTAAATATTCCCTGTGTTAATACTGTCTCCTGCAGTAAGAGATTTCTTTCACTACCAGCAAGTCAAACTGACGTGAAATTTGTGCTTGAATGGATAACATTATTTCACAGCCAATTTCATTCCATAAATCATGTGCAATCTGTTACACTGTAAGCTCCCTCTTGGTTGGCAGTAGTGCTTTGCTGTCATACTATATCTCTTTACTTTGGTTTTATGTTAGCACTTTTTTGCATTTGTCCAACAAAATTTGTCTTAATAATTCATGGCTTTAGTGTTTGCTGAAAGATGTGTTTAACAGGATACCTGACTATCAATGGCAGTATTTTAAATATTAGATGAACTCTGGAAGTTTGATTATGGCAACAAGATCTTGAATCTGTTAAGTCAGTCTCTTACAGTCATATCACCTAATAAGGAAAAAGGACTCAGCTGACTTTTAGTGGTTTGTTAAAATACATTTATTTGTAAAAAAGGTATGAGAAAGAGGTAACGAGCAACCCTACCTAAAGCGATTAGAGGATCTGATTCATAGTCTTACCAGTATGTTGCAAAATCTGTAGATGTAGCTTCTGTCCTTGTACAACCCATCTGTTTTTAAGATATGAGCACTAGTGGAATGTACTTTGAAGGTGAACAAAAAAAATATTTTAAAATGGGTAGGATCCAAATTTGACTTAAAATATAACTTAAAATTCAAATTAAAAAAAAAAAATAAATTATAGGTCCAGTAATTTAAAGAGTTTTATACATCAGAAGGATGCTAGGTAGCATGCTAATACATATACACATGTACCTTTTCTTGCAAAATGTGTATTGTTACCTGATTTTGGTTGAAATGTCTGATCTTTTTACATATCTATGGTCCTTCTAGTATTGTCATCTTACAACTCCCTTATGTATACTCAAACCCATCTTTATTGTTTTTTTTCTGACTGTATGTGTGGTATCACAGTCTCTTCTGCTGTGATACAAGAGTCTTAAGAATACCAGAGCTCCTAGTTGGCTGAAGTCAGTGTGTATTTTGCTGAATAGTGTTGTCTTACTTTTTCCTTATACTTCTCTACCTACCTATATTAACCTCTTATCTGTGGCTTATATCTGAATTTAAGCTTACTTGGTCAGAGTCTTTTGTGCAGAGTTTGTACAGTGCTAGTACAGTGCAATTCTTGCCCATAAGCATCACTGAGAGACATTAAATACCACAAATATATTAATAACTTTACAGAAATTTGGCACCGTGAGAATTTTAGTCATTATTCTTGTGAAATGGAATTTTATTACAGTTACCTGTTTTTGGACAAAATGTAGTAATCTTAACTGCTATACTTACCAGACAGATGTTACTAGTAATAACTAAAATGTTTTTATCTGTTTTTTGTAGTGTCAGTTTTGTGAAAAGGCTTTTATGAACTATTCCTTTTTACAAAGTCACATGCAAAGGCGTCATCCGGAAGAATCTCAGATTGGTATGTACTTTAATGTTATCAAAAAAAATTAAGATAAATAGTTTAGAAAAGTGTAAATACAGTGAGGATATGCAGTCCATGCTTTTGTGTAACTGGGAAGAATGATTTTCACGTTCCACTTTTAGGTGGCAGATACCAATTTGTGTGAATGCAGGGAACACTGACTGACAAAATGTTTTGGGTGACATATGTTTGAGTCTCTGGAAAATAATTAACAAAGAATTGCATGCCATATTTACGGTAGCTTTTCAAACTAACGTTTCCACCAAATGCTTTAGTCAGCAGCAGAGGTGTGAGTAAAACGAACAAGTTGTCCTAAGGAAAATAAATTTTGTGAATATATGTGAATTATCAGTACAGAAATAACCCAACTCTCCTGAAATCAGTTTGAATAGGGTCAGGCTCTCCTGAACTAAACTGAGTGAGAAAAAGAAACTGTCAAGAATAATCTAAAGTCATGTATCTATGATAATCTTGGTTGCTGTACCACTAATTTATATACTTCTGTCTCTCTTCATTGAAAAATGTTTAGTTTGAAAAACATTGATCTCAAAGTTTGTTTCATTCATCTCTAAATTCTCTCCTTCCTGTTAAGCTGCATGCTTATAATTTATTGCTAAGGACTAACAAGAACTGACAATTAGAATGATTAGAAATGATTAAAGGGTGACTAGAAATGAGTTAGGAAAGAAGAGCATTTGGGAGGAGAAAGAGTGGGAAGAATCTAGTGAGGTCTGAACTGCAGCTTGTCGGACAAATAAAACAGCAGAAACAGTGAGAGAGGTCTGAGTAAGCATCTGAGGAAGCATTAATATATTGGAAGAAGAAAGAAACTTGTGCACTTTACACTTGATGAAAACAGTAGTGGAAGATGCTGCACAATCAGTTGAACTAATTATCATATAAAGAATTAGTCTGAAATGGCTGTATGTGGGAAGTATTCCATGGAATTATTTCTGAAATAATATCTGCATTGGGCTCAGATTCCCAGATGGGCTAGTAAATCCTTGGTAAAATGATAAAATGTTTCAAGATTAAAGATTGTTATAATTTTTGCATATTTTAGCATGTTTTATTACAGTGACATTCCCTCTGACTCATTCCAGATAAATAATGAGTTGTATTCCAAATGGCTTCCTTACCAAAGTTATTTAGAATAAATTAAACCAAACAGAATTGATAATTGCGGTTCACTTCTTCCTTCATACATCCTTTTTTTGAGCCTGTGTTGCTTAGATAACTTTGAAATTAGATAGTATAATACTTTTTCTTGTAAACATTTCATAAACTATTTCACATGTCAGTAATATTGGTATTTTTCAGTCTTTGAGGATAATGTTAGCAGTCCACGGTGAGGATAATGTTAGGATCTTTGGAGAATCATGGTAGTGGGAGGGGAAATGGTCTATGAGAGTCACACTTCATAAAGATGTTACTGAAGTGCTATAGAAACACATTTGCAGTGTTACATTTCCAGAAGTTACAACAAACATTTTGAAAATCTGTGTTTCTTTCAAACAGAACAGAAGAGGAAAGCAAACACAGACAAATTGCAGGATGAGATTGATAAACTGAAGGAGCAGTTGCAGCTCACCAAGTCCCAGTTAGAGGCTGAACAACAGGCTAACATGATCAGGTTTTCTAAGGTAATATGTACTAAATAATATGAACCTCTCAAAAGAATTAGTACTTTGTTCTCTCATTTTGTAACTGGAACAGAACAAAAATGTATCTACAGCTTGCATGCCTGGCAGCAATGGTGCTTGGGCATTAGAGCATATCTTCCCCCTCGCCCTCCCCATAATTTTGAACATCTGCTTTCTGCTTACTTTTGTTTTAGACATACTTTAAATGACTACTTAAGACAACACTTTTATTAGCACTTGCCAGTTCATAAGATAAGTGTGGCCTATACTGAAGCAGATAAAACTGCCTTGCTGTGGTGAAATATAAGCTATTTTTAATATTATGATATTTTGTGATGATTAAACATTTCTTACATATGACTGATTTTATATGTGACTTTATAAACTGAGTAAGATTTATTCTTTGCTTGAAGAAAGCAGTCAAGGAAGAAAGATTGAGAAGAAACGAAGCAATCTAGACCTCACATGTTGGTCTTTAAATGCTTAGAATTTGGTTGACCAGAGAGCCAAAGCAGAAAGTAATCTTAGCTACTGCTGTGTAAATAAAAGAGTTTAAACCAGAACGATTTAAAAGCTGTAGTTATCTGCTTGTACTCACATGCAAGGCTTTATTTAGGATGATACTGAGCCTGGTGGTAGTGCTTACTAGCTCCTAAAGAGAGAAAAAGTCTTTAAGTTACTTGTTTCTGGTCTGTTAAAGCTTGATAATTGGGGGAGGGGAGGGCTTTGTGATTCACTAAGGAGCAAATTCTTGGCATAAGAGACAAGATACTTCTAATGATTCACTTAGATATTGATCTTGGTATTGCAGTTTGCCCTGTATCACATTCAAAAGCAGGGTTTTGTGGCTGTTAACATAACCTGTGAGAACCTTGTCTTAATAGATCGCCCAATATTCAGAACTTCTTAGTGGATTTTGAGGACCTTCAAGCATAAACCATTAAGTCTGGAAAGGAAGACTACATTTTTAATTTAAAGGGAATCAACCAAACATCACTATCATTAATTATTTTCTTCCTGTTTTCAGAGCAAAAGCTGGTCTTCTGTAAAACATGCGGTGTTTCTTTTCCTGAACACAGCTTCAGACTCTCCTTTCTTCAGTCTTCCTGTTCCCCTTCTCCCAGGACCCTTCAGCTTCTTGGTTTTTTTCCATTTTCAAAAGTAACTGGATGACCAAATGCAGAGTGTGGGTAGCGTTTCACCTAGGAGTGCAAGCAGAGGCAGAATAATGAGCCTTGGCCCTGTGTGGACATCTCCTACGTATTCTACTCGTTCATTCTGTGCCTCAGTTTTGAGAGGTGTATCTAAACATATTTCTCCTGCCCCTGAAGCATTGTTTTTCTTATGAGATGGAACTTCAAGTATTCATAACAGTGCAGTGTAGATTTTTTTGGTGCCTTAGGGGCCCATTTTGAAGTCACTTGTCTTAGCTGGGACTCCTAAGTACAAGGGGACTGCCTGAAATGTCCTGAAGCTACAGCTTGCAGTGTTACACAACAAGAAGCTTTCAAAGCTTCTGTGTTTTTCTGGGATGTCAGGGAAGATAGAAATGTGAAGTGTGACTGGCTGCAGTTTGTCTGCCATGACTGACATCCACTGTCAATTCAGGTATCATGATGTTGTTGTCTTTTGATTGAAAGAGCAGGGGATCTTTCCCCTGTGTTTTGTTTTTTGGTTTTTGTTTTTTTTTTAGGAGAACCACTGCTAGAGGGAACTTGGATAAAAATTGTCATGCTTCCAATTCTTGGTCCCTTCCAATCCTTTGAGGTGAAAGGGTACAGAAGATCCTGTTCTTCATAAGTGTACAATGGTTGCTTGTTATAGTTAGTCACAGAATGCTGTGATGGAAAGATGTAGGGGTTAACTAAAAAAGTGTGTATATTCTGGACAGTGAAATGCAGAACTTTGAACAAGTTGAGGACTATACAAAAATAAGTGACTAGGTAATAGACTGGTAAAAGTAATTCAACAGATAAAGGGAAAAAATAATTCTAACTTCGTCTACAAAGTGATGGGTTCTGAGCAGAGTGTTATTACTGAAAGGCAAGATCTTAAGGTTGTGATACATAGTTCCGGGGAAATGTCAGCCCAGTGGTTGGTAGCAGCCAGCAAAGAAAATCAGATGCTACAATTTATTCTGAAAAATCACCGTGCAAGCCACAGCCTCAGTACTGTGTGTAGGTCTAGTCCCTTCATCTTAAAAAGGATATGATAGAGTTATAAAAGTTATGGAGATGGGCTACAAGGATGATCAGTCTGTATTTAGAATGACTGAGCATGCTAAGAGTTGTCAGTCTGAAAAAGAGGCAACAGCTTAGTGGGGATGAAGGCTGAGATACTGATGTCTGCGAAGTCATGAGTTACAGAGTGAATAGGTATCCATCATTCACTCTCTTTTCCAGTTCAGGACCTAGCCTCCACCAAATGAACCCAGCAGGAGATAGATTCAAACCAAAAAAAAGTACTCTGCTCTTCATACAACTTGTAGTAGACCCATGGAGCTCGTTGGCAAAAGGTGTTGCCTTTGGTAAAAGCTGATACAGCCACAAGGGAGGACTCCAAAAGTATATGAGAAATGTATCAAAGGTTACTAAGTTTACAAAACTGTATCAAGCTGAGGAAGTCCTCTGGGCTGAAAACAGCTGGCAGCTTGGAGACTGTTAAGGAGAACGGACCTGTTTGCTTGCCCTGGTATTATCCTTTTCCACTGATCCACTTACGGCCTCTGTGAGAAACAGAATGCTGAACTAGGTGGATCTTTGATATGACCAGGTAAGATCATTCATGTGTTATTCAATGAAAAATAATGAACTACCAAAACTTCTTGAAGTGTACTTGTTTTGCTAGCAAAATATATAGTTTCTACCCCAGAATTCTTCAGAAACTGGTGTTTTTTCATGTTTTTTGATGTCATAATGTTGCCCATCTAAAGTGACTGCTTTCCACACATAGTTTGGGTGCTTGAATTAGTATTGAATGTGGGGAAAATAACAAATAATGTTTTTAAAATAATTTCAGGAATGTGAACAGCAAAAATCAAAAGAAGAAGAAATTCTGCAATCATTTCATAAATGGAAAGAGGAGGAAAAAGAGAAATTGGCTGATGAAATAGAAAAAGTGAAAGAGATGTTTATGAAAGAGCTTAAGGAGTTATCTTCAAGAAATTCAACATTAGAAAATGTAAGTGGTTTAAATTTTCCAACATATTAAGGCAGGAATCCCTTATAGTAGATGGTAGTGAACTTCACATATTTGAAATGTAATGTAGTCATCTTAGAGGTCTTCTTAGAAAACTTTAAAAATAATGGTTGAATGATAGCCATAATCGTATCTTTGTATACTGGTACTTTATTAACATAATTTCAGTTCTTCTTTAAATAGCGTTGTTTTGGATGAATGTATTATGCTTTCAGCAGCTAAGTTAGTTTTTTCTTACTCCTCACCTTTGAGTGCCTGTTTATAGATTGGTAGATATTGTTCCTGTTGCTGTCTGTTAGGCATCCATTATATTAATATTCTTCTAACTGGCATGGAGGGGACTAACCTCTGCATTATAGTCCTGATATTAATATTCTTGTAACTGACATGGAGGGGACTAACCTCTGCATTATAGTCCTGACAGAGGAACTGCATGTATTTTCAATAGATGCTCTGGAAATGCTTTCCGGAGTTTTGACTAGAAAGAGAATTGTAAAAGTGTAGGTGGGTCAGAAAACAAATATATACAGTATTACCAGAGCAGCTTATATTTTGTAGCTGCTAGTTCCTGTGTATGTTTGCAAGGTATATTTATGTTAGATGTATATATTAATTATTACAGGAAATTTGATAAATGCTGAACTCATGAGAAATGTGAGAAGTGTCTGATGCAGTCTGTGTGTAGTTATGTTTAAAATAAATTTTGTATTAAATGACAGTTTTAGAAAACAAAATCTGTATACATATTCAGGTCTTCATTTTTTCCCCCCTCCTTTTAGCAACTGTTAGAATTACAAAAGTCCAATATGCAACAAAAATCCAATTTAGGGACGCTGAAGGACAGCCAAGAATTTACAGAAGAGAAACCTCAGAGTCCTCAGGATTATCACAATGTGGTTAAACTTCTTGAAAAACAGGTACATGTAACTTTTAATGTATTGCTTTTGACAGGCTACTTGTGTTCTTTTCACTTTTTTTTTATATCTGATTTTAAATCTGTAAGTAAAAGTCTCATCCCTCTCACTGTCTAGAATAGCTGTCTTTAAAGATTTACTACTATTTAGTACAATGTCTGTAATGGAAATCAAGGAATTATTTCCCTTATCCTTTATAAACAGTTATTTATTTATTGATATTCTTTATTATTAAATATATCTAGCTTTACCAAGTATGGTTGCAGTTCAATTCCAAAAGGCTCTGATAAACCATTTATGTCTGCTTATCTGTGAGGTTACTTATGGAAGAACTGGAATTTTCCATTTTGCAATATGAAAAAAAGAGAAACTTTCTGACAGGATTTGTCATCCTGTGGCTGACAAGGAAGTGGTAATGTGTTACCAACAAGAAATAAAGCTGTGTATATTGAACTAAATGGTAATGTGTTATTAACAGGAATTAATATTGATTTCCTCTATGCAGGAAAGTAAGTGGACATCTAGAATACAAGCCCTTCATCATGACCACGAGACAGAAAAGTCCCTGGTAAGTGGCACAGCAAACCACTTAAACTAAAAGGAGAGTTTTAATTTTCTTACCCTTTCAGTCATTTTTGCTATGCTATAATAATCTGTCGGATTAGAAAGTCTAGATATCAAGAGTTTATAAGAGTGTGTCCTCTTAGATGTATTTACTGCCTCTGTATTACTGTTATACTAGGGTTCCGTTAAGTCCAGGGTTGAAACTGAATTTATCATTTAAGAATCTGACATACACCTGAAACTGTATCTTTCTTTTGAAGAGCTTACAACTAATTGTGAACACTGTATTATACAGTGTTTTTTGTGTTTTGTGGATAGACTGGACAGTTGAGATATAACTTGCAAACATGTAGTTTTCATCTACCCTGTACCTTCTGCTACCATGGATCTATGGCATATGTCTCAATCTTTTTTTTCTCTTTTTCTATCACTTCTCTGCTGCTTTTTCTGTTGTAGCTTTCTAATGCAGAATCTGTTCAGCTTTTCCAGGAAAAAAACACCATGGCATTTTATTTTGCATCAGTTTATATATTTTACTGTACAAAGCTTTGTTCCTCAGATTTTTTTTATGTCTGCATTTCTTTTTAATCTCTTTCCTGCTTTGTTTCTCTTGCTTCTTTTCCTTTCATTTTCCTTTCATCTGCGTGACCATGTAAGAACTGAGCAGATCATAGTGGTCTGACCAATGCTTCTCCTCCTCTGGCAAGAAAGCAGTGGGGAGGAACCATGGAACATTCCCCAAAAAGGATGTAGTTAATGATACACCCACATACAATGCAAGAATAGAATAAGGGAGGAGTAACGTAAGTATTACTTTTGGGATGGTGCACCTAAAATACTGTCTCTTTCTTCTACATTCAGAACTAATATATTAGGTTTATCATGCAAATTCACATCTCCTTAAAATATTGTTATTTGACACCATTTATAACCAAAACATTTTTATTTGGTTGTATGCTTTTTCCTGCAATCTTATTTTTAGGCAATCTCAGCAATGTGTTTGTATGTCCCTTTCCTTGTATTGAGATTTAGGTAGTCTTCCTTGTGTAAATAAAAAGTGATCCAGACAACTGTTTTGTAATATATGCAAGTCCCAATGAAATCACAAGAGACATTAAGTTTTTGCTGAAAAAAATATTAAAAATATTTAAGCGTGACACTTGCTTGTTTAAACTTTATAGCGTTAAAATATTCTATGTAATATTAACATGAAGTTACTTTTCTTCTGATTGCTTTCTAGCTACTGTCACAGATTGAGAAGCTTAAGTCATCAGTGAGAGAAGACCTGAATAAAAATAACACCTTTTACAAGAGGAGGATAGAAGAATTGGGGCAGAGGCTTCAGGAACAGAATGATCTGATTATTACTCAGAAGAAGCAGGTCTGTTTTGTGAAGCACTCTATGTACTAACATTTGGTCTTTGATACATCTCTGGCTGCATATTTAATATTCCCAATTTGTAATAGTATTGCTGTAGTATTTTGGTTACACTTTGGAAATTATGTTGATAAATAAAAATCCATCTGGAAAAGAGATATGGGAATGTAAACCAGGAATTAAAACACAATTTAAAAGGAAAGGCTTAATAAACCAAATATTTTTAATAAGTTCAACACAAAGTTAAAAGATTACTAGGTCACAGTCACCAAAGACCTCTACAGATGAAAAATTTCTGATGGTGAAGAGGATTTAATCTGCCACAGAATAATCATAATGAGATTTAGTGTTTGAAATCTGAAAGTACGTGAATTCTCACATTAAAAATAAAGTATCATATTTATCACTGTGAGAATAATTAATTACTGTATGAAATTTAACAAGAGCAAGTGCCAGATTCTCCACCTGCGACAGGGTAGTCCTGACCGCTCGTACAAACTGGGGGACGAGAGGCTGGAGAGCAGCCCTGCAGAAAAAGATCTGGGGGTCTGGGTTGATGGCAAGTTGAATGTGAGTCAACATTGTGCCCTGGCAGCCAAAAGGACCAACTGTGTCCTGGGGTGCATCAAGCGCAGCATCCCTGACCAGTCGAGGGAGGTGATTGTCCCACTCTACACCGCACTGGTGTGGCCCCACCTTCAGTACTGTGTGCAGTTTTAGGCACCTCAATAGGAGGATATCAAACTATTAGAGTGTGTCCGGAGGAGGGTGACTGAGATGATGAAAGCCCTCAAGGGAAAGACTTAGGAGAAGTGGCTGAGGGCACTTGGTTTGTTCAGCTTGGAGAAGAGAAGGCTGAGGGGTGACCTCGTTGCTGAGGGGTGGCCTCATCTCAGTCTACAACTTCCTCAAGGGGGGCAGTGAGGGGGGAGGTGGTGGTCTCCTCTGGTGACCAGTGATAGGACACAAGGAAATCGAATGACGCTGCATCAGGGGAAGTTCAGATTGGACATTAGGAAAAGGTTCTTCATTGAGCAGGTGGTTGGTCACTGGCACAGGCTCCCCAGGGAAGCGGTCACAGCACCAAGCCTGGCAGAGTTCAGGGAGCATCTGGCCAGTGCTCTTAGTCATATGGTTTAGTTTTAGGTAGTCCTGTGAGAAGCCAGGAGTTGGACTCAATGATCCTCGTGGTCCCTTCCAACTTGAGATAGTCTATGATTCTATGAAATTACTTGTTTAGAAATGAATTGTTTTTTCTTAAAAATATGCTTTTGTTCAAACGTAACTATTGATTTTTTTGAGGCGGTTGGTGGATGGAGATCTGGGTGTTGTGGAGTTTAGACTA
This sequence comes from Strix aluco, assembly GCF_031877795.1. Lineage (NCBI taxonomy): Eukaryota > Metazoa > Chordata > Aves > Strigiformes > Strigidae > Strix > Strix aluco. The sequence goes on from NC_133932.1 coordinate 80,297,055, forward strand.
TGGGACGATTATGTGGTCCTTACAACCTATTCCTTTATTAGATGATGTGTTCTTTACAAATCAACATCTGATTTTACACTTTTTTTCTTGAGATTAATGTTAAACCTATACTTAAGTGCTTAAAGAATTAGAGAGACAAATAATAGCTTTTACATCTCCACCTTTACAAATTTGATAGCTGGAGCAATAGAGGACTTAATCCTAGACCAATTTCTTGCAGTAAAGTGACCTTTTTAAAGCAGAACAGTATGACCACAGATGTAAAATAGGTTTGGGGGGATCTTAGTTTGGTGTCTGTAGAATAAGTTGTGAAGACCTGCATTCTCAATCCCTTGAAATTGGAAGGGCTTGAGAAATAGCTAATACTTTTGTAGAATTCAAACTGAATGGACAATGAATTGAGGTACTACTGGCTGTATCCAAACTGATAAATGAAAGAGGACCAGGGTCCAATATCTTGTGCCAGCTCCGGCTGACATTGACTGTGTGTCTGTATGGTTTGGGTTTAGCTTCTGTTTGGGGAATTGAGTGCAGACATTGTTTTAATGATATAGGAGTCCCAAGTTTCCTGTTTTCTTTAGATCAAATTACAGCCAGCTTGTTTCCTTTGTGCTCTCAGTTTTGTTCAGTGCATGTCTTGGGTGTCAAATAGACAAAACTGTAGAGCAGACAGGAGAACTGTTCGTACATTTAAAATCAACGTGTAATTAAGCGTTTCCCTGGAGTGGAGCTAGACTTGCAAAGGTGAACATGAATTGCTGAAGCAGAAAGTATTGAGACTGTAAGTGCTGAAGTGGCCCATAAGCCTACTCATTTCACTTTACCGCTTGTAATAATGGGGTGTACAAAGCATGAATTCACATAAGACAACAAACAGAAATAAGTCTTCAGCATTCATTAAGCATGAATGAAATGTATGTTAGGCAGTAGAATAGAATTCCACAAAAGTAGTGTTTTTCTCCCCAAATGACAAACAGTAATTTCTGTAATGGAGTAGTACTGAAACTAGGTATTTTGTACTAAGCATTAATTTCTAGATATTGATCATTTACATTTGTAGCTATTTGTGTATCTCTCTTTTCTCTTTTAGATAAAAGAATTGTCCACAAGATCAGTTGCGAGCGTTAAACCATATGATGGTAAGTACAAACTGTAAGAAAAACCAAGTTTTGTTTCTAATTTCAGCAACCTGGCTGAAACAAATGTTATGACTCATTAAAAATATAGACATCAACTTTGCTAACTAAATATTGAAATCAAATCAGTACTGACGATTTATCTGTGTTTCACAGGGTACCTACCTGTTTCCATGCTATGATTTGCAAAGATAATGTTTTGCAGCTGTAAGGACTTCTAACGTACAAAGTTGATTGCTTGAGTAGTGAAGAGATGTGACATATAGCAAGTCTATTTTATATTATGTAAACAACTTTTGGCTTTGCTTTATGAAGTGTAATTTTAATTGTTTTTTTCATGCTTGACTGTCCTTGGGCTGCAAAACTCACAAAAGGGAAAATACTGAAAGAGTAGACAAAATTGATGAATTTGTCAGTTAAGATACAGATGTTCAAAGAATTTTAAGAATTCTGATGTTTTTGTCTGTGCAATGCTTTAACATCTGAAGTCCATTACAAACAGCTAAACCTGATAATAGTGTTCTAGGATGCAGTCCTGCAACCACAAACACCCGTATATTTGATGCTGCAGTTGCAGTGACTTGAAATAGATTTATTGCAATAGATGATGACAGCTGAATTAATTTTAATCCCAGTTTGGAAACCATCTTGCTCTATTAGCAAGACATTGGCTTGAGCTGAATCTAACAGCAGGGAGTAGGTTAGTTTGAGGAGAGCATAGTAATAGTGTGGCTGTATGGCTGGAGCTGGGCATGTTCAGCCACACTGAAGCACAGACAAGTATGAGACCGTGGCACACAAGCGAATTTGCTCCTAGGCCCCAAGCTGATGTGAGGAATGTAGAATTGAAGTGATAATTCACTCCAAGGCTACACTCTATACACGATATAGATAAGGTTTGCACTAATTGAGATGGAGTGTGGATGCAGCAGATCCTCTTTGGGGAATACAAGCCTCAATCAGACTAGACTAAGTAGCTTTCGGCCAAGGCTTCTTCCCTGGGACGCAAAGGGACAGCATACAGATGTGGCCAAAGAGATGATCACATTCCAGCTCAGTGATGATTTAGTTACTAGTTTCTTTTCCTGATTCTAGAAGTATTAAAAATGTTAAGCATATATAGAGACATACTTTTATGTTGTGAAGGACCATTTTTTACTTTGTAAATGATTATTTAATTTTTTCCCCATTAAACCCTGAAATTATGTCATTTACAAATATGATTAAATATTGCTACATTTAAAAATCTGTATAAATCTGTTAATATTTACTATAATAGATTTACATTATTTTTTATTTTTATGCTATTTTAGTGAACACTACTGTAGAGCATCTTGAAGAATCTAAACCAAGTCTACCAGTGATGCATGGTAAGTTTTTTTGATAGGTCCAGATCCAATACTTTCAAATCTAACACTCTGTCTTCTTAAATGTGTTGCTTGTCAAATCATAGCTGTAAGAGTAGTTATATTAAAAGAGCGAAATTTGAATTGCTTTGCTGTCTGTCAGTATTGAGAATTCCTGTCGTGTAAAGGTGCACTATTGAAAAGAAAAAATGAAACACAAAATAATTTGAGAATATTTCCTAGCATGTGTATAGTATTAAAACACTTTAAGGTAAATTAAACTAACTGAGGAAATAAAATTATGTTTTCTTATAGAAAATATGCTTGTTTGGTATATGCATAAGCTAGATAGGTATATGCATGTACTAGAATTTGTCTAGGGAAATGTGTGGAGATGTTTGTTTATAAGTCTTGAAATACTGTATTTTTCATGTAACTTCAAATGTCAAGGAGGAAAAATACAGAAGAAATAATCAAAACAGACAGTTGTCCCAGAGTATGTTCTTCCAGAGTATATCTGTCATTGCATATAGACATTATTTAGTTATTTTCACTTGTGGCATTGTGATATTGTTTAGAAGTAGGGGGAATGGATGAACCTCCGTTTACATTGGTTTGTACTTTGTGAAAATAGTTTTCTTTTTTTTTTCTCACTAGGCAAAGCAATAAAGAGTATTGTTACCATACCAATATTCTGTGATCAATTAATTCTTTATTTTCATTTTAAGTAGGAAAGTAATGAAAAATGAACTTTGAGCAAGTGAAATATTTAAATATTTAAGACGTTTATTAATTTGAATTATTTAATTATAATTAAATAATTATTTTTGTTATATTTCTCTTAGTTTTAAAACCTGTCAAAGGGAGACAAAATGGAATTTGTCTAAGAAAGATGTACAGAATTTTTCTTTTTCAACAAATTCAAAAAGTTCTGAAAAGATGTGGGGATAAGGGGTAGTATACAATAGAAGCTTTCAATAACTTGTTGAGGAATGAAAAACTGATGAGTATGAAGTGTTGTTGTGACGAGAATTATTAAAGGAAGGAAAATAGATTTTGTTTATTGTAACATTATTTGAATAACACAAAGATTTTGTTCTAATCTATGCAAGGTTAGTAGTTCATTGCTTGAAGCTTTTTAAGTGAAACTATATAGATGAAATGTTGTGTAGAGAAAAGTAATAATATATTAAGTATCAATTATTAGTAATAGTATTTTAAATAATCTAATTCTTTTTCATTCAAACGAGCTTCATTGCGCCATCACAGTAGTGCTGGTTCTGGCTAAGAGATCTCACAGCAAGTAGCTTGGCTATTGCCCTGAATTTAGGAAACAAGTTTTATGAACAATATTGCTGCTAAGGGCTTACACACCAAGCTTGTCAAGCATTGCTTTCTTAGTGCATTTACTTTCATTTGTACTGAGGAGGAAAACAGTTCTATGAACATGAGTATTTTTCGTACTCTGACAATTTAAATCAGCTCATTCAGATCTTTCCCAATTTCCTATTCTTCCAAATATGAAGTTTGTGACACGTTGTGAAACTTCTCAAGATAGAAAAGGCTGTTCCTGCCACTGATATACAAAAGTTTCACTATCAGTTTATTATGAAGCCTCAGAGAAAGTGTTTCCTTCAGATTCCTTTGCTGATGATTATTTTATTTATCTCTGCAGGTCTCTCTGTCTGTCCCCTTTCTTCCCTTCTGGATTTTTTTTAAACTTACCCTACCTAATTTCTGGATATAAAGGTTAGCAGAAGTTACAGTGTCTCTCTCAAAATTTTCAGGGCTCCTCAAGGGATTAAATACTGAATTAAGACAACATGGCTGCTTTTTGTGTCATTATGAAAATGAAAGCGCTCACTGGTGACTTCTGTACACAAATTTATTTAGCACAGAGCATCTCTGAAATCACAAGAGCTGTAGTTTTCCTACCAAACAATTGCCTGCATATGGAATATCTTCCTTTTTTTTTTTTTTTTTTTCCTTGTTTGAAAGAAAATTAATTCTAGACAAGGCTCTTCAATGTGAACCTTAAATACACTTTTCAAAGTTGCTTGGAAGTTTTTGCATCCTAATATTTGTTCAGCACATCTTAAACCTGTGTTATGAAAAGATACCCAAATTACAAATGACATATTTTAGGTGTAAAGTAGTGGAATAACTCTTTTAGTCTGGTGCTTTTGTGTTAACGTTCCTGATTTCTTGTGAGAGCTAATAGTGTGCCTTGAATGCCATCCTGGCTGACCATTCTTCTGTGCATTTCTGAGCTAGCTGTAGGGTTTTGTGCAGATAAAACTTCAGTCTTAGTTTCAAAGATTCCTTCAGTCTCACAAAAAGGCAACAGTTTAATTATGTTGTTTTTTTTTTTTAAATCATGTTCTAAAATCAGGCTTTGGCTCCTGTATTACTCATGAAATGTTGATACTTGTTCAATGTTTAATCTTTGTAAGGTCAATAATATTAGGTGGAATTGAAGGCAGTAGTTAAAAAGCAAAGACATTAATTAGATTGTCCATTAAAACCTATGTCCCAGTCTTCACACATGGTGTGGACTAAGGCCCAGCTATCATTAGGGACATAGCTGAAGCATCTGAGGAAAATTGAGTCAAAGTAGCCTTCCTATACAGTTAACAGAGGAAAGGGGCACCTTCAGAGTTTGGTTCAGCTGAACTAAGATCTGAATTGCTCTTTGAAGTTGCCTGTGTCTCTTCATTGACTGTAGAAGGAGTCTGAGATGACTAGGCTTCTAACTTAGAGGCCTCAGGTAAGTGTCAAAAATTTATCATATTTAAGAATATTGGTTTAAAGTTAATATTTATGCTGCTTATGCGCAGTGTATGGCTTCCTGTTGATTAGTTAGGAGAAAAATATATGAAGTGTGTTGATTCAGAGATGATGGTCAAAATTGTAGGTATAAGTCTGGCAGCTCTTTGGATGTGAAATTTGAGTATAAATTAAATGAGTATATAATGACTATAGCGATGGTTTACATTGCAAGAAGTGCAGCAATTTACAGCAAATAAGTTTTACATTTTGTCCTGGGTTTTCACACTGCAAGTGCAAAGTACTTACTGTAGGTGATACTCCACTATAGATAATTGTAACACTTCTGTTCAGGCTGAAAGTTCTTTAGCATTTAATATTTCAGAGTAAATAGACAGGATTTCTTCTTTAAATGTTGGCCAGAAGACTGCTTTTCCAATAGTACTGTCAGAATATTGGGATTTTTTAAACTAGTTGATAAGAACAGACAAATAATATATGATATGCTTGAAATATACACAGCCTGAATTTTTCATTATTGTATTTTTCTATTCCACCAGCATAGAAATTGTCTTAAAATATAATTTAAAACAGATATCTCATGATTTGTCAAAGTATTCCAGGCACATAATTTTTCAGTAGTATCATTGTCCACTGGAGAATTTAAGGCAACCTGTACTTTTGATACATCTCATCTATGTTTCCACAAATATTAGCTGGCAGAAGAGAGATTCTGGAAGATGTGGCATGACAGACATCATCGTTCTGGTGATCATCTTAAGGTTGTTGGCCTTAATGATGGCTAATATTAATATGGCTTGATTTGGGCCAGTGAGAGATGAGTACGACCAGCCTGCATTGGCTGGTGTTGGAAGCTGCCGTTTCATTAGGTTCAAGCCTGATGCTGACAGGAACCATTCTTCTGAGGCTAAAGATAGAGCTAGGTTTGGGACTGAGGCTGATGATATATCAGGAGGATGTGTCTAGAATTTGCCACTGGTCTAGGTATAGGATCTAGCAATAATACCATTTGCTTAAGGTCAGATGTGGGACTGTTGGGGAGGACCAGATGAATTAGGTTTGGAGCTGTGGTTCACGCCAGCAGAAGTTGTCAATTTATGGCAGGGTCTGCAAAGGGCTGGTATCACCCAGAGACATCTGGTTATTGCTGAGCCAATGTTTGGCAGGGATCACTGAGCTTGGGTTAGGGTTAGGATTAGGCTTAGACAGACATCAATTGGAAAAAAGAGTTATGTTTGAGTTAAGAAGGATCAATTAAGCAAGGTGGCAGCAGCAAAGCCGGACTGATTAGGTTTAAGTATGAAGTTGAAATTTATCTCTATTTTGTAGCCAAGAAAGGGGTGGAGATGAGAGCCGGGGTTCAAATTGGGTCAACGAAAAGTATAATTGAGGTTGCATCTGAACTGCAAGACTGATGTAATCTCCAGTTCTACCAGTACCCTGGTAGTCCAAAGCAGGTGATCTGCTGGAGCACAACATGCCTCCTGCCTTGCTTCAGCCTCCTGGGATCCACTTCCAATAAGGCAAGGACACAGTTTGGGTGTTCAGCTGGAGTGGGGAGCTGAGAAGTGACCAGAGCAAGGAAGGTGGCAGTGTGTCTAGGTTCAACATTCAGGCTAGGATGAAAGCTAGGAGTAAGATCCTGGCCAACAAGGTCTGATGTTGAAGATGCTGATGTAGAGCAGTGTCCACCAGGGTCAGCTGAACTCGCTTTAGGGCTGACAGGGAGGTAACTGGCTCTACTAAAGTCAAAAGTTGTAGTGATTTCTTGTTTAAGGCTAACATTTGATTGTGGCTTGGTGAGATTTTGGGCAAAAAGGTCGGATGAACTTGAGGAAGTTACAGTAATTCAGAGTAGTTAGGATTTCAGTCTGCATCAGCAGCATTGTTTTAGATTTGAAGTTAGTAAAAACTGCTTTGTACAGATTTGAGGTCTAGTTGGGTAGTCAGACTTAAATGATTCCTAAAAATAAGCTTAGTAATATTTAAATGCTGCTGATTTCAAGGATGTGTACTAAGGTAAGAGCTGAGAGGTCTGATCAGTTGGCTGGAAGCAGCACATCTCTGGTAAACATAAGGAGAGGGCTCCTTAAGGGGGCTGATCTCCACATGTGTGTATAAACCAGAGGAGTGGTGAACCAAGTCGCTTTTTCTTACATTTGATTCCATTGATGTTTAATAAATATCTCTTAGAATGCGTGTACAGTAAAGAGAAAGAAAAGACCTGCTTATGCTGGAGAAGTTGCTGTTCACAGCTGTTGCACTCCGCTGTGCCTTAGCTTTTGATCTCCTCTGTCATCATGCAGTGAACAGCAATATTACACGTAACAGTAATACATTTTGGTTTTGCTCCAATCAGTATTCTTTTACTGATTTTTAACTTCCTCTGTTTCTAGTATATTGAGGAAGAGAAGCATGTACCTTTATGCCTGATCAGCAGACTCTTTTCAGGTCTGAGTTCTGGGAACTGGGCTTTTCCTGTTAAATTAAGTTACTTGACAAGGGCTTGTGCAGAGATGAGTCAGCTCCTTTAAGCATATTGCATTTGAATAAAGTACAGGTAAAACAAGTATAGATTAAATCCAGTTACACAGCAACTGGCTTACTGTCTAGTACGTCCAGCCAAGAAACTCAGAGGCCTCAATGCCCACGCAGCTAAATTAAATCCCCCCAGAACATGTCATCTGTGCTTCAGGCTCTGTCCTCCCAGAACAGGCTCACTGCAGGCTTTTGGGAATGATCCCAAACTGTGCCTGAGAATTGTTTTGGAGAATGTTAGTTGGTGCAGGGCAAGTGTGGCAGGAGCAATAGTGTGGAGGATCATGTTCCAGTGCCCAGGAATGCTCTGGCCACTGTTAAATTTTGCAGCCTTAGAGGCTGAAAGACCAGAAGCCTATTTGTCTGGGTTTGGTTTTTAAGTGTTTCCATAAAATTTATTGACATTTGCATCTTGTTAGCATCTTTTGATGGTGTAAGAAGCATTTTTTTAGAGTTTATTTAGTACAAGTTATATGGGAGCAAACCTTAAATCTGGTAACCTGTTTGGAAAAGCAGGTGAGAGGCTAAATATAACCTCAAGTATGGAAAGCATGGAGAGAGCAGCTACCGTACACAAGCATTTACACCACCAGTTTTAGTCCCCTTCACGTGGGGAATATTGGAGATGTGACAGTAAGTGTCACTTTGCTCCAAGTGCTCATTTCATTGTGATTACCCATCACAGTGCATCCATGTGTGTACCCCAATTGTATGAGAAGTGCTGAAGAGCAGGCATCTTTACTGCAGCATCACTTCCTCCTCTTCTACCCATACAGTGTAACAACCATTTCTAGTGCCAAAGGTTTCTTGTGAAGGCTGGAGCAAACATATGTTGGCCCAAAATGTTGGCCAATAAATTGTTTTCTCCTATATTGCCAGTAGTTGAATGCTGAAAGTATAGTTTGTGCATCTCTGTTATCATAAAACCTAGAAGAAATTCAAGTTCTAGTTTTCACTAAAATAAATTAATTTTAGGAATTAATTTAGGAAGGTGAATATTAACATTTTAAAAACCTGAATTTTTATTAGTCTACATATAAGCATGTTCATGCATCTCATATCTGAAGTCTATGAAATTGTAAATAAACTCTGGCTCCATTTATATAAAGCAGATTGTACCTGACAGCCTATGGAATGATAATTTCAATGTGTTTAGGAAGCTGTTTTTAGCAGAGGACATTTCAAGATTTCTTTAAAACATGTGATAATACTGAATCTCATTATATTGGAGTGACTGAAGATTTTTAAATTAGTTTTATTGGAAATTATCATATATATATATATATATATAAATTTTTTCTATGTTTTGCACATATGGACTCAGTACTTAATAGTTCTCCAGAACAATGAGTTAACATTTTTTCCATATATTTTTGAGGATTTCTATGTCTGTCCATTTCACTTGCCTTTTGTAAACTTTTAGCATCAAATTGCGCATAAACTATTTTAAAATGAATTTTAAAATTAAAATGCTTCTTATGAGAAATGAATGACAATATTCATTTACTTAATCCTAGGTGGCCTTGTCGCTGTAGATGCCTAAAAGCATCCCACCTGGCCTCAGGGTGCCATTCCAGAAGGGCACGGGTTTTTCTATAGTTGTGTGGGCAACTGAATTGCTTCTGGGGGGACTGTTGTATTGGGGTCTCCTCTACAAAAATGTACCACCAGGGCAGTGAAGAGTCACAGTGCATTGGGTTTGTGATTAAGCAGGTTGTCAGCAATCAGGAAAATTGACATCAGTGTATTTTTTTTTTGCTTAACTTTCCTACTCTGGACCTTGACCTTCTTCTGTCCTGTTTGTCTGGTGTTCCTGTTCTTCCTGGTTATTAGAGCAGGCACCCTTGGTGCATATGCTGGAGCCCATAGAGGAGCTTTCAGAAGAGGAGAAAGGTAATGGTTGATTCAGCTCAAAATATAGAGGCATGTGTTTCTTGAAAATAAAAAGTAAATGTAATTTGATACCTACAATATTTTTCATTGTATTTCAGTATGCTTATGTGATTTGGGTGGGAACATTCCTTGTTTGCGTCAGTCTCCTGTTTGCTATTGATCCTTGCAAATATTATGATTTCCTTATCCAAGTTCAATGTTTTTATGAAAATCTGGCTGACTCTTTAAAGCAGGCATATTCCATACGTCTCAAGGCACTTGAGCTAAACAGAGCAGAAATGTTTGATGGGGAATAGCCCCTTACTAGGAAATTTTTGGGGCTGATGCAATGTGTGATTACTTCTTTTTCAAACACAGCGTAAGCGGATAAAGAGTTCAGATAGAAGGAGGAAGTTGGTGGTGGAGGTTGAAGCTGCCTACTTTCATAAATGCACCAAAGATACTTTTGCAAGTAATCTAAGTTACACCTACCTCTAAGCAGCCACAGCTCCAGCCAGGGTTGTGCAATTCTGAATGAAATTACGTAGCCCAGTGTTGGCAGCTGTTCTTCTGCTTCATCTGAGGATAACTTGGAGAAGGCCAGTTTTTCAGTGGCAGAACAGAAAGCATTGTCTCATCCTGCATAGCATTCTTCTCCTGAAGAAGGCAAACAGTACTTCAGATGAAACACCAAATAGCTGAATAGCATAATAATCTCTGCTGTCTGCAAAAATCAAAATCAGTCTTGAACCTTATAGCCAATGAGTTTAAATTTTGAAGGAATTATGCTGTTTTGGAGAAAAAAAAAAAATGTTGTTCAAATACGTCTGTGTGTAAGTGAGAGGTTTCCCCAGGGAAAATCCAGTGACTGAACAATCTGAAATAAAGACGGCTTGCATTTTTGCCGTTCTTTCTGCTATTTCTCTTGCTTGCCATCTTCTCTCTTGATGGATTGTCTTTGATTCTTCTGCTGTGCCTAAAGGCATGGCCTGCAGTGGAAAGGAGAGAAAGAAAGAATGCAGTCTGAAAAGATAGACCAAGATTTTTGTGTTTTCGGTGACAGCCATTTGTAAGGGAGAGTGTGAAAATTCTTGACTTGGCACATTATTTCATAGGATTATGTAGGAGCTGAGACAGTGGACCAGACTTAAGGTCCCTTGTCTCTGAAGTTGCTAAATCTAGTATTTAGAGGTTTTTTTTAAAAAAACAAAAAGGAATAAGAAAACAGTTCCTTAAATACTTGGCTTCAGCAAAGAGGATTTGGCTTGAGTTAATTAGCAAGAATTAGTATTTTAATTAATTAGAATAATGCTGGATAGTCTTGTTACGCATATTAGTATGTAGTAATCAAGAATTTTAAAATTATTTTAGATCTATTTTATTGTAAGGATTAACATCTGAAAGGGGCAGGGTTTTCAGAAGGCTCCTTGGAGCCTTCCACTTTAAATTGTCTCATGTCTGGCTTTCTGGGAGGGTTTCATACTGTATAATACACCTTTTCCTGACTAGAGATAGTCTGATAGCCCTATGTTTCCTCACTGACCGGTAGTTTGCCTCTTTTTAGGACTCAGTTCTCCAGCCAAATCACTTTTAATCCCACCTCGGTCAGGGACTGAGTTGTCCACACAGTTCCCAAAGCCAGGGAAGATTTCAGCCAGATTATGTCTTCAACACAGGTCTATTAATACAGTAGCTGGACTCTTTTTCAGTTTTCATGATGTATAGTTCTTTCAAGGATCCATTGGAAGCCACTTCCTCAAAACAACTTAAATATCATTTGTGTATCTTGAGGTTTCTTTGGGTCCTCTTCAGGGTGCTTATCTTTCCCTTAAAGAAAAATGAGAAGTAAATGGAGCTGCTTTTTAAGCAATCATTGATTAAAAATAGAAGTGGCACATCTGTTTTGAAAGAAAATACTTGAAAGTCACAATATGGAATTATTCCTTCAATTATGTCCTTGTCTGTGGGCTGCCAAATGACTCTGCTGCCCTGTAAGGCATACCGGAAAGAGACAAAGTCCTGCCCAAGATTTACCTTTTATTCCAGGGGGCAAAGTTGGGAGTGTGGTTTACAGCATGCTTTCCTGTGATGTTGCATACCCTTCTATGTATGCTTTGCCAGCTTTGCTGACCACTGGCAGACAGAAGCAGCTACCGTGGTGCCACAGATTATTGGTTCACTTGGTATAAGTGTCATTCAGTAAAATTTTGTCTTGCCAGAGACACTTTATAGGCAGGTTCCAGATGGGTGTTTTGCTTCTTTACTCCCCTGTATGACCCTGTAATACTTTGGCCTAACTTAAATGTCAGTCTTTAAGTTAGATGGAAGAATCTGTCTAGATGATTCTTTATTTCTTGCCTAAGAGTTCATGTAATTACTGACACTTAAAGTGAGGGAAAGAGATACAAACTTCTTTGTCTGCTTTTAAGTATGTATGATGTCATAGACCTGCATGGAAGAAAAAACAACACTGAACTTTGTCCTTGAAAGAGTTTTGAAGATAAGTATTACCCATCATGAATTTTCTGTGAAACGCTCTGGCTCAGACTAAGGTTTTGTCTTTATCAGACTTTTGAAAGTGTTACAACTTTCCAAAGACTTAATTTCAGTAGGTGTTTTTTATCAGAGGACATTATGTTGTTTGAAGCTTTTCTTGAAAACAGGTTTGTCATATTCCTGTTCTAATTCCTGCTAGAGTTCAGCTTTGATTTGAAATACCACTTTTAGAGAACTTATCAGAAGATAGTCTTTCTTTATCAGAAGTTTCCAAGTACAGTTCTAAAAGTAAAGATCTTTGCTGCTAAATATTCAGGCATGTATCTTTACAGTGATTCTGTAACATGAAAAATAAAAGATATTTGTGATGGTGAGTATGAGGTACTGAGGTATAGATTCCAAGTGAACTGCCTTCTGTAAGCTAGCCCAAGATTTTAAAAAGAATACAATTCCATGTAGACAAAAAATGCGCATGTATGTCTATGGTGTTTCTAAAAAATGCATGCTTCAGTGCAGTTTTTAATTGTCTCGTGTACTGTGGATTTTTCAAATGTCTCTTAAATGCATTTTTCCATTCTTATTTCAGAAACTGAGAAAGGTGATCATAAAACAGGTAGAAGTAAACACTATTTAATAAATGCTTTGAAGACTGATCCTTCTTTAACTAAAGAATTACGAGTTGTTTTGGAGCAAGCCCTGGAGGACAAGCTGGAATCCCTGGGAATTAAAGCAGTAAGATTATTTTAAATCATGTAAGGGGGGTAATCTTTGTCCCACTTTTTTGCTATTCTCTTTCACTCTTGTACCACAACCCTCAACCTATAAAATCCAAAGCTAAATTTCCATGTGTTGTAAGTGTAATTCATTACCCTGAGAGGATGTCCATCAAATTGCAACTGTGGAGGATATGGCTACACCTGTGAGCAGTGTTATCAACTTTTGTGATTTCTTTACAAGCTTTGTGATATTTGAAGTTTAAAAGAGTGTATATGATTGTAGGATATAAATCCCAGAAAAAATAGCCTCTCTGTTTACAGTACAATTTGTTTCCTTAGGGTGTTCGTGGTATCCCAAGTGATCGCTTAAATAAAATTTTGCGTGCTATTGAATCTGCTAGAGAAGGCAAACAGAAACAAGAGCCTGATATTCACCGAATTCGAGAGCATCTTGAACACCAAGTTAGCTTTAGGGTTGAAGAGAAATCATCTTGGAATAGACCTGTTTCCTGTTCTCAGCTTCCTTCAGAAGGTTAAAATGATAATTTTTTTTTGTTCTCTTACATTTTATAACTGCTATTTAAGGTTTTATTTCACAACATTTCTGTATAGTCACTTTCATCATTTTTCACATAAATATTCTATATAGTTATGGCCAACTAAACAGTTTCCGTTAAAGGGTTCTTGACATTGTGTTTAACTGCAGAAATCTTAGCTCCTATATTGGCAAAATACATAGTAACACTGAACTGCTTTGAAGAAGAAAATTACTTTTTTTCATCTTTTTTGTAAAACTATAATGTGCAGCAGAGGCCTCTTTAATTTTAGAAAGGAAATATAAAAGATACCAAACCTTGTTTCTAATAATGAGATAGATAACTTCTCTTGCAGATAAACAAAAGTGCAATCAATTGGGAATTTCCTCATCTGCCACACCACAAAAAACAATAAAACGGTCTTCAACAGCTGTCCGCCCAGCTGAACAAAGAACAGCCATCGCTGAGAATACATCTACACCAAAGTAAGAGATGCTCTTCTCATAGTACTCATACCTCAGGTAACAATCCTATGGGTTTGGGTTTGGGTATTCGTGACTGATGTGAACATTTCCTGATAACCTTGTAAGAAGTGAGCAAAGAATTTACATTACTTCTATATAAATTTTATGCTTACTTAGTTGACTGTCAGTCTTGAAATAACTTGCCTTGTTATTTTTAGATCCAGAAAGCTTTTTGGAAATGGAGCTTCCAGAAAGACATCTAGCATCACGTATGTTTTGTTCCCTTGTATTTTTGAAGAAAACATTTTTGGTGACTGAATATTCACATGCTTGCCTCACAAAAGCTGCTATTAAGCTAAAATTATAAATACTTTCTGGAATGCATATTTCATATTTTGTTTTAAAGTATTATTCCATTTGAGTGTGTTGTTACAATTCCTGAAAGACAGCATGTTCTCCTTTCAGCAGATGTATTCTCTGTTGTGAACTAGAGAGGGATATTCAGTAAAATCAGGTAGTATCAATTTCTTTAGTTTTGTTCTCAGGTGCTTTTTCTGACCCAGTTAAAAGCATTTAAAGACTTTGGTGACCTAATTTTTTCAGTTTATTGATATTGTCTTATTATGACCAAAATTAAACACAATATTCCAGACTCCACTCACATCAGGTACATTACTTTGTAATTTCCTGCACTGAAAAATTCCTAAATTGCTGTGGATGTTGTCTACCTTGACTTCAGTAAGGCCTTTGACACCGTTTCCCCCAGCATTCTCCTGGCGAAACTGACTACTCGCGGCTTGGATGGGCACACACTTCGCTGGGTAAAAAACTGGCTGGATGGCCGGGCCCAAAGAGTTGTGGTGAACGGATTTAAATCCAGTTGGCGGCTGGTCACGAGTGGTGTCCCCCAGGGCTCGGTTTTGGGGCCACTCCTCTTTAATATCTTTATTGATGATCTAGATGAGGGGATCGAATGCACCCTCAGTAAGTTTGCAGATGACACCAAGTTGGGTGGGAGTGTTGATCTGCTCGAGGGTAGGGAGGCTCTGCAGAGGGATCTGGACAGGCTGGAGCGATGGGCTCAGGCCAACTGTATGAGCTTCAATAAGGCCAAATGCCGGGTGCTGCACTTCGGCCACAACAACGCCCAGCAGCGCTACAGGCTTGGGGAGGAGTGGCTGGAGAGCTGCCAGTCAGAGAGGGACCTGGGGGTGTTGATTGACAGCCGGCTGAACATGAGCCAGCAGTGTGCCCAGGTGGCCAAGAAGGCCAATGGCATCCTGGCTTGCATCAGAAATAGCGTGGCCAGCAGGGACAGGGAAGTGATCTTACCCCTGTATTCGGCACTGGTGAGGCCGCACCTCGATTACTGTGTTCAGTTTTGGGCCCCTCACTACAAAAATGACATTGAATCACTCGAGCGTGTCCAGAGAAGGGCAACAAAGCTGGAGAAGGGTCTGGAGCACAGGTCGTAGGAGGAGCGGCTGAGGGAACTGGGGTTGTTTAGTCTGGAGAAGAGGAGGCTGAGGGGAGACCTCATCGCCCTCTACAACTCCCTGAAAGGAGGTTGCAGAGAGCTGGGGATGAGTCTCTTTAACCAAGTGACAAGTGACAGGACAAGAGGGAATGGCCTCAAGTTGCACCAGGGAAGGTTTAGACTGGATATTAGGAAG
The DNA here is from genome assembly GCF_031877795.1 of Strix aluco. Lineage (NCBI taxonomy): Eukaryota > Metazoa > Chordata > Aves > Strigiformes > Strigidae > Strix > Strix aluco. The sequence goes on from NC_133932.1 coordinate 80,312,619, forward strand.
TATTTCTTTAGGTTGTTAGGCGTTGGAATGGGCTGCCCAGGGAGGTGGTGGAGTCCCCATCCCTGGAGGTGTTTAAGAGTAAGGTTGACTTAGCGTTGAGGGATATGGTGTAGTTGGGAACTGTCAGAGTTAGGTTAATGGTTGGACTAGATGATCTTCAAGGTCTTTTCCAACCTAGACAATTCTGTGATTCTGTAAATTATTTTCATCTAACAGAATGTCAGAACAGACTTCCTGTGGTACAGATTTGTTGACCCTGAACTTTGTTCTCCCTGCTGATCCATGAAAGCCTACCCTTGTTTGCCTGGCAAGACTTGTTATATATTGGCCTGTTGTTTTGTAAAGATAGTTGCATGGATAGAAATAGACATGTCTATATAAGAGATAATTCTGTGATAACTTTCTGAGTTTACTTAGCAGCATGATTTCTTTTAAATAGTTCTATGGATAGCTAGAAGTTATGGGAGTTCCTGTTATTTTCATGCGAGAAATATGCACATGTTATTGGAAAGGAAAATACAAGGAAGCTTAAATATGTATATAGCAATGCAGTCACTGAAACCCAGTAAATCCTTGGTTGGCTTGTATGTATTTTTGCTTAGAACTCCACCATTCAGCTCAGAGGAAGAAGTAGATGAAGATGATATTAAACAGTATTACACGTCACCAGAAGTATTGCAAAAGCAGTCAAAAACATCAAGCAGCAAAATCAGTGCTTTTCAGAAGGCTTCTGGCAAAAGCAATATAGATGGGATGGAGGACAGTGAAACTGAAGAAACTGGAACACCTGGCAGAACTTCAAAAGGTATTTTCACTACTTTTGTATATGCATGTTGTAACAGCTGTGCAGAATTTTGCATTTCCTGATAATATTTCTGTGTTAGAAAACATAATGAAGCCAGACTATCTAGTCTTAAGTGTATATATATTTGTGTGCACTTTATGTTTTTGCTAATGTGTTTATATAGTAGTTAGAGTCAGTTCAAATTAGATGTGTATCATGCTATTTTATATAAATGCAGAAAAAGAGACAATCTCTGCCTCAGAGAGACTTTTTTTACTTATTTTTACTTTGTGGAGGATTTCTAGAGGGTTTACAGTAAAGCCTTTTACTTGTGAATGGAAACTGACAATGTAATTTTTTGTGAACTTTAGGAACAGTTATTCAAAAACTGACTGAACAAGTTGGAAAGAGTCTTTCTAACCATGGAAATAAGAACAAACCAGCTGGAGGGATTAACGTTGCACAGGCATTTATTAAGAAAGAAGAGGTGAAAGAACTGAAGGTATCACTTTTAATAGTCATTTAATTAAGTAATTGAACTATATATATATGTTACTTTTTTTTTTTCATGCTGAAACCATCTTGACACAGTGGTGAACTTAATTCTCAAAGACAGTTTTGGAATTACAGCGAAGTGGTATTTTTGGGTAGATCTGCACTGGTATATAGTCGTGAATAGCTGTGGCAAGTGACCTTCTCATCCACACTGCTTATTAGCTTATACCATGACTGGTTTGGATCACTACAGCTAGCCCAAAGTTTGGGCACAATTGGTATCATTTTCATCTCCTGTTCTAGCAGCATAGAGGGAGCCCTTCTTTGCTTGGTTTCCTAATATCTTGTTTTGACGGAGGAAAAAATGAATTTGCTTATCTAATATTTTAAAATATTTTTATTTCTAGAGCTTTATCTGATATGGAAATTTTAAATACATTTTAATGAGGGGACAAATTCCGTTTTTGAGTATGGTCTTTGTTCTGCTGCATCCATTTACAATCATATACTGTTTTCACTAAATCAGATCTATCACTGATGTCTCTCCATTGAGTATGGCATGTGTTCACCATCAGAATACTAACACAACTTATTCTTTACCCTTCAGGCTCCTAAGGTCCCAGTCTTGCCCTCAGTTTAGAGTTTTATAATTGGTAAGCCACTTTGATGCAAATTGATCTTTGCCTGTTTTTAACAGTTTTTAAAAGGAACAAAAGTTACTCCAAATCAGAAGTCAACAGCAGGTAGTGTTTTTTATTTCAGGTTTAGTAGTTATTAGATTGAAGTAGGCAGCCAGATACTAGTCCTAGCATCTAAGAAAATATTTTTTCACTAAATAAATTATAATTACTGAGAATCCTGTTGCCCATAATAAAAATGATACCTTAGGGCTTCCTGATTGCCATTAAATCTGAAATTTATCACTCCTTCCAGAAACAGTGCCATTTCTATTTCAGTTTCCAGAAGGGGGTGATTGTCTTAATCAACTTTAGCTCTAATGGTAGGGTAATCACATTTAGCCTGTGTGCTTTTAATTGCCACTGGTGACACTTAACTTGTCCGTGTGGGAGCTGCAAATCACACCAGGCTCAAAATTACCAACTCGGATATGACGACTACAGTGTTAATTTTCTGTCCAAATGTTACTTTGAAATTTTCTGCAATGTCAGATGATACAAAACTGTAAAATGTTCACAGGTAAATTTAGGGGATGTTACATTGTGTAAAGATCACAGTGGGACACTGTATTAAGGAGTTTGGGCTTCAAGAGCAAAGAACTGTAGCAAAATAAGCCTTAAAAGCCGTGTTTTAAAGATGCGATAGTGTTCACTGGTAACCTCTCTTCCCACATGTCTCAAGCCCCTGAACCTCGAGGCAGGGACTGGGGGAATGAAATCCCCCCCATCACAGGAGAAGGTCAGGTTTGAGACCACCAGAAGAACATGAATATACATAAGCCCATGGGACCTGATGAGATGCTGCCCAGGGTCCTAAGGAAATTGTCTGATGTAGTTGCCAATCCACTCTCCATCATATTTGAAAAGTCATGGCAGTCAGGCGAAGTCCCTGACTGAAAAAAGGGAAACATCAAACCCATTTTTAAAAAGGAGGACCGTGGGAACTACCAAGCAGCCAGCCTCACCTCTGTGCCTGGTAAGATCGTGGAACAGATCCTCCTGGAAGATAGGACAAAACATGTGGAAGACAGGGAGGTGATTACAGACAGATGACATGGCTTCACCAAGGGCAAATGGTCCCTGACTAATCTAGTGGCCTTTTACATTGTAATGACTGCATCGGTGGACAAGGGAGGAGCTATGATTGTCATCTATCTGGACTCTATAAGGCCTTTGATATGGTTCCCCATAACATTCTTACTCTAAATTGGAGACACATGGGTTTGATGGGTGAACTGTTAGATGGCTGAGGAACTGCATGGATGGCTGTGTCCAAGGAGTTACACTCAATGGCTCAGAGTCCAAGTGGAAACCAGTAATGAGTGGTGTCCCGCAAGGGTCTGTACTGGGACCAGTATTGTTTAATATTTTTATTAATAGTGCATTGAGTGCACCCTCAGCAAGCTCGCCAATGACACCAAGGTGTGTGGTGCGGTTGACACGCTGGAGGGAAGGGATGTGCCATCTAGAGGAACCTGGACAGGCTGGAGAGGTGGGACCATGCAAACCTCATGGAGTTCAACAAGACCAAGGGCAAGGTCCTGCACATGGGTCGAGGCAATTCCAAGCACAAAGACAGGCTGGGTGATGAGTGGATTGGGAGCAGCCCTGCAGAGAAGGACCTGGGGGTATTAGTGGGTGGAAAACTATGATCCAGCAATGTGTGCTCTCAGCCCAGAAAGCCAACTGTGTCCTGGGCTGCATCCAGAGAAGCGTGGCCAGCAGGTCAAGGGGGTGATTCTCCCCCTCTACTCTGTTCTTGTGAGACCCCTCCTGGAGTGCTGTGTCCAGCTCTGGGGCCCCCAGTGTAAGGACATGGACCTGTTGGAGCAGGTCCAGAGAATGGCCACAAAAATGGTCAGAGGGCTGGAGCACCTGCACTCTGAGGATGGGCTGAGAGAGTTGGGGTTGTTCAGCCTGGAGGGGAGAAGGCTCTGCAGAGAACTTACTGCGGCCTTTCAAAAAATAAAGGAGACTTATAAGAAAAATGGAGAAAGACTTTTTACCAAGGCCTGTAGTGATACGACAAGGGGCAGTGGTTTTAAACTGAAAGAGGGTAAGTTTAGATTGCATCTAAGCACAAAATTTTTTATCATGAGGGTGGTAAGACACTGGAACAGGTTGCCAAAGGAGGTTGTGGCTGCCCCCTCCCTGACAGTGTTCAAGGCCAGGTTGGACGGGGCTTTGAGCAACCTGGTCTAGTGGAAGGTGTCCCTGCCCACGGCAGGGGGGATGGAACTAGATGATATCTAAAGGTCCCTTCCAATCTAAACCATTCCATGATTCTATGATAAGTATTTTTGCTATAATTCATTTAGAATACGTTGTGTCCCTGATGTATCAACACAGTGGGTGTTCCTGTATGGACATGAGTTCAAATGAGTTTATGAACCAGGGCAGGCATTGCTACTTGGTTTCTGTAATCTTTACAGAACAACACAATTATTATCTTTGCTAATTATATATGAATGTGCATATGTTCATGTCCATATTTGTATGTTTAAATGTAGACGTATAGTGCAAGTTCTTTAAATTTTAGGTGGGATTTTCAAAGGTCCCCAAAGACATAATTTTTTATTAGCTTAAATACTAATAGCGTAAATATTTATAGCTGTTAATGGTCATTCTCAAAACCCACAACACCATAAAACCTTTATAAGGCATCCCATTGTCGTATGTTTTATAAAGGTTATGTTTCACAGATGTTACTTCAGAAACATTTTAGAGAAAACTAATTTTGTGCTTACCTGAAGCTGTATTACCTGAGTTCACCTGTATCAGATATGGATTATGGTATTTCTTTGGAGTCAGTCTTTGAGTTAATAAAACTGCTTAGCAGTTTTGATTGGTGCTGTGTATTTACACTTGATCAGAACTGAATTCAGTTTGCAGTTGGCATTTTTCTCTGTATTTTGTATTTTAAAAATCCGTTGGGACTTAGTGGATGTTTGAGGAAGCTCTTCCCCCAGCATTCTCAATATATGTGACTCTGACTTTCCCATTACCACGCCCTCCAAATGCAGATAATTTAAAACAGCAAAATGTTGAATCCTGGTATGTTAATAATACAGCACACTGAGCAGATCTGTCAGTTTCTGAAAAACAGTTTGCAATGTTAAAACTGAATTATGTTGCAAGATAGAGCATTACTGCAGTCTCTTCCCTTCTTTCAAGACACACGACACGTTCATATTTGTTGATTTTTCTCTAGTATGTACATACCTTACATTGTTCTCTAATAGCATGAGTCTTTCTTCTGTGCAATAGAAGCACCTTCTATATCTTACTGTAATATTGAGAGACTCCAGTGAAAGAAGGTTTTAGCTTTGTGAGAAACCATCTTTCACTTTCCACAGTTAAGCTGTTTTAATAATGGCTTGATTCCATTGAACTGCATCCGATTGACAAATAGGGAGATGCTGTAGCTCTCCTTTCCAAAGCTGAATGAAGATATTTAGTTCTCAGGCAGATGAGGTAAGAAAGAACATGAACTCACTGCCTTCAAGTTCCATTTGTTTGACCTGACTCTCACTTTGTGAACTTATTATGCAAATCCACCACTTAATTAAAAATATGCTTGTACATGCTGACAGTGATTCTTAAGAGGAATACATATTTTAACATTGAACACCATGTGTTTTTTTAACTTTCATTATTTAATTTTCTCTTCAAATAAATTAGTTTTAAGTTGAAAAGGCCTTTATTGCAATATTAAATTTTTCTGAATACAGAATGCTTATATGACAAACTAAACTGCCAATTTGCATGGTAACACATCATGTCTTTATAGTCTTAAAGGACTTTCCATCTCATTGGAATAGCTACTATCCCAGAAAAGATGATCCTTATTTAAGTTAGACATGTAATACCTGAAAAGATAGGTTTCTGTCAGTTATAGAACTGACAGAACTTTAAACTGTTGCAGTTCCTGACTTGCTTAAAAAACACCCACTTTTAGCTTTGGAATTATAATAGTGAATTAATATCATTTAGGTAATTGAATTATGTGGATTTTAAAACTGTGGTGATAGATGTCATAAAGGCCTTGTGCCAGTGCATTTTTCTTTAGCGGTTTCACATTGTTGAGTTTATGGAAGATCTCAGCACAACTTGAATGGACAGAGAGAAAATGCATGGTTTTTCTTCTCCTTATTAGTTCACAGAAGTTGATGAAGATGATTGGGATATATCATCAGTAGAAGAAGACTTTTTATTGATGAAAGATGATAGAGGTCAGAAGGCACTGACAGTTCAGAAAAATGAGACAAATGCTGCATCTGTGGTCCATGCATGGGGTCTTCCAAAGACAAGTGTACCAAAGGAGGAAGGTAACGTATTCATTCTTATACATTATAAGCCCTAGGCAACTGACACACCTAGAGGAGAATTTAAGTATATTACACATTGTAATTCAATATATGGTATTTTGTAAGAAAACAACAAGTAAGAAAAACAAAGTGCTTGGTTTTAGGTCATATAAATATCATATATGATATTTGATACATACTTACACATAAACAACACACACACATAAATATACAGAGATGCCAAGAAACTTAAATTGGAGATTTTAAAACATATAGTACAATCAGCCTTCAACCTCATCTTAAAAATTAATCATCCAGGATTTTTCTTTTTAATCCCTTCCCAAATTTAAGGGAGGAGGGGAACTTTCTTACTTTTTCTTGAGAATAATATTTCAATTTTGTTCAAGATTTCTAAGTGACTTACCAGGCTGAGGTAAGTGTTTGAACTACTGGTAAAGTAATAGCCCCAATCTTACATAGAACTTACGTAGTAGTTTCTAGCCTTAACATTTCAATATACTTAAAGGTTAAAGCTATGTCAGTTATATAAAGATACTTGGGGTTGTTTTTAAAGAGAAAGTAATGTAGACACTGACTGCTTGTACTATGCATTGTGTTCTGTGCAGAAACAGCCTTCATATTATCAACACTTGTCATTTCCTCAGCAGTTGAAATTCTGGACTTTCTGAAGTCCACAGGTGTTTGCTTACATAGCATGTGATTTTATCTCATAGATATATACAAAGTAAAAATACCCCCAAAATATTACTAATAATTGTTAATATTTTTTTGTTATTTTAACAGGCCTTCATGAAGCTGATAACACAAGCACGTTAAAAAGCAGCTTAGTCACTGTAACAGATTGGAGTGATTCTTCAGACATATAATTGTTGTGTTCCTGACAGGAGGCACTGCTTTTGGGTTCTGTTGGGGTTGAAAATGTAGTCGAAAACATCAGGTGTTTCCTATTCATTCCTCATATTGGTCATGTAATAACAAGGAATACTGTTTACAGAGCTCTTGTGTCTTTCAGTCCTGAATTTGAAACAAGAATATTCATATACGCATTACTGGCCATGTCTATTTGGAAACTGAGGGTTAATTCTTCTTTCTCATGAATTCAATGGTGAAAGTCTCTTCGATTTCACTGAGGTGAAGATTTTGCCTCTAATGTTTACATTAAAGATTGAAACTGGTCTTGCAAGAAAGAACAGAATTTGTGGCAGAGTATTAATTTATGAAATTTTTAACTGCACATTTTCTTGTATTTTATCATAAACTTTATATAAAATTGTGAACATTTTAAAGAAAATATTTCCATGTATTAAAATGTTACGTTTCTACCATGGTTTACAATAAACACCAAATGAAAAGAAAAAAGGCCTCAACTATAAAACTAGTTATTATTAAATGCCTCTTATTTTGTGAAGCTATTCTTTTTTTTGTTTTGTATTAGAGTTGAGTCTTAGTTAACATAAAAGCATAAAAACTGGAAAAAAAACTAAAACATCAAGCTAAAGTGAGCAAAGTACTTACCTGCTATTGCAGAAATACTTTGATAATGTTTTTGTCCATATTGGCTGCCTTCTTAAAAAAACACAATAGTGTTTTGACTTAAATGAAATAAAAATAAAATAAAAAGAACTTTGAATGGCTTCTGATGTATTTTAGAAGGTATCAGTTATAAAACCTTTCCTATCATACTGTACAGTATTAAATAGAACTATTCATTTTTTATATTTACACCTTTGTCCCAAAATAACTAATGTATTGAAACTCCAAGGGTTCATCAGTTCAAGCCTCAAGACAGACCTCAGTTTGCGTCTTATTTTAGGGTCTCAGTCTAGAAGGCATTTTGTGGTTATTTATAAGCTCTGATCTCATTTACTGACTTGTCATACAAATATTCCCTCAAAAGCCATCACATTTCTATGAACAGGTTAAAAAAAAGTACTAGCTGAATTTTGGAAGTGTTGTAACTAATTCAGGATTATCTAAAATAGTGCTGTTAAATATTGCCTGCTTTTATTTGCTCAGCCCTTAGGAACGTCACTGGCAGAGCAGGCCGGCTGGCATTGCCTGGTGTTTTTCCTTCCCTTTCGTAAACCCGTGGCTCGGAGCCGAAGGTGCCCCAGCGCCCTGCCCAGCGGGAGGGAGTGAAACCAAGGCCCTGGAAGGGTCTTGTGAGGAGCAGGGGTGAGTGCTGAGGCAGGGTGGGAGCCCAGTGGCACAAAGCAAACGCAGAATGCAGGAACTGTCTCCGAGTCTTGTCTTGCCCACCACAAAACTCCCCAGGGCCTGCAGCCTCGCTCAACCTTTGCTCTCCCTGCCACACACATGAAATCTGAGTCACGCATGCGTTCTTCTCGTGTGTGCATCCTTCTTAGACCATGCAAGACCCTCTCTGGTGACTTGTTTTTGTAACAACTGGCCCTGATTCTTCTTAGTAGCTGCTCCTGCCTCCCCCTGTCCCATACTTCTTTTCACTTCACCCAGTCTCTTCTTATTCCTATGGCACCAAACCAGCCAAGTTGCACACTCTTCCACCCTGGCAATGTGATAAGGAGATAAGAGCCCGCCACTTCCCACTGACTGTCATCCGGTGCTGCAGTTGCCACGTGCTCTGCAATTCCAACGTCACTGCTAATCAGTGGTGAGCTATTTTACATACTAACCTGCCCAGAGTATGGCTGTTTTGTCCAGCACTGAGCCCATTTCAGACACGGTTGCAATGATGCACTGCAGGCCATATGATGTGTGCGAAGCCATTCCCATAAGCAACTAAAATACCAAATTGGTAAATACCTCATTTATTTTTTTCAAGAAAGCAACATCAGCTCATGATTTTCAGGTATAAACTTTACAATAGCAACATCAAACTTAAAATATTATATAATAAAATTTACAGCGGTATGTAAAAAGCTGCAAGTTAGTGTTTTAAAAAGTCATTGTCGTAGTGGTAAGTACATTGGGGGTGGGGGGAATCACTCTGAATGAAACATACAAACTCATTTTTAAAATGCTTTAAATCCTCCAACAGTACAATTAAACATAAGCATTCTTGTCAAAGTGCTTTGGTGGGGTTTTGTCTGGGACACTGTTGTGGACCTTTGTACGAGAAGACATCACAGATGTGGCTCCATTATATGCATACCCCCTCCTGAAAAGAAAAGAGAATCAACCATCTACAGCTCATCCCACAGACAGGTAACATCTCTGCATCCAAGCATTTTACTCATATAAGACTAGAAGAAATGTATAGGAATGTACCTATAAATTTCAGGGGAGGGGGTAGGGGGGATGCCTCCCCTCCCTGTGTGGTCTCATTCTGGTTTGACATTCCCCCTCCAGCATCTCTCTTCTTTGCAATTCGCTTTTCTATAAAAGCATATCCCTCATTCACAGCTAAGCTAAATTAGGGCCCACTCATGAAATAGGTTGTGACAGATCCTAGGTGAACAGTTACTCCCTCCAGCTGTGCTTCTTTGTTATCACCCCTCCTCTGCTGCTGGAGGTCCTGCTGCCACCACCGCTGTCCTTCGTTGCTCTCACTTTTGATCTGATGATTTGGGATTAAATAAACTTGTCTATTCACACTGTAAAATAACCTGACCGCTTTTCCTACATCAGTGAATGCATTTTTTTCCAGCTGTAGTAAACTTACGAAGTATATATAACACAAGTATTTTCTCTGAGGCAATAGCTTTTCTTAATTACATTAATGATGGACAAAGCATTATCCTTAAACCCCATTACTTTCTTTCATCCACAGAATCTTTGTCTGAACCTCACTACAAAGTGTTTTGGACAAGTAATCAAACCGCATACGTATAGTGGATACAAATGTGCTAGTATTGATTTCTTTCAATAAGTACAATTTGTGTTTTACCTTGGAGAATTACTGTTTTCAGCTATTGAGAAGCAGAATATACTGCCACCAATTATGCAGAGTGAAGCTCCAGCCCATCCAATGAACAAAGCTGCTCCTAATTCATACCTACAGGAAGTTAATAAATGGGTTTAGTAAAAGAGAGCATGGATTTAACAATTTTTTTCAGAATAAAAGAACTAAATTTTACTTTTTTCCTGAATAACTTTCCATTGACATACACATCATTCATCGCAAAGTCAGCAGCTCTGCCATTCACCCTTGTTCTTTTCATTATTTCCCTCTTACTCAGGAGGCAAACTCTGTCCCTGCAGTACAGTGGGGCAATGCTTACCTCCCTGCACAGCCAGCGGGGTGCCACATCCCCTCCTGCATTGCTTGGCTGCGGGCTTACGTGATTCTGGGGCCTGTTTACAGCGCAGTGCACAGCTTCTGTCCCCTTGGACCATTGCAGGTTTGTTCCTGTTGGCTCCCAAACTGGACTGGGGCTTTTGCTGAGCCGGCAACTAGAGCTGCTGCCTAGAACTCTGCTTAACTCTCCCCTCTGGCGCTCAGGATCTCTCTCCCTCCCTATCCACACTCCAGCCTGCTTAAAACATGAGGTTTCTGTACATACATATGTGTATGCAATATATATACACACACACACGTGCAATATATGCATATACAGATGTATCTGATATATGCATATACAGATATGTACGAGCATGCATGTGCAGATGCACACATGTGTACACAGGCACATGTGCATGTGCCAGCAACTTTTTGCTCCTCTAGTCCTTGTGGCTGGATCCAGGCTGGAAGACACCACTCCCCTCCAAGGCCTTGGGCACAGCTCCAGGTCACCAGCAATGGTCCTCTCCGCCGGCCGGGGCAGCCACAAATTGCAGTCAGAAACTCCTCAGTTTGACTCCAAGAGGAGATGGTGGTGCTTTAGGAGCATTATCACACAAGGATAAAGTTTCTAAAGCAACAGTAGCGAATGAAGGAAAGGAAGGGCATGGGGAAGCGATTCTTTTCCTCCCCCTGCTCAAGCTCAGTGCCCATAACCTGCTCTCTGGAGCTTCAAGACGAGCAGCAAGCCATGGCTGCCACTTGTCTGCTCCATTCCCCAGCTTTTTGCCTGAGGTACTGCTCTTTAAAACGCTTTCGGGATGACCTGTGTTAGACTGCAGGCCCAACAGTCTCCAAAGTCTCATATCCCTCACTATTAGGACAGACTGTGTGTCTCTTTCTCCTTCTTCTCTGCTCCAGTTCCTCCTTGAGGAAACATTTATCTCCTCCTGGCTCCTAGGATCCTGCGGTCAAAACAGAGGCCCCTGTTCCCCATCCAGCCGCAGTTACCGGTCAGGTGGCTGAGCTGTTCAAGCCTTTGTTAGTAAGTTTGTTTATTTACTGTAAGCTCTGGTGAGGCAGCCAAATGAAGGCCTCTGCTTGACAGCCTGCCTGTACAACTGAAAGACTGTGCAGATGCTAGTCTGAACATTTCCATGTGAACAGATCCTAATTTCATATTATCTGAAATATATGACTGAAAACACCTGTAAGCTGTTCTACAAAACTTGTATCTTTACAAAGATGACACTGTGGAAACACTCGAAAATTGCCTGTGAGCCCAGACCCCCAGAAAATGATATAGTGACTTCTATAATAGGTCACAAGAGGGTGAACACTGGCTGGAGAACAAAAAAAAAAAATCACTTTTCCATGTTTTCTTGAGATTCTAACCAGAGGTAAAGAACAGACTTTGGGGGAAAAAAAAAAAAGTCACATAGAGAAAAAGCCACACTTAGGATATCAGTGCTAGATGCTATGGATGCCCAGGTTCAAGTAATTTCTGACTCAGGGACTTACTGCCAAAAAAAGAAGGCGATATTGGAGCTCAGAGGTAGGGCACTTCGTGAGGGCTTGCACCTGACTCTTCATGGCCCTGCTAGTGCTCTAACTTCTAGGCTTCTTTTTTCATTTGCCAATCACATCACCTAAGCAGAGTTTTTACATATGACCCATTGCTAAAAAAGGATCAGATTCCCCCAAACATTCTCCATACCCAGTGTGGGACTTAGGCACCCAAACCCCAAATTAAACTGCTGGAAACCATAACTCAGCTGCCTTTCACCCTGGAAAACTCTGCACCCAGCCCCATTTGACTTCAAAATCTGCCAAACCTGTAAAGCTTTCATTCTAACTGCTCACATTTCCAACCATGTGCTACAGTTTTCAGAAGATGAGCAGAGTTCTGCCTGTTCAAGGATTGGGGGTTCTCTGATTAGAAGCAGATATCTACATCAGAGCTCGTCACCCAGGATCCCATTACAGTCAACAGACAAGAAATGCACACAAAATACACTTCTAAAACACCCTTGAGGCACCTCTTTTAAGGAGCTGTAAAGGCAGATCAAAGTGACTAACTCTGATGTGAGGTAAGCCCCATCCTGGGGATCCCTCCATCCCCTCAGGTACTGCCAGACCACACCTAAGGTACGTGGACCAGGGTTAGGCTCCCCACAAAAGTCAGCACAGACCAGCGCAGTGCTGAAGAACACAGCTGGGCCAAGATCCAGGAAGGCTGTTGCTGTAACAACTTACTTGCCAAGACCATTTGCCTAGAAAGTGAGAAACACAAGTTCGTTTCCACATTTCCATCTAACAACATTAAACATTTGGCCAGAGGCTAATGGGAGAGAAAGAAGGAGGCCAGTTGCCATCTCCCCTCCTGAAGCTCTTCAGTTGTACAGAAAAAAAAAAAAATCAAGATTACATTGGGTTTAATTGGGTAGAAAAGGGTTACCTGACTGTTGCCTACTAGTTGGGAAAGAAGACATGGGGTCCAGCCTTTGTTCTTGGGATGGTTTGCACTTTTTAAGCAACATTTGTTACTATAACATGTATAAACAGATTGCATTATATGGACCCTTCTCAGGTGACTGCCATGCTGCTAGGTTAATAAGTTGCAGAGTTGTCCCAATTGGTCTTTCCTCCACATCTTTATACAAATAAAAAACCTTTCTGATTTACATGGTGCTTACGAGGAAAACTTCGAATTTCTATCTGTGTATGGTTCCCTGGATTTTATCCAATCCATCTTCTCAGCATTTAAGAAGCCAACCCTAACCTTCCATTAAAATCCAGTATGTAAAAAAATCTTACCATATGAAAAAAACCTTACATACATAGGTACCTCCAGAAAAAGAGAAAAAAAAAGCAGATAGGCTTTTTTAGAAGAAATTTATGCACTTGCTGTTTTATCTTTAAAATCTTTGCAGGAACCACACTCTTCTGTCCCTATAATTCTTGTTTCCAAGAACCAAAGCAGCCACTCTCCAAAGTCTGTGGCTGCATATCCACTGTCTCTAATCAACGAAATCAAATTAGAGACCGCTTAGAGATCACTGGCAGCTCAGGGGGGAGCAGGACATGGATGAAGAGGCTCAGAGGTGGTAACTACTGAGGACTATGAGAATTCAGCTGCAGAGAACTGAAAGCCACCTTCAACTACACTGACCAAGCAGGCTAAAAGCAGAGTTTTTGCTGCAATCCAAGGAGGCAGAATTCAATGAAAGAAAGAAAGTACAGTATCAGTATAGAAGTACAATATCAATATAGAAGAAAAATATTCTAGTTGTTACTTACATTAGGACCATGAAGCAAAATTCCAAGCAAACCAGTGGAGGCTTCATTAGCCACCCGGATGTCAGCATATGTAAAGGACATACCTACCTACCTACTGAATCAGCACAACTACCCAAGGGAAATGCACATTTTGAATGTCTAATTCTTACAATTCTTGGAAAATGAAAAATAGATTCAAATGTAACAGCAGGGCAGTGGAAAGAGGGCCTATGCAGAATCCATTCAGAGACAAGAAAGCTAAAGAGAAACAATTCTCTATAAAAGAGAACGAGAAGTTAGTCAGATAATTTGGATAAACTAACCCCATTTAACAGTAAGAATGATCATGATTACAGAGTTCAAACTGTGGCAAGGGACAAAAAGGATAAAGACTCTACGAGGGTTTTTTTTTTTTAAATTAAAAGTGACGAAATAGTTCCCTAAGAGAAGCTGTGTGAGCAACAATAGCAAGACAGCAAACCAGAAGCACAGATTGTCCCCTATTAGAGGTGTCTGAAGAAAAAGGAAATCCATCTTGGCTGCAAGAACCAAAGTGTCCCGTGCTGTCCCTAAGACTCTGCGAGTGTTATTACGTAGGGTCAAGCAATTCCTTTGGAGCTGTTTTAAACTGGCAATGCAAACTATTGCATTGGGAACATACAGTCCAGCCTAAGATTTCTTTCTAAGTAGGGTGGGTTTTAGGGTGTCCCTGTTGTGCCCGTCATTCCTAGTCAGGATGCCTATTCCAAATGCAGAAGGCTGGAGAGAAATTCTAATGGCTGAGATGATGTCAAACATCTTGTGTTATTTGTTTTTCACAAACAGTATCTCAAGGCTGTCTTGGACACCGCCAGAATAACTTCAGGAGAGAAATGTGCAGTAAAAGGTGAAAGGTTGAAACCCTCTCTCAGTGAAGAGCCAATGCCATATTTCCACAATATACCAAAAAAGCATATTAAATTCTTCTGCAATGTGTATCAAAGTAAGGGCTCAGAGATAGCAACGAAATACATTATTCCAACATGTTTAACATTGGTTGAGAGAGTCGAATGCCACCATTAGCTTAATCTGACACAAGGTCATTGCATGAGATACATCTACTGTGCATAGCTCAAATCACAACTCCTGGCTTTCCTCTCTGCCTTTATCTTTGGGGATGTGATTATGTGTGCCCACAGCTGAGCCATGCTGGTTGTTCAGGAAAAAGGTAATTTCTTCAGAGGATGTTTTACTACCTTTATTCTGATATTTAAACTGGATTTCTCATTCCCTTGCAGTAAAACTCCGCTGTGAGGTCTGCCTGCTCTTTTGCAGCAGAAGAGCGGGGGAATACAGTGTAGGAAAGGGACTTCTGGCAACAGTCATGGTATTTTTCACTAGGGACAGTAAGCCTGATGAATAAGTAACTTCTGGCTATATAGCCAGGCTCCATTTTCTTCACAGTGCCTCACACCCTTGTTTCTTTCAGAGTCCTTTCAATCCTGGCCTCACCGTATCAAACAAGCAGAAACTATAGAAGAATTACAGAGGAAACTAATATCAACTTGTTTTCAAGACAGGACAAGCAGTGTCAGTCCTACCACAAATGTGGATCCAGTTAATGCCATTTATTCAGACTATTTTCTTTCTATCAAGAAAAGACAAAAAAGCTCAGCATTCCTTACTGAGCCCTTACTTTGGTGTCAGGAAAATGTATACTCAATATTTGACATATCCTGGAATCACCAAGAAAACTTTTGAGATCCTTGCCTTTAAAGACAACTTTACATTATGTGAGAAGTCAAAACAGGAAAATCTATGATGCTATAATTTATAGCCAGCGTTTGCAGACTTGGTAGTTAAAATATGAATCCAAAATCCAAGTACTGTTTAGTGAACTGCTGGTTTTGTAGGGCTGAGAACTTGCACAGCTTTAAAGGGTGTCTTTAGGGATGCTCATTATTTCTGCTATGGATCCTGCAATTCTATAAACACTCACTTCCTTAAATTATATTACAAGTATAGTTAAAGCATTTATGTCAGTACTTGTAAGATCGTGGGTTACAATAAGGTCTATGATTCACATTTCAGTCATCTGGATTTGAAAATCTGTAAGCAAAAAGTCCACAGAGCCTGCAAAAACCTCTCTTCAAGAGCAGTCAAGATTGCACACTGCTCGACACCTTTATGGAAACCACCTTCTATCAAAAGCTTAAGGAAATAATTTTTTTCCTTGCCTATTGAATGATGCGCCTAATGAGTGCCTCTGTCTTGTGCAATCCTTTTGCTGCATCTCTGACATAAATGCAAGCTTCACTCCTGATTAACCCCATTTGCTCTGCGGCAAGTGGGGCAGAACCCTGCCGAGCCACAATAAGCCTGGGCACAAAGATTACGGAGCAATCACTGTACGGGAAGGTGTTCGCTCATTAAATTTCAGCACACGGTTACTCCAGTTGGAAAATACGATTAAATAAAACTGCAGCCCACTTTCCTTCTTTGCCCAACAAGAGAAGCATATGCTCTCTGTTTAAATGGGCTCTGGTACGCAATACGAAACTTAAGGTCTACTTTGAAAGATTTATGGGTATAGGAAAGTACTTACTTTTGTGCAACAAAAGAAGGATCAAAGAATTCAGACGTAATCCTGTTTGCATACAGGGAACAACTAGTCATAGAGCACAACCCTGAAAAGCATAAGACAAACCATTCAGTGGAGCCAGCAGAAGAGCTTTGGGCCTGACCCTGAAGCCAATGAAGTTATGGAGTATTGTGCGTGGATTTCTGCAGAAAAGCAGCTCTGGTATGACTTCAAATATGCAAACTTAGAGAAATAAGGTATATTTACCAGATAGTATGAAAATCAGTCCAGCTAAACAAGCTATTTTTGCTTTAGTCTGATCAGAACCTCCAACTTTTGTACACTTCATCCCAACCAGTCCAAAAATGGCACCGAAGAAGCCCAGGCAGACAGCGGAGATCATCAGTCCTCTGCAGGCTTGGATGTAACCTGCAGTGAGAAAGAGTAAGGCTAACGTGAGAACTGGAACCACAATGGGTTCTGCTGTAGTTCCTCTCCTCCTGCGCAGCGTTAGGCATTCACTATTGCAAACTGCATCAGACCTTGGCTGGAGTGATGTCACCTTACCCCAGACTGTCATCTTCTAGGTGATGTCTGCCCTTCACAGGGCATCGTCACCTGAGCCCAGCTCATAAGAAACATACTATGGCATTCAGGGCTGCAAAAAACAATCCTGTGGCGTTGGGTAGAGTATCTGCAAGAGATTGTACCCATGAGGTTTTGAAGAGCAACTCCACATGGTCTGCGCAGCGGCTGTCACAGGTTGCAGAGCCACTCTGTGCACACAAAGCAAGTCTTACATGTCAGTCTTGTGTGTGTGTGTGTGTCGCAGATGCAATACAACTGGCAGCAGGTCGGCAGCACTGGCCCTGGCTGGGGTCCTGGGCCTGCCTGGACATGCCACTGATTTGATTTGGATCTGCCAAGAAGGCCTTCACTCTGCAAGGAAGTCAAACACATGCTCAGCTTCATGGACAGCAGCGGCCCTTCAAGATAAAACACATCACTGCCATACTTAAGCCTGGAGAAATGGCTTGTGGCTGGCTTTAGCCGCGCACAATTTTGCCACGCTGGCTGAGGCTGCTCTGAGCTGCACCTCCCAGGGACAGGGCCCTTCAGCAGGACAATGGGTCGCTTGGCCTCTTCTTCCTTCTGAGAGTATCTTGTAATTGAAAGACTGTGATAATCTTCTATCACTGTTTACAGGGTGGAACACTGCAATCTTACACAGCTGAATAGCTATCACAAGATGTTTTTCTTCATAACCTGTTGTTACATCTCATTTAAAATGAAAAAGTACTTCCACTATTAGGGTATTCATTCTTTTTGCTTTGATCTCCAGTGAGTGGAAATATTGAGAGCTAAACCATGTTTTCATTGCCTATTACCTCAAATTTTATGTAATAACAAATAAACACCACCCCCACATAAAAGTCTTTAATATATAGGAAATTAATACATTAAAACAGGGACTAGAGGACATCTAATGAAAACAGAAGGCAGCAGATTAAAAAAAAAAAGTGTGCTTATTCATATAATGAAGTTGCGGAACTCCTTTCCACAGGATTTGTGGATGCTAAAGGTTTACAGAGGTTCAAAAAGAGACTGGATACATTCATAAAAGAGAAATCTGTGACTGGCTAACAGGTCCTTGAGCTGCAGATGGCTACCACTGATGCTTGGCTGCCTTCTGCTCTCCTTACTGCCACCCGGTTTAGCTGCTGCTGGAGGTGTATCAGCTCCAGGATGACTGCTCTGTGAACAATAAAAAAACCCCATTGATTCATAGCTTTGTGCAACAAGCAGCACACAAGAAGCAATTTGTAGCATGTAGCACCCCGTTTTATCAGTCCTACCCAACTTGGGTGCCATGCTGCACGTCTGCGAACGCAACCTACTGGCATTTATCTACATCTGTTGGCAAGCACACAGACTTCTTTCACTTGCAACTGCTTCTGTAGCCTGTCTGCTAAAGAAATACAACAGGCAATGAAATAACTATAACTGTCAAACGACTCACATGTTGGAATATAAGAGAGAGAGTCATGTGTGCAAGACCCAATCTGAAGAAAGCAGCCTTGCTTTGTTAATTTTTGCTATAGGCATGGAAAAGTTGGCTTTTACTACTTTTGGCGGTGTATAATGCATTTCTTGTAGCACACAGGTAAAGCAGGGGATGAAGACTGGCAAGGAAGCTATTATTTTTGACAGGTCCAATTTATTGACACTGTTAGTAGCTAATTGACACATTAAAGTGCTGAACCATGAACATATTTACCCAGAGGTCCTCTAAACTTTTAGTTATGTCTGAATCTCCTAGGAGAAACAGTAAATATTCACCCCAACCAAAATAACCAGAATATGCTAGGAACCACTGGGCTGAAATTCAGCTGTTCCTGAAGGTCAATGCACAGTTTTAATATAGGTAGAGGGTAGTGAGACAGTAAGAAATAATTAACTCACTCACCCAGAAATCATTTTCAATTATAAACAGCATGAGCTGGAGGACTGCTCGGTTCTGCTGAATGAATAACCTTCCTCACTAAATATTTCACCGAATTGCGCAGGCCAGCCACAGCAGGACTTGTTTCAGTTCACCACAGCAATCATCCAACTGGCACGCAGTTTTGAAACAAAACGTATGAAAAAAAAAAAAAAAATCACAATCTACACCAGTAATGTGGAAGAGCAGAAGACTCTGTTAGTCCCACTAGGCTGACTAGGAAGAATGAAAGGGTGAAATCAACCTTCTCTCCAAATCCAGCATCCTATTGCTTGGACCCTAGGTTAAAACTCTGTATAGCGTTTGGCTGTGACTTTTGCTTTGCTTCCTAGAAAGTAAGAACATTACCTTGCCTACCAAGGCTTATAATGCAGGAGCTGCCTATTTCTTTACACTCCTCCACTCAAGACCAAAGATGTCCCCTTTCCAAAAGATTACTGTCAATATTTACAGCAAGTCCTGTAGAAAGCTTGTCATGTACATATTAACCACCCAAATGAAGGTCCCAAGCAACAAAAAGCAATGTTTTAAACAGACAAGCAGACAAACATGCATTACTCATAAAGTCATGTTTAGCAGCATTCCAAGAGAAACCTATTTCAAAGTGGTTTTTTTTTTAAACAAATGTGTTTTGTCTTGCATCCAAATTAATCTTGTTAGATCTTCATCTTTCTTGCCTCACTGCTCCTGATGCTCATAAAGAGTTAGGAGGAATGCATATATTCCTATCATATGACAGTCAGAGAAAAAATATATATACAGTTCTGAAGACTGTCACTTTCACAATAAATGCCTCTGGTGGCATCCTGCAGTCTCCATCATGTGAAGTATAAGAGGTTGCCTTCAGATACAGCACAGATTCCTTCTAAAAGTACACACCCATTGCTTTTGTATGTTTTTCTAAGCTCTATTACCTTCTTTTAGCTCATAAGTAATTTTTGTTTAGTTCTTGAAAAAGGTCATCGGATCCACTGTTGGAAACATGGGAACTGATAGGCCCTCTTTTGGGTAGGTGGTTTCATCACTAAGTTTCCACCTATGACCAGTAGCGCACAAACGCAAACCCAAAATGATCATAAGTCCCACAGACAGCAAGAATATTTTTGCTTGCATACAGAATGTGGGGCTGAGCCCTTAACAAGGACTGGCCAAATCAATTTCTTGCACAGGAATGCATAAAGGTGGAAGGGCACCACGTGCAATTTTCTCTGGTGGCCGCTCATGTGATGGAGTGATGGCCTGAAAGCCTTTGGGGCAGCCCCGCTGCCAGGCCACCCTACAGCAATCTGGGGAGCACAGTCCAAGATCGCTCCGTGATGCAAACCAAAACAAGGGTAATGGGGAACCATCTCCGGATCACTCCTGACTCAAACTATGACACTGTTTCTGAAGAAGGAAGGACTTCTGCATCCCACAAGAGAGCCCCAGCAACTGGCATGGTGATAGCCCGATTTCTTACCCCCTCGTTTTGCCTCTGATCCTCCGGCAGACCTGAGCGGTCTCTCTGGACAAGAAGTCCAGCAAAACTCTGAGGTTTCTGATTGGACAAAAAAACCATTGCCATAGAAGAGGAACTGCTCTGCAAGGCAAACCCTCTCCATCTACATAAGGAAGGAGTGGAGCAGAGCCACCTTTCCCTGAGACAACAAAAATATTTCTAGTAATTTCCCAGTCCTGCCCTACCATTTCAAGGAGAGCAACACATTATCACTATGTGCATCTCTACAGAGTAACTGTTTCTGCTCACAAGCACCTCAGCGAAAATGGGAAGACCGATGTCTCCTTTTTTGTGCCTTCTGAGTCCCCCACCTGAGGATGGAGTGAGGAAGGTCCATGTTCCCAATCACAGGGAAGGGGATTCAGCTTAGCCACGTAGTCTGTGCAAAGAGGAAGAGGAGGGAACGGAGAGGCTACTTGAAGGCTGAGGCAAATTCGGCTTCATGCTGACATACAAATCCTTCTAAGGTATGCGTGACACACTCTAACCCTGAAGTACGCTCCTGCACTGTGCAAGGGTTGGGGCAAAAAGGGGACGTACACACCCACTGTCAGGTGCTAATGGGTTCCCAGCAGAGCCCGTAACGGCGAGGAGGGGACTCTGGGCTAGGCTAGCTACTGAAAGCACCTCTGACTCTGGTGGCTGCCCCTCTGCCCCACCCCAGCTCGCATGGCCTCTGCTGTGAGGGTTATGTTACTCCCTCTCCAGCCTGCCTTTCATTCGCATCGTGCCTGGGTACCAAGGTCTGGCCCCACAGCGTTTAGAGATGTTACTGAGAAACACTGAAGCCAAAAACCTTCCACTAATGATAAGCAGTCTGGCCAGGAGGGTGGGATAAGGCCCTTCCAGATGTGCATTTTGGACTCACTTCTGTCCAAAATGAGATAGTGCTCGGGTGGCTGTTTCACTGTGCAGAAGGTGCCTCAGAAACTCATTCCTTGGGCAGGTGGAACCTGTTACCCAACACACAAGGTTTCAATGCACAGGAGTTTGGAGGAAGAGGTGGCAAGGACTTTGCTGTCAAGTTTCTTTTTCTTTTTGGAATTTTAAATGTTCCAAATTCTGCACACTTTGCAGCTACGCTTTTCTTACTGTGAAAATAGATTAACCCAGAACTAAAAGAACAGCTTAAACAATAGATTCGGTGGATCCAAAAGGTTACGCACCAGCGATCACTCCATGCCCGCCTGCACACAGACCACAGCTCCTTGGCCAAGCCTGGAAACCACGTTCTCAGCTGCCACGCTCGGCTGTAGGGTGACTGATGCCAGCAGAGGCCAGCCAGCCCTCTCACCCTTTTGCAGGAATGGCAAACCCCTCTATCACTGTGGGGCTGGGTCAGAAAAAGGTCTGGGGAACAGTACTTCTCTACCCAAGGGAAGCATCCTGCAAAAGTGATGCTTAAGGGTTGCCTTTTTAGTATCTTGACTTCTTTTAGCCCTTTGTACATACAGAGATTAAAGGTTTTCTGATACTGGTATGAATTAGCTTTGTGATAATGTTAATCCCTGTTATGATAATATTAATCTCTGTTAGTGATTTAACAGACTTTCTTTTCCTTTTAAACAAACCTTTCACACCAAAATCCACTCTCAGGCTCCAGTGCAAAGGGAGTGTCTGGCCAGACCGTTGAACAGTAGACCTGAATTTTTGTATCAAAGCCACTGGGACACTGTATATTTTATTAATTTACAACTATAAACACTTGGAAAAGGTGCCGTAATTTTAAAAACCTTTCATGCCTTTCTTTACAGTCATTCCTGAGGCTATAAAACCGATGCCATCTGCACTTCCACTGTTTCTGCCAGCCACAATCAGTGCGGATTAATCAACTAAAAGTTGAGGTTGTGAAGATTTCCTGCAGTGACCCTGTTTCCCAGTAGGGCTTCCTTAAAGGGCAAAAATGTTTCCCCTTAACCAGGGAAGAAATGCAGCACCAAGTCAGTGTTTGGTTTCAGGCACTACAGCAAAACTCCCAGCTTTGCTTCAAATTCACACTGCCCTAAATCTAAGCAGAGCTATGCATCGCTTTAGCATACCTTTGCATCCCTTACTGCCCCAAGCTTTTACGCTGTCATTTATCAATGAAGCAATTACACCCGAGTTAATAACTGCTTAGCAAAAAAAAGCAAAGGAACATTAATTAAAACAAAATGACGCCAAGGCTTGTTCTTCTCCACCGACCGTTGCACGGCTGGCAAAACCATAAAAAAGAGGAATGTCACGACAGTCGGAAAATAAATCGGCCAGAAAAATTTGCCTACATTCTTCTTGTGTCAAATCCACACGCACAGCGTCTTCCGTGGGGGAAAAAAAAAAAAGCAGGTAGCGACAGCGAGAGGGGCCGAAACGGACACTCAGGCACCAAATATAACCTCAATCGGTGGGTTTTAGGGGAAAAACCCCACTTCCACGGGCGCCTGCAAGCAGCGAGCTGCCACCTGCTAGGGGACCCGAGGGCACTTGCCCACGAGCCCGCGTGGGAGCCACCGCCGCCGCCGGGGTCCCCGCCGCCCCCGCCGGCCCCGCTCGCCGCGCCCCGACCCCCCGCTGCCCGCCAGCCCCACCGAGGCGCCGCGCTCGCCCCCGCCGGCTCCGGGGGGAGCCCCGGAGCCCCCCCGGTCCCGCACACCACCACGTAGGGGGAGGGGGGGGGGGGGTGGAGTTGGGATGGGGGTCGGCGGGAGCCTGACCGTCCAGCGCCAGCATGGATGGGAAGTCCTTGCAGTTGGAGACGCCGGTGGAGTCGGTCACGCAGGTCTTCCAGAGGTTGGCCCAGAAGGTGGCGGTGGTGATGACCGTGCCGTCGATGGTGGACACCTTCCAGTAGTCGGTGGGCAGCGTGGAGGAGACCAGCACCCAGCCCGAGATGGTCAGCAGGAAGGCGATGATCTCCGCCGACGTGCTCGCCATGGGCCCGGCAGCAGGCAGGCAGCGGGCGGGCAGCGGCGGGCAGCGGGCGGGCAGGCGGCGCGGAGCCGCGGTGGCGGCGGCGGCAGCCCGGCAGCAGCTGAGTCCCGGCGGCGGCGGCAGCGGGCGGAGCGGAGCGGGGCGGTGGCGGCGGCGGTGGCCGCCCCGGGCCGCGGAGCCCAATCAGCGGAGGGAGCTCCCGGAGCCCCCGGGCCGCCCCCTCCCGCCCGACCCCGCCGCGCCTCGCCGGGGTCCCCCCGGCAGGGCGGGAGTATGGGGGGGTGCTGCCCCCGGGGTCCCCCCGGCAGGGCCGGAGTTGGGGGGGGCGGTGCTGCCCCCGGGGTGCCCCCGGCAGGGCGGGATTTGGGGTGCGCGGCGCTCCACGGGGTGGCAATAAAAAACAGACTCGAAAACAAACAAACAGCGACGCGGCCTCTAATGAGGCTTTAGTGTCTCCTTCCCTGCAGGTGAGCGTTGCAGGGCATGGCAAGGGCGGGCAGCAGCCTGGCAGGAGCTTCCGTAGCGTTTTCTCAATAGTTTTCAGGTTTGCATCTCGTTCTGCATGCAGGCAACCCCCTGCCCCCCCCCCGAATAGCGTTGCCAGGGGGGTAGTTTTGAGCAATGCTTGTAGAATACAGGCCTGCCGACCGTATGGAGCGCTCCGTATTCATACAAGCAGGTAAGCGTTTCAAATACGTAGCAAGGTTTTATAATCCTCTGAATTTCAGCTGGCCTCTTGTTATTATCTGGCCACAGACGATACAGCTTTTAATAGCTGGTTTTGCAATGCGAGGTGGTGAACTTGGGATTTTCTACCTCGGTCTTAATGCACTGGCATTCGAGCCTGCAGCTCACAGGTGTAAAGTTATTCACCGCGGCTTCTTCTCTTGTTTGAAGGTGTTTACTTTCCACATCAGTAGTATATTTGCCATTGATGTGGAAAGTACACTGCTGGTCTTTACTTTCCTCCTATTTATTCCAAAACTATTGTTACATTTTCTAAACCTTTTTGCCAGACAGGCAATCACTGGAGGATAAGAAGCCACATTTCCATCATTATTCTTATGATGAAAGCTCTTTGGTTTTGCTGTGTGGACACAAACCCGGATGTAATCACCTTATAGACGTTTAAAAAAAAAAAAAGGGAAACAAAACCCAGCTAGAGTTAGGCGTACCCTTGGATGTGTGTCAGAGCTCAGTGGGAACAGGCTGTTTGTTGATCTGTTAATGCCCCAGCAGGATACAATGGGGTCCACAGCTGCGTTTTACTGATGCGATAGATCTCTGCCTACTCTCTGCTTCCTTGGTACCCTCCAACTTGCAGGTGACACACAGGGGCACTGGCAGGGAAGAGGGAGAGGTGAAAGCAAGCAGTAGGCTTGTTTGCACAGCAGCATTGGGCATGGAATATACTACAGCTCCCATTCAACCTCTATGCCAAGATGTCATCTCCTCTCCTCAGGAGGGAAAAGAGGGAGAAAAGAAAGAGAAAGGGTCTGGATGTGGGTGAGCCATACTCTGCTATGGTATTAGACTGTAGCCAGAGCTCACTTTGGGACACAGAGAAGTGCTTCTGACTCAAGGAACAGGGCAGGGGCATGACTGTAGATCCAAGTCCCATCTACACAACATTATGATCTATTTATTGTAGGGTATGGCAGCAGAAAAGAAAAAAAAGGGGTTTTTTAAATATTTTTCCCCATCATAGCACTTTGAGGTCTTGCAGACTGGATTTCTCTTGGTGGTGGAAAGCTAGGTCAATCCAAGCAGCTATCAGCTGGGATCTAATCTGGTCTGAGGTAGAAGACTTGAGTCCCGGTCTGGGTCATTGTGTTTTCTTGATGTGGGGAGCTCACCTTTTGTTGATAAGGCTGCTTTGGTGGTGTAAAGCTTGTTGAATCCAGGGACTAGTGTCTAGGCAAATTTTGTCCAGGGCCCATCAGAAGTTTTCAGTGTGCTGAAAGGGACCTTAAAGATCATCTAGTTCATCCCCCCTGCCATGGGCAGGGACACCTTCCACTAGACCAGGTTGCTCAAAGCCCCGTCCAGCCTGGTCTTGAACACTTCTAGGGAGGGAGCAGCCACAACTTCTCCAGACAACCTGTTCCGGTGCCTTACCACCCTCATAGTGAAGAATTTCTTCCCTATAGGTAATCTAAATATACCCACTTTCAGTTTAAAACCATTACCCCTTGTCCAATCCCTACACTCCCAATAAGTGCCTCTCCATCTTTCCTGTAGGACCCCTTTAAGGGGGTCTTTAAGGGGGCTGCTATAAGGTCTCCCTGGAGCCTTCTCTTCTTCAGGCATGACAACCCCAACTCTCTCAGCCTGTCCTCATAAGGGAGGTGCTCCACCCCCTGATCATCTTCGTGGCCTCCTCTGGACCCGCTTGAGCAGCTCCATGTCCTTCCTATGTTGGGTCCCTGGAGCTGGACACAGCACTCCAGGTGGGGTCTCATGAGAGCAGAGTAGAGGCGGAGAATCACCTCCCTCGACCTGCTGGTTGTGCTTCGTTTGAGGCCGCACCAACACTACATACAGTGGGATGATCACCTCTTTTGACCGGCTGGTTATGCTGTTTGACACACCCCAGGATGTGGTTTGCCCTCTTGGCTGCCAGGGCACACTGCTGACTCACACTGATCCTGCTGTTGACCAGCACCCCCAGATCCCTTTCTGCAGGGCTGCTCTCCAGCCACTTCTCTGCCAATTTATACTTGGGCCCAGTGTTACTCTGTCACAGGTACAGAATCCGGCATTTGGACTTGTTAAATTTCATCCCGCTGGTGATTGCCCAATGCTCCAATCTATCTAGATCCCTCTGCAAGGCCTCTTGTCCATCAAGAGAGTCAACAGCACCTCCCAGTTTGGTATTATCAGCAAACTCGCTAATAATGCATTCAACTCCTGCATCAAGATTGTTGATAAAGATAAAGATATTGATCAGAACTGGCCCTAGAAGTGAGCCCTGAAGAACATTGCTGGTGACCAGTCACTAGGCAGATGTAGCCCCATTCACTACAATCCTTTGAGCTCTGGCCTTTAGCCAGCACCATGAACCTGCGTATCCCACAGGTGGACAACTTGTCCAGAAGGATTCTGTGAGGGACAGTATCAAAAGTCTTACTAAAATCCAGAAAAACTACATCCACCTCCTTCCCTTCATCCACTAGGTGGGTGACCTTATCATAGAAGGATATCAAATTAGTTAAACAGGACTTTCCCTTTGTGAACCCATGTTGACTGTGCCTGATGACTGCATTGTTCTTTAAATGCCATTCAATAGCACCCAGTCTTCTTCTTAATTTTTCCAGGAACTGAGGTTAGACCAACAGGTCTGTAGTTTCCTGTGTCGTCCCTCATGCCCTTCTTGTTAACTGGTATAACATTGGCTAGCTTCCAGTCAGCAGGGACCTTCCCTGACTCCCAAGATTTTTAAACTACATATATTTTACTAATCAGAATGGAATATTATTCAATAGTTGGATTTTTAGAACGTACAAAGGTTTATTGTATTACTGTGTACAGAAGAGTCCTTCAGAAATGGTTTTGCTCCCAAGTCTGGAATACAGGATATTATTGCAGGATCAAAACCACAAGCAATCATTATTGCCTCATAATTTAAACACTGGATGACAACAGCATTTGTTCTGCAGCCAGGATAAGCAGGCCAGGGTCGTCATGCCACTGTCCTGGAGTAATTTTTCTTGTAAATTTACCATCCATAGGTTGGGCAACTTGAGACTCTTTCCTAGCTCTGCCATGTTATGATTTCCAGGGTGCCTAGAGCACTTGTGCAAAAGGAAAAAAAAAACCAACTTTATTTTTCTAAGGCTGAAAGACAACTTCCTTGTTTGCTAGGGTTTCCCTGAGAATTTGAATACTGAAAAGCTAAGGCAGACATGCGGGGGATATAGCCAGTCTTACAAGAGTGTCATCACCTGGGCAAGGTCAGGTCTGCTGTCAGTGATAGATCTGGCGAATAAACCTGAAATTTGCATATGCATTAGAGGAGATTAACACAACTGTAAAATGGGGAGGCTTGCATGGTGTTCTGCATTGTGCAGAACAAAAAGAGCTGCCTAAAAATTGAGCAGCTAGATCCTCTTCTCCAAAGGAGAGTAGACAAAGGAATGTTTCTGTGTTGCCTAAAAAAAAAATCCATCATAGTGGGAAACATCAGTTAATAAACACGAGTCCTTGCTGATGTTGTCACTGTTGTTTTTCTTAAGCTATCAGAAATGGAATTAAATGAAATTACTGCACGTCTTTTGTAAACTGCCAGGACAAGAATGACTTTAAGCTATGCGGTTCATATATTACGTAACAAAAAGTGAAAAATTAATAGGAAGTGACAACCCAGAGCATTTTAAAGGAGTGAAAAATTGCATTCCATGAGCCAATAAACTTTCCCCTCTCCCATTCCGTGCAGTGCGTTTGGACATTACAGACTTTGTTTCTTGACACCAAGATTAATGCATTATTTCTTCTTTTTTTTTTTTCAGCTTGGCTTAATTTTGTTGAAAAAAGCCTGTGTTGTTGCCTGAAAGTTTGTAATACAATGCTTTTAAAAATAGATATAACCTGTTTAACAAACTAAGCAGGAAATGTGAAGAAGTGCATCTCCTACTTTACTGGAGGTGCATTCCACCTGGCCAACAGCACAGGTGCAGCTCTTGGCATTCAGAAGTTGCCTCCACATCAAATTAAGTTTCTCTAAACCCAGGTAGGTCACAGTGTAAAGGAGGGAAACTTTTGAACTGATTTTTAGAACATGTGGCCCTATGTAATGTGATTTACAAAGTGTTTGCAAAATAAAAGAATACTGTATCTAATGGAATTTAAAAGGATTTAATTGAGGTGGGAGGCAGACGGATAAGCAAACGTCTTTCCAAAGCAGCCAGTGTTCAGAAGTGAGCCATAAAGATGAAGTTGTTGAGTCCTGACCAGTGGCTGAGCTGCAAGCCAGAGTTGAGACCCTGGTGTTCCTGGAGCAGGAATGCTTTCCCACCAAGCACATCCTCTGCCCTTGTGTGCCGCAGCTGGTCTCTGCCATTTCCTGAGCACTTGGTAGATCTGGCCACAGGGAGTCTGTCATCTTTTACAGGCACCAGGATAGCTCCCAGTTGGAGGACTCGGAAAAGCTGGAGCTGACCCTCTGGGATGGGCATAGCAACAGGACAAGGGGCGGGAGTTGGAACGTGGAAAATTCCCATTAGGTATTAGGAAAAAATTGTTTACCATGAGGATGGTCAAGCACTGGAGCAGGCTGTGCAGAGAGGCTGTGGGATGTCCCTCCTTGGAGGTGTTCAAGACTTAACTGGACACAGTCCTAAACAAGCCCATCTGATTAGACGTGTTTTGGAATAGATGACCTCTGGAGGTCCCTTCTAACCTGAATGATTCTACTACCCTATGATTTTGTTACCTCACTGAAGCAAATAAAGTAGCACTGGGATACATCTGTTGTCTTATAACTCTAAGTGGCGCACTGGTGCACTAATGATTACATATTACATGTTATGCTCAGAACATGATTGCATGTGGTCCCTGCTACCCTGTTGTTTGGCTTACATACTGAAATCTTCTTTTCACAGATATGTGTGTTTTAGTTCATAACAGCAGTACATTGAACTACTTTTCTAGCTATTGACACATGGGGAAATTTTTCTAATGGTCATCCTTTTTTGTTTGAGGTTGCCTTTAGATATGCCAAAGAAAACCCAAAGTGGAGAGCACGGCACAGAGGCCTTTAGCTCTGCCAGTGTAATACCCTTCACGAGACAGTGGAGCGGGGATGAGGAGAAGAGATGAGCTTCTGGAAAAGAAGGACTCATTTCTCGAGTGGACGCAAAAAGCAAAGCCAATAAACATGTGCTTCAGCTCATAGGAGGTGGTAGCAACTGGAGACAGCACTTGAGGAGATGACACCATGTGAGGTGACTGGCAGTCATGGCAAACGCCCTGGAGGACGCAGAAATAAACTGCAGGAGAGCATGGGCGAGGAGTGATAATTTACACCATGGTCTTTGTACTTAGCCCTGCTTAGGTACAGCCTAGCCCTCAGCACAGATTTGTCCTAGTTGCCAGCTGGGAGGAAGGGGAGACAGATGAAGATGAGCGTCTGCCTTATACCTTCCCACCGTTATCTCCATGTGCAAGGAAGCTCTTCCCCATGCCCTCCTCCGGCTCCTCTTCTCAATTCCCACAGTGGCCCCTTATTTGCTCAGAGAAGTGTTGTGCCATGAAGAGGGTATTGTGGTTTACCATCTCTGACCCCACTGTTTATCAGGCACCAGTTGTCCCAGCTGGTGGCATAGAAAGATTTCATTTAACTAAGAGCACGAAACCACAATCTGGAGCAAAGCAGCTTCTGTAACGTGATTTAATTTGAGAGCAAATGGGCTGGGATCAAAAAAGGTCACGGTGACAAAGCAGAGTTAAAAGCTGACTTAAATCAACATGCTCAAGCAACTCAGCAACAAAGGGAATAAGAAAATAATATGTGACTTTTTTTGATCAATACAGATTCAACAGCATTGATAAACAGTTTGAAATGAACATGCATTCAATCCATCAGCAATACTGCTTCTCTTGATCTACTGGTTTGATTTGTTTTCTGAAATGGTGTGTGTATTTGAAATAGAAGTGATAGCCAGACTGATTTGACAGAAGTGGGTAAAACCCTCCAGCGAAAAGGGGGGCTGCCGGCAGGTGCAGAAGCTCTTGGATAAAGAGGACGTTTAAAATCAAATTTGAACTTGCTGAACTTAAGGTATCACAAATAAAACTGACAGTAATAAGATCTGAGGAGAAGAAAACACCTGAAAAACAGATGCTGATGAGAGCGTGTGTGCACTGGGGGACATGATCAGGTTCCCCCCACCTTCCTGTCTTCTGAAAGCACTGCCTTGTCAAAAATCAAATGGATCAAATGTACTCAGAAGTTTTTTAGTGTGCCAAGCAGTGCTTCGGCTCATTTTGTGTGCAATTTGTGTGCAGCATGGGGTCTTCCTATTCCTCAGTGCAATGTCATGCCCCAGTGCTGACTCTCGAGAAAATACTCTGCTGGTATCTACTGCATGTAGTAAATGAAGCAGTGTATTACCTAGGAGAAAATTCATTTGGACTGCTTATTTTTGCTGGATCACAGTCCACAGTAGCCAACAAGACATTTGCCAAGGACAGGACACAATGTGCTCTGCCTGTTATGTTAATGCTTTCATGTTCCCATACTGAAAATATTTTTCTTTCATTGCATTGCAGTAGTTCTACCTTGCCATTGCCCTTGTAAAGAAATTAAACTTTTTCCACTGATAGAGATTCAGGTGTACACTGTGTTTTTCTGTTTTCCTCTTTGTTGAAGTGTCTTTTCTCAGCTCTTTATTTCAGTGGCTCATTTAGATGTTTGTTCTAGCTTTTTAATTCATTTTAGCTGCAAGTCAGGTGAAGAAGGGCAGCATCACTTTTGAGAATTTAGCATTAAAACTATGTAAA
This sequence comes from Strix aluco, assembly GCF_031877795.1. Taxonomy (NCBI): domain Eukaryota; kingdom Metazoa; phylum Chordata; class Aves; order Strigiformes; family Strigidae; genus Strix; species Strix aluco. Next base: position 80,343,354 of record NC_133932.1, read on the forward strand.
GTCTTTTTTCATGTCAGAAATGCATTTCAACTTTTAGAAAATGAGAAATTCTTAAACAGTTTTGGCTTAAGTCCAATTTGCAAGGGAAATTGCAGCACTGAATGATGCCTCATGCACATGGTCAATGTTTCTGATTTTGGTGGTAAGTCTTTTATGTGGCTTTATATTTAAAGCACTGCACTGTTTTTCAGGAAACAAAGTTGTAAAGTGGGAGAAAATGGGATAATGAAGCAATATCTTTATGCCAGCTCTGGGAAAATTTAGTTTCTTTTTCTTTCCCAGTGTCTGGTGTAGTTATCTCATGTGCTACATGTAGGTAGGAATCAGAAAACCTTCCAACAGCAAATTCATAAATTTCAGAAGTCTCTGTGTGACAAGGTGGTTGCTTTTGATTGTAGATCGCTTGACAAATAGTAATGAAATAAAAATGCCAGTATATGCCAAGCAATGAAGTTGGAGACACCTATACTTATTATACCGACTACTCTGTTTTTCTACGGGATAGTGCACTATTGACAAAAATGACTTTCGGTGATGTCTGGGGATTAAGGGTTTATTTGGAAAGATGGCCTAGAGCATTTTTCATGTGGTATTCTGGGAAGTGTTAACTTTTCTATGTACATACGGGAAAAACCTGATTTGGTAAGAGAGAGTTAGGACATAACCTGGCATGCAAAAGCCACAGGTTTGCTGCATCCATTAAAGAACCTGATACAAATGTTAAAATTCAGCTGCAGGAAGTGTTTGTGTTATTGCTGGATATACTGTTAATGCAAAATACGTTACTTTAGCATGAAATGCAAAACATAATTATTCGTTAAATTAATTTCCTACCCTCCCCCCCCCTCCAGTTTACACAGTCCCATTAAATACAGGGCATCTTTGGAAGATGTGCAGATTTATGGGAGGAATTTTCTTGCCTGTAAAGGAAACCTAGAGGGACTGCCCTTGGCCTAGGCATCAGCTTATAGCAGCTGGTGCGCAGGCTGGTCAGTGACGGAGCGCACTAGAGCCTTGTGAACCTGCGGTCCTGTGCCAGCCATTGTCCTCACCGGGCACATTTTGGTGACACGTCACATGCCCTGAGCTGTGAAAATATTGATTTTGAGATCATGTGCCTGAAGCAGTTTCAGTTTTCCTCCCATCCCAAACAGGAGCTAACCTCAAGCTGGGATCCTCATCAAGCCAGTGTAATGTCCCGGAGGTTACTCCGAACCCTTTTGCTGCCTGTACATTGCAGGAGCTTTTACCCACCTCTGCCACAACAGTTTTCCAGCTCTGGCAGCACAAGTCTCAGCGCCAGACACCTCTGCAGGCTGAGGTTTGCTTAAGCATGACCCAAGACGCGAGTCCCTCTCGCCTGCCTGCGGTCTCTCCCCCCAGAGCCATGCAATGTCTCTGTTTCAAGCCACTGCTTCTAGGGGGACGCTGGCCAAAGGTCGCCAGACTCAGGCAGGTGTTATTGCCCAGCTCTACATAGCGTGAACAAAGAATGAAAGAAATGATGTTTTTTGAGGACTGAGTTTAAAGTATAGAAAGGAAAAGCAACAGTTAAAGGGAAAGTGTAATCCTCCCCCGTGTTCAGTAAAAGTTATTTTCTCATGTTTTTCTAGCAAGCCTCACTCCTCGAACACTGACCGAGCAGCCTCTGCTCACCCACTTCACCAGCCCAATATTGTCCTGGGCTCTCCAGGCCTCCCACCTGACTGTACACATTGGCTTCCTGCTCTCATCCCAATGAGTTGCGGCATGAGTAGCTGAGCTTGCAGGTGTCCTCGGGTTTTGAGCCCTCGTCCCTCCACCCCTTTCACGTCTCCAGCAGTGGCTCCCATGGACAAGCATCTCATGCAAGCAGAAACTGCCCAGTTGCCTGGCAAACCTCACAGGTGCTGGTGTGTTTCTTGCCGTTTGGCAGGGACCAGCCACATCCTTGGACGCACGCCTAGCGGCTGACAGGCTCTTTGCCCAGCTGCATTTCAGTGATTAACCTGCTACCTCCATCTGTCAGCTTAGGGGTTTCTACCTCACACCAGAAAGACAGGAAAGTTAAAGATTTGCTTGAACTCTCTGAGGCTGGTATGATGCCCCAAGGGTGGGCTGGTATGGTGCCTGTCTGGATGGATATTCAGCTAGATATTTGCCACGTGGTCCATGCAATACTAACATCTGTAAATAAAGCCTGTTACAGATCATGTTGCAGACCTTGCTCTCCATACCAGGCTTGGAGAAGCCAAGGGGACATGTTTTCCAAGGCAGGACTGTAAGAGGTTACTCTCCTGTTTGTGCTGCCCCGGAACTCAACCCTTCTTCTGCAAGACACTTCTTGGCATGCCGGTGTCTATTGGCTTGTGAGGAGGGCCCCTGCCAAGTTTTTCAGGCGTGGAATAGGTCGTTCCCTTCTCGTTTTTGAAGTGTCGTGGTTAATTTCTAATGAGAAGTGCCTCTGAACTTCTGAACTTTGAACTCAGCAGAGGAAGCCCTCCCTTGAGGACATCAAAGGCTGTAGCTGTGCTTAGGGGAACGATTCGTGCCACATACTCTTCATGCCGAGAAATTATCTCTAGTCCTTTATGTGGCACATGCATCATTGAATATATTAATATACATGAGTAAATAAAATAAAGCCATTAGACTAGGATGCACATCCCTGAGAACAGAATTTGCTCTGCAGATTAGGAAATGGACTAAAATTCCAATCACTGATTTTTCACAAAGAAAATCTGTCACATCTTAGAACAAAGCAAACAAGCACATGCACACACACACATATATATCTCTCTCTAAAGAATGTGATACAAAGTCTTTTTTATATCCCTGCCTTATATTATGTCTAAGAATAGGGAAGAGAGATCAGGCTCTTATCAAAACTGCTATTTCCTCAATATAGGAGAAAAATTATTAGCCAACAACCCCACCAACCACTTTTTCATCTTTTCTTAACAAAATTAAATGCCTATGCAGCTCAATAAGTAAGCATTACCACTACGAATTGATGAAGCCAATTTTTAAAATAGTGAGATAAGTAGAGGAGACTAGAGTAACCCAACCCCCCTTTGCAGATAAAAATGTTATTTTCCCTCTTCTTACATAAATCTACTACTAGGGACCACAAATCATGTCTGATCACAGGGCTTCTCTTTATTCACGCAATCTCTTCTGCATGAGATATTCCTACATACTACTACCCACCACCTGTATATCCCTAGAATTTTTCATTACTAGAAGTGGGATGGGCATGTAATAATTACAGCAATTCATTAGACTTATCAGGAATTATCCAGATTTACTTACAAAACAGAGAGATACTTCCTTTGTAGTTTTGCCTTAAAAAACCATGGCCAGAAAATGCCCATCAGGACATTAATTTCATTAGGATTTTGCTTTTCATACATTTTTTTCCTCCTTCTACACTATTTTTGTTCTTGCTAGTAAGAACTTGTTTTAGTGTGTTTAATCCATTAGAGAAGATTTCCCAAATGAGCCATTTGTGAATAGCAGGTTGCTGTCTTTCATCAGTTCCACTCAAACAGCGGGTTACGATGAGGTATGACATTCTGGCTTGGTTTGTTTGTGCAACAGCTGGGATTTTTGTAATGGGGAAGTAAGGTACTTGGGTAATCTCCATTTGTTTTCAATAGGGCTGCAGTAGCCTTGAATGAGGAGGTGTTTCTGAGGTTCTTTCCCTGTTGGTTTCCAGCATTTGATGTTGATTTCACTTTTTTCTTTTATGGCAGCAGCCAAGCCTGGCTAGATAAGCTATCTCAAGCCCTTCCTGATACTGAGATGGGTAATAAGGATAGTGTTCAGCATTTCTGTGGGCGTGGTCTGTAGCATTACAGCACGGTATTTTTCACTTTAGAGTCCCATCACCTTCAGTGACTTTAACTTTACTGTCCAATTATATTTGTAACCTTGGGAGTACCCAGAGCTTTGATGGTGCCCTGTATAATCACTCTCATGTGCATAATTCTGGAGTAATTTGTACTCATCAGCAGAGCTTGCCAGATTTTCTATTAAAAGGATGAAGTTGCCAGCTCATGTAAATTTGCTGTAGTCCTGCTTTGACTAGTGTCTTCCTTCAGAACAGCCAGCCGTTGGTTTGCACAATTATTTCTGCACTGTGCATCCAGCGACTTACAGTCTTATTTGAATGAGGTCTGCTTATGACCAACTCACTAAATAGTTCACATCCAAAACCAATTGCCAGTGGTTCTTTCTTCATTATAAGCCTGATCCTGGTGGATTTTATTATTATTTTGGAAACAGCAAAGGATCAACACCATAAGAGGCAAGTCAGTGAGGGATTTACTTTGTTATTATGTTAATATCAGAGTATTTTAATGTAGATGTGAAGCAGCTGTGAACGCTGTTTCTCCAGCTCCCAAACCCTTTTCCAATGCCCGTTTCAGGAAGGATCTCTAAATTGTGATAGTAAGAGTTGACCTTGCCTTATGTATTAGCATGCTCATGAATTTCTCTTAGACTTACTTTTGTTGCTTCTTAAACTAAGACACTACTGCTACATAATTATTACCTATCCCTGTTTGCCGGGAGCAAGGCTGAGGTTAAAATGCATTTGTGCCTGGGAAGTCCCAGAGAAATAAATAATTTTCTCCACCTTTGTAGGCTGAGACAACAGGACACACTGTGTAACCTCCCCATTTGGCTGGACCACGGCTAGAAATGTGGTGCTCGCTTTGCACACGAGTATGCAGAGACACCTTAACAGAAGTGATTTTGTGTGATGACTACTGTATATATGCTTAAGGGGCAGGGTTACATCTTTGAGCTGAAAGCAACTCTTTGTGCACGCATAAATCACAGAAGGGCTGTGTTTGAAGATTGTATCATATCTAGTGGAGGTGATACAATCTACACAGCATGTACATCTCTGAAATGAGTCATTATTTTGAATAACGATCCACACTTGTTCATTTTCATGTGAACAGTTATATGAGGAAGGCTTAGCAGGAAGGGCTTACTTCAAGCTTTCAACCCCTCCTCAAGATCCACTGGTCTGTGAAGTTTAAAGAGCACTGACAAAGGCCATGTGAAATGGTAACAGGGATTGATGACGTGAAAAAATGGAGCTATTGAGCTGTGCAACAGCTGGCATAAGTAACAGTGTGGTCTAACCACAGTGATGCTCCTCTTCCTCTCCCTTTCCTTGCCAGCCATTTTCATCATGACTTCTTTAGCACCTCTGCAAGGGGCCCTTCATCCTGGTCCTATTGAAACGTTGGTAACAGCCCCACAAACAAAGTAGTCAGAACTTTCCATAAGTTCACTTAAATTTGAAAGGAATATGATGTAGTATGTCAACTGGTGTTTGGCAATCAACACAGTATGGGCAACCCTGTCCCACACTGTCACTGTAGAGCATTACCTTGCAAATGCAGGAGGTGGGATTCTCTCTAACTTAGATGTTCAAAATGCAGATGTCCACATCTGGGCTAGTCATTGGAACTCCAGACAATATAGTCAAAGGAGTCTGGAGAGCTACTCAGCTGATCAAATATGGGGTGAAAGGAGATGAACTGTGTCCCTGAAGTCCTTGTTTTGTTTTATGGACTATAAAAAGAACGAAGAAAGACAGATTTATATGTAGTCATCTATATTATAAATGTCATGGGATGGGATTTTTACTATGTTTAATGTCGAATCCCATATTTACAAATGGAGACAGAAACAGTGTGAAAAGGTTTTGGCATTCACAAACACAGGCTGGCAGTACCGTAGTTCTTTTGTATTGCTGGAGATAAATTTTGCGCCCTCTTCTGGAAAAAAGTGTTTGGCATATTGATGTAATAAAACGTAAAAAAAGAGATGTCGGTACAGTGAAGTCATCTCCTCATTTTCCTAGAGCAAACTTGGCACAATGAACAACTCATTAAATGTTGACTGTTCCTTCGGTTCTGATCACTTACAAGTACCTGTACATATGACTCCTGATTTGTGAATTTAACTGCTGATTAAGTTAATAACCAGCCCATAGTCTCTTGTGAAGTGTTGAATGACTTTCAGATGACTACACTGAAGCTCAATGAAAACAAAGATTTTTTTTAAAAAAGTCTATTGGTATCTGTTCACCTGGAAAATCCAGAGCAGAAAATGACCTGACAAGTCTGAATATGATCTCAACTATGGCAGTTTTACAGCAACAGCACTCGATTAGCATCTACACTGTTAAGATTTATTCAGCTCTGAGTTCATAATCAGATCCTATATCCAGTCACAGGAAAGGAAATGTCAATTATTATTTCACTTACAAGAAATGGCACTTTCAAGGGCTAATTCACATGCCTTATCTCCCTGAACGAGCTGAAATGTGGCAGATGGATAATGCAAGGAAAAGAAACAGTTGGACCTAATGACACCAGCCTTGGAAGAATGGTAATTTCAGCTATCAAAAAAGAGAGAGCTACCAGTTCACCCACTTATGTGGGAGGTTCATTGTCTGAAACTTGAAACATGTGTGAAAGGGGGCATGAGAAGAGTATGGACAACTTTCCAGGTGGGATCTGCACATTCCTGTCTCTGAGGGGTTTCATCCAATTCAGCTGAATGACACCTCTTCCAAACTTCTCATTTAAGCAGGATAAACTAAAATGGAACAGGCAGTTACCAGAGTCCCCAGTCTGTATACTCTCAGCAGAAGTGTTTGCAGGGTATCTGCTTTCTGCTGATACTATGTGGTCACATGCTGGAGATGTGTGATCACTCAGAAGCTTGCTGCATGCTGGCTAGGTATCAGCAAGTGAATAGCAAATAAACACTTATATTAACAAACCTGTGTTAAAATTGCAAAGGTCACAAACTACTCTTTGTACTGTTGACAGGCCGATAATGTGTATTGACACTGGTTATAACATCTTTGGCGGAGCCTTAGCCAATGGTCTGAAAAGGGTCACTGGAATAATCAGTTCCCTCCAATCATTTTGAGCTTCAGAAAGAAAAGAAGAAATGAGATCTGTTTTCTCTTCCCCAGTCTGGATAAGGCAGGATCAAGTCAGACACTGGCCTGACCGTTAGCTTTGCTTTGCTGAGCTGTTAGGTGCTAGCTAATGGGAGGAGCAATGGGGCAGCATATGGATATGCAAAGATGTGGACCCAGCACCTCTTCAGGGGGAAAGGACTAACACTGGAGAATACATATATAAAACTTTTGTGTCCAGTCCTTTTGTCATTCCACAAAGAGTAGGCTGGGTCTGAAGCTGCTCTTACCCGCAACTGCACAAAACCGGCTTGTTAGAAATGCCCATTTTTTTGCATCAGTAAAGGTCTGGGGTCCTACTGTGCAGCTCCTGCTCAGTGCTGGGCATTGCAACAACCACCAGCATTCCCTGTGTGGCAAACAGAGTCATGCAGAGTTAGCAGAGCCCCAGTGGCCTCCCCAATCCTCAGAACTGTCATCTCAGCCCCTGAAATGGAGACCTTGCAGCTCTGGCCAAGCTCTGTGCCCAAAGACCCTCGACTGTTCCACACTCCCAGCTTCGCCTGTGCAAATTGGTGGTGGCTCCCACCTCCTGCGGACATGAATGGCAGTTCCGCTTCCTGCACTCCAGCTGATCTTGGGACTCGAACACATTTTGCTACCAGGACCTTGCAGTAACAGGGCACCTAGGATTTCCAAGGATGGGAAAAATCTGTTCTCTGGGAACTGAATTTCCTGTGAGTTCCCAAACTCCACGCTGTGACAGAGGAATACATCTGTTCATACTTCAGTACTGCATAAGAGCAACATGGGAGCACGGGGATGAAGAGGCTGCAACAGGAGTGGAAGGTGAAAAAAAGTGAGAAAGCAGAAAAAAGAAACAAACCTGTCTCAAATAAACCTGAAGGAAAGAAACCTGTCTCCTGTGGACCCAGGAGACATGGAAATGTGTGGCACTTCAGAATATGCTGCCCATGGGCAGGGAAAACACAGATATGAAAGTAGTAGCAAGACCTGAGGAAGAACCTCTCAGCACTTAGGATTGTCTTGGCATGAAGGTAGGAAGGCACAGGAAATGAGATATATGGTCATTTTATAAGAAAGACTTACTCTCCATGTAATAGGGCTATGAATGCAGAGGAGTCCATGAGGAATCTGTAATACACAAACCATGGGTCTCACCTGTGAGCCACAAGCCTGAGCCACCTATTCATTTTGCATGGAATTTGTTTCTCTTAACTTAGCTGTCTACTGACACTGTCTCCATGTCACTGACTCCATGTCTAGTAGACAGACACTTCCAGAGGTTGATCAAGCCCATTGACCTCATACAAATTGCCCTCTGGGGACGCCTGTCTGTTTTCACTTATTGCAGAAAGAGTTTAAGATTATGACCTTAGACATTCCCTTTAGACTGCTAAAATTAGTGAAATGAGTCCCACCTCCTAAGCACAGCTCAACTCAAGAGGTAATGCTGTTGAAATGAGTGACTCTGTCTGTACGCCTTTGGAACAGCAACTTTCTGGATGAGTGATAAACTGCACATATTGCCCACAGTTTGGTGCCTGTCTGCGTCATCTCCTGTTTGTGGACAGACCCTGTGGTCACACTTGGGAAGGCTTTCTCTCCTCTTAGATGATGCCTGTTCCTGCTGTGGTTGGATGGGCCTGGCCATTGACTAATGAGGTATAGACACAACTAAAAAATCTGCTTTCAGCATAACAAGTGAGTTGGTATCGTACTGTGGATAGCTAGAACACAGTGAAAAGGTCACATTGGGAAAGGGGAAGAAATACACTTTTGTTCATTGTCTTCCCAGGACCTGCCGGTATTTATGTAATTTGTTGTCTGTGTGAGCCCTGGCTGCCAGAGTATGCAGCTTTTGAAGCATCTTTCTTTATCCAGGCAAGCAGCAGGTGGGATCAGTGGGCAACATGGTCATCCTTGCCGCAGGAATACCTCCGATCTGCCTTTCAGGGCTAAGGAACAGGAATGCTATGTTTCCTCAACGTCTGCTCCGTTGGGAAAAGGATGTGTCTGACCAGTACCTTGGGAAATACAACATTCACATTTACTGTGTCATTTATGATAGGGTGAAATTTCACACTGTGTTGCAAGTCATCTGGAATGTGTTTGCCTTGGCATGTCCTCTGACTGCCCTCAGTTGAATTACGGCCATCTCTTCAGATATCTATTCATGTAGATCTTGTTTATCAAGTCATTCACTACCTCTGGGAGGAGGACATGGCAGGTTGCTGCAGCTCCAGTCTCCAGTACCAGGTCCTTCTGGCACTCCATGGGTGGTGAGGGAGGGAGGCATAGGAGAGCTTTACCACTCAGTGCTTGCAGGATTGGGATCTGTTTAACATAGACAGCTCTGGACCTGTTCTTGATGTCTGTTAAGAGACTGCCACATTTTGTTGTCTGGAATGGGAGTTATGGGAGATTTTGAGGCAAATGTGCTCTGTGCAAAGCGAACTGTATGGAAATGTCTGGGTTTTTTCTGTTCTTTGATATTCAGCAGGATAGTAGGGAAGCTCCAGTGTGAATGGTTTTGCCCTAAATAATAATGCTTTTCCCAAGTAAGGTCTACTGCTGCAAACTTTGCCGTGTGAGTAGGCCTGGATTTTTAATGAGTGCTTATTGGTCCAACCATCATGATACTCTTCAGCTAAGTTATCTGACAGGCTTTACATGTATTCACTCATACTTCATGGCATCTCTGTGGGGGAGGGAATGGCTTTTCACCTGCTTCATTTCCTTCCTGAAATCTCCTTTGCTACATTTTTACTCTTCTGTCATCACTTTTGTTTTTCTTGCCTGTTTACTTTTTCCCTTTCACAGCCCTAAGACAAGAATATGGATCACTCCTTCCCACTGTACTTACTTGTTCAACTTTACCCCACCTAGTGACTCTTCATTTTTTGTCTTTTAGATGCCTCGGCTGTCTCTGTGTTGTGTTGAAGAGTTTCAGATGTTACAGGGCAAATTTTATGTCCCCTATGGTAGTGCACCTTATATTTCAAGGAATATTATTTTCTGCTCTTGAGGATTCATCTGTCTCCACAATTGTAAAATGACTGCAAGAGTTTTCTGGAGATAGGCTTTCATTCTTTTTTTGATGATAGAGAGGAACACAGAACAAACATGCTGGTAACAGCATAAAATGGCCATTGCCTCCCTCTCACAAAGTCACATAAATCTGTCCCTCACCATCACTCCTAAGGCAAGCAGCAGGTTGTTCCCCGGGCAGGAGGCATGCCTTTGTTCTTGCAGGGGAGAGACCTGTGTATGTGGGAGATGTTCTGTCGCTTTTCCCCTGCTATTATAAAAAGTTGAGACAACAAGGTATTTTTTTGATACACCTGCTCATTTTTTCCAGAGAATTTATTTGTCTGATCCTCTTGGTGGTACTTTTTAAATGCTACTTTTTTCTATTTGGAATTGGTGAATGACACTGCCTGACCTCCCAAGCATCAGTTCTCCAGATATTATTACATTTTAGACTTTGAGCAGAATTAAGTCATAGTAAGTGACCTGGTTGGTAGTCCTTCTGAGGACATGAAAGCATTTGTTTTCCTCCTACCATATAATTTTGTTTCTTACATCTGAGACTTGCGGTATTTGAAGCACAATTCTGTATCTTTTCTCAATAGCTTCTGTATTTATCTTTTTTCTTATGAGTAGATCTTTCTCTCAGTTGCCCCAATATACTATATTTTCCCTTTCTACAACCTTCCCCAACTTTAGCTAGGATTTGACATCTACCACAAAATGTATAACAGGCTGGACTTGAAGATCTGCAAGAATCCCATGTTTGAATATCCCAGCACTAGTGCATGTAGCTACTCCTGCCTTCTGTTCAGCTTTTGTAATGAGTGGTCTCTGTAGGGAACAGAGGCAACAAGGCAAAGCTGCAGAGCAATGCAAGAGGTAAATGCCTGGAGTTCAAATCTGGGGCGGTGCTACAGATTTATAGGTTCATAGAATCATAGAATTGTTGGAAGGGATTTTAAAGATCGTCTAGTTACAACCCCCCTGCCATGGGCAGAGACAGCTTCCACTAGACCAGGTTGCTCAAAGCCCCGTCCAACCTGGCCTTGAACATTTCCAGGGAGGGGGCAGCCACAACCTCTCTGGGCAACCTGTTCTGGTGCCTCACCACCTACCTAGTGAAGAATTTCTTCCTTATATCTAAACTAAATCTGCCCTCTTTCAGTTTAAAGCCATTACCCCTTGCCTTATCACTACATGCCCTTGTAAAAAGTCCCTCCCCATCTTTCCTGTAGGCCCCTTTTAGGTACTGGAAGGCTGCTGTAAGGTGTCCCCAAAGCCTACTCTTCTCCAGGCTGAACAACCCCAACTCTCTCAGCCTGTCTTCCTAGGAGAGGTGCTTCAGACCCCTGATTATCTTTGTGGCCCTCCTTTGGACTCACTCCAACAGGTCCATGTCCTTCTTACACTGGGGACCCCAGAGCTGAATGCAATACTGCAGGTGGGGTCTCACAAGAGTGGAGTAGAGGGGGAGAATCCCCTCCCTCGACCTGCTGGTCACGCTTCTCTTGATGCAGCCCAGGATACATTTGTCTTTCTGGGCTGCAAGCACACAGTGCTGGGTCATGTTGCACTTCTTGTCAACCAGTACCCCCAAGTCCTTCTTCTTAGGGCTGCTCTCAATCCATTCTCCACCCAGCCTGTTTTTGTGCTTGGGGTTGCCCTGACCACCTGCATTCATTTCTCTAACCTTGAGCACTTCACTGAGGCACTTCCATAAGGAATATTTAAACTTGTATTTAAAGTCAGACTTTTCCCCCACGTGATGGAGGGGAGCCTCACTTGTGGGATAATATTTGTGTCCCTGTGCTATCTAAAGGGCTTACTGAGGCAAGGGTCTTAGTGGCCCCAGCTTGGTAGTTCTCAACTGAGGCACTTGTAGTACTTTGGGTAACTGATCTAGTACCTGCTGCTCCTAAGATAACCAAACTGTGTCTCTGTGAACTTTCTTCTCAGATTTACCAGACATTTTTAGGCTTGAGTACAGGGCAATTTACTCCCTGGAAAACTTTACCAAAATGAGACTTTGCAACACCTTTGTGTTCCACGCTCCCAAGATGCAAACTGTCTGGGAACGTAACATACAGACTCCACAGCCAGTGCTTTCAGATTATGGAGATAAAACTATCTGCACAGGCATCTAAGGAGGGTGGACAGGCACCAAATGACCATAACAAATAGCACACACTGACCATCTGCCAGTATCACAGATAGGTAGTAAATCTCCCTTTCAAGAGGTGGTCATCCTAGCTCCAGGATGAAGCACTGCTGAAGAAACTTGCACTGTTAAGGTATGTCTCATCTAGCCCAGCTTGAGCAGACTAAAATTTCAGGGGGTAGTTTATGCCAATTGTATAGGCTTTCTCTATAGGCAAGAAAGAGACAACAGAGGGTAAGGGACACCATATCCAAAAATAGTTGTCTGAGACAGATGGAGTGAGTTGCCTCTTTCTTTCTCTTGACAGTAGGGAGAGCAGAAACTAGTTATTTAATTCTTATTGTCTCTTTGCATCCATTTTTTGGACATTAGAGGATTTCCATCTTCAGTTGTGACAACCTGATACCTCCAGTCATACTGTATTTGAAAGAAGGTAGGATCTTTTTCTTTATGTTTGCAGGATAGTGATCTATCTGACTGGGGAGAGATAGGATTAGTTATTTGCACTTTCTGCATGCTCAGGTGGACAAGAAATCCCTGATCAGCTAATCTTCAGTGAACTTGAGGTCTGTCATATATCTTTGAGAACAGTTTTCCCCCAAGCCAGCCATACTCTGAACAGTGCTTTCCAATGAATCTAATTACTAACCTGTTTATCCCCTTATTCCACTGCACTGAGCTACTGTTGTAGGCAGCTTTGGGTCTATAAAAAGTGAATAAAATTTTACTGGTTTTATATAACTTCTTTCTATAAACAACTTCCTGGTAGAATATTTATCTTACATCTTCTCCTGTTTTAACACCTCTTTGTGCCCCCATCACCTGTTGAAGAACATAATGTTTTCTGTAAATAATACTTAGTTGTATTCAGGATATCTCATTCTACTGTATATTGTTCTCTGTTCTCACAGAAGTGTCTCACAGAGGTTTGGACTCTGCAGATACTCTGAACACAGTTCTTGCAAAACTGGTTATGTCTAATGTTTTGTAGTTGTTCCAAAACACCTTCGGCAATATCTGCTCTCTCACCTATTTTAACAATTTCTCATTTATTAAGGTTGAATGTTCTGTTGCTTTTATGGGCTTTGTAGTTTTGGGCTGACCTTCGAAAGTGTGAGGCATGTGGCAGCACTCTCGTTAACAGCAGGAGTTAAGTGCAGAAGATTGCAGGGCAGGCTGTATGGGTGCAGAAAGCAAAGATGGAAAGTCTTAAGAAACACTGAAACTGGATTCAGGATCAGCTTGGAGAACAAAGGAGGTACACCCTCATAAAACAATACAGTAGCTCAGGACTCAGATCTAGTTCAAAGTACCTAAATCACCAAGGTGGCTTAATTTTGATTTTGTTCTGTCTGCTTTGAAGAGAGTAAAGATCTGCAGAGGATTTCCTTTGCAATGCCTTTGTGACTAATACCTTTGGCAGGTCCCCAGTAGCAATGGCTTTGCTATCGACTGGGAGAGCGTTGTGAGCTGCAGAGTCAGCTTGGCTGGCTGCTGTGAACACTATGTTCACACACAGCTTTGGTACCTTCCTAAAGGCATAAGAATTACAGGCTGCCTTTGCATAGCTGAAGGCAGCTAAAGGCACTCCAGGGCATGAGACGATGCTCTCAGGCCAGATTTTACAGGGTGGCTTATATCTGCCAGCTAGCTATCACTAAAGCAAATTGTCTGGTATTTCATTGTATATCACCAGATCACTCGGTTTGGATCTCTTTCAGACCCGATGTGATGTCTCTAAGACATGATTATGAATTTTAAGGAGTTTTTTTCAGTATTTTTATATCATGAAACAGGATTTAAAGTTTTCACATCCTAGTATAGCATGTCAGCGTGTGTGAGAGAAGGTGCTGCCTATTGGTAAAGCCAATCTGTGAAGCCTGATGTCCTCAGAATTACATCCCAGTTTATGTTTTGGTCAAATTAATTAGTTACCTCCAAAAGAGATCCTGGAAGTGAACTAAAAGACGTAGTGTGGATGATGATGGTGAGGATGATGAAGGGCCTGGTGAAGACACAGTGGCAGTGTGAGCAACTCTACACTTGGAGAATTCAGTCTTTAAGAACAGGACCCCAAACAGCCAGGAGTCACCTGAAATCACTACACTGCATCCCGAGGGGGCTAAAACACTCATAAGGAGCCCTACTGCTGCTTCCTTATATTGGGGCAGGGTGCAGCTCAGCCAGTCTTAGCTGAAAGATTTACCCCAAATTTGTCATGCAGATTCTTCTAGTTTGCAGAGAGAGAAAGAGGCAGTCCCAAAGGACAATTCCTTCTCTGGTTAGGGCAACTGAAGAGCAATGCAGGTGCATGAGCCTATGTGGCTAATGCCATTTTAATTGCCCTAAGGTATTTTCCAGTGCCCTGACTGTGGGATGTGGGTGTCCTCTATTGTGTTTGCCAGCCTGTGGAAAGGACTTTTAAGATGGCTATGTTTAAATACTTCAGCTGTTCCTTTCTCTCTAGGTTAGATGAGCCCTCCTCTCAGGCCCCTGTTCATCTGATTTAATTCAGGAGTATAACTAACTGTGCTGCGCTCTCCCAGAAAGGACTGAAAATGGGTACTCAATTTACCTAAAATTTGATCCCCTCCCCTCTGGAGATATCTATAGTGTGCTGAAGATGAGCATAAATGCTGGTTGACAATGTTCATTATTCAGATTACAAGTATGCTTAGCGATTATACTATTTCTCACTGTCTGCCCAAATAAACAAGTAAACTTTAAAGGCCTTCTTTTTTCTTTTTTTTTTAACCAAGCAGACAAAATGACCACCTTCTCAGTGTGCCACTCCAGCTTGGGCTTCTCTTTATCCACTGAGTGCAGTGGGAGTCCAATGCCTCAGTTAAAGGTCTCAATTTCATGGTACATCTCACCCTCTCAGATGAAGGAGCAATTCACCTTTTGAGATAAGACACAGTCTGCCCAAACTCTACTATACCAGAAAGTTCCTTACCTGGGATCACGTGAAACTGCAGCAATACTGCAGTTATACCTGAGATGTTGAACACCCCATCATGTTTGGAGAGAATCACTTACTCCTCTGAGCACAGGGCTGGGAGTGAGGACAGCCAGTAGCCGTGCAGTAAGGTACTACTTCAAAAGCATGCATGCTTCAGGCTCTATTTTAGATAAATTTTATCATTAAAACCTCTGCTTGCTGATAAAATCTATGACTCTCCTTAAGTCTTATTTCTTTTAAGCTCTCTTACAACAAGAAGAAACTCTTAAAGTATTTATTCCTCTCCTTCACAGAGCTCAAACACGTCTCCAGATAAGGAATACATCTGAGAATTGATTTTGTGTTAAGACTTGATGTTCAGGGCAATAGCATAATTCACTGAATGGCCTTTAGAGGGAAGCAGATCCAAAGAATCCATGGAGAGAGGCAAGCATTTTGCAAGAACAGACTGCCAGGTCTTGGTAAACAAAAACCCAAACTGAGACACTTGGCTTGTTCTCTTTGTCCCTGCATAGTACTGGGTGAGATTGAACACCCCTCACATTATTTGAGTCTGAAAGCTCTCACAGAGCAAAGGAAGCCAGGGCTAAATTATCTTAATCTGCTAATGTCAGGAGACCTTGCTGCTTTTTCATCTGGAGAGTCTTACTTTAGCCTTCAAAAACTCCCTTGAGAGTAGGATTTGGGAATGATAGAGAACCACAGGAGCATCGAGGGCACTCATCAAGTCTGGAAAGAGGTGCCTTCCTGTCGTACATTATAAGGCATGATTTGAAGTAAATCTGTGACCTGAAGCTTCCTGACTTCTGTTTGCTCTCCTGTGAGGGATCAGGCAAAAATGTTGTCTGAATAATAACTAGATATGGACTTAGAGCCAAAATCTCAAAAGGTGATTTTAAAATACTGCATATTTGAAAAGCTGTGATATGTGTGACATTGTAATTCTACCTGTTTGAAGCATTGCTTTTACACTAAAAAGTGTTTTAAAGACAGAAGATTACTTTAAAGATCTTTAAAGATCCAAAGTGGCAGCAAAACCTCCATGGGTAAAGTTCTCTGCCCTTACTATGTTCTCTTTATATCTTGGTGGCACATTGATGGTGCAGGAATTCCCCAGTGGGCGTTCAGCCAGGGCAGTGTGCCTGTGTGCCACACTTCTGATAGACCAGAGCTGTTGTTTTATGGGGAGAAGGCAGATGTCCTATATATAGCCTGGAATGAGATAATGAGTTTGAAGCAATCTTAGGGAAGTTCACTCAATTTTCAGTATATGAATACTTTTAGAGAAAGAACGTCCAAGCAATGAGCTCTGGCATTGGACTTCTGGTTGCCACTTGTACAACTTTATGGCTCAGTTTAGGCCACACCAACTGGCTCTTCCCAAGACCTATCTGCTCTGGAGTATGCCCTAAGCAATCCTGAACACCAGTCTGTCCTGTTTTATTTCATGCCATAGATGGAGCCTTGACAGGCTCATGGAAGATTTGTAAATGGCAGAAGTCTGGGAAAGGACAATCAGGGCCAAACTTAAAAAAAAAACGCAACAAAAACACAACAGAAACATCAAGCAATTAAAAATTCATACACCTAATGTCAATTGTTGGAATTTTTTGAAACAGTGAAATAAACTATTTGTAAGAACCTGTAAGACATTGAAGAGATACATAACAGTCAGTACAGATAAGTCATGTCAAATCAATCTAATTTCTTTCCTGATAGAGTAGAAGGCCTTCTGGGTAGGAAGCTGTACTTAAATGTTGTATACTTTGAGCTTTTTATGCTCAATAAAAACAATATGAAGTTTGCTGAAATCACCCTAAAGCAGGACCCCAAACACCTGCTGAATCATCAGTGGCTTTCTGTCTACAGTGCTCTCAGAAGGGGCCCACAGGGATCCATGCTCAGCCTGCTACTTTTTGGTCCTTTGTTAGCATAGCTAGAAAATAGGATCTCTGTTATTGCTGGCAGAGCTACAGCTTGAGCTATTGAAACTATGTGCATGTAAATTAAAGTATTCCCAATTCTGTCACATTATTTGCAAGATTTTCAGACTTGTGCCTAGTTCCTGGGTAGCCCCTGCCCTCACTGAGTTTGGGTGCTGCCCTAGCTGACACAGGCCACAGTGGTCCCAGTTAAGACTCCTCTGGAGTTCCCAGGCTTACGAAAGGAGGTGCTAGCCCCCTTTTAAATGAGATGTCATGCCTCAGACTTACATAAACCCAGGTTAATTACATCAGGTTTGGTGTATACCTTTTCACTGATATTGCTGAGGAAATCTATAAGCAGATTAACGAGTGCTGGGTGTAAGTTTAAACTTTAATCACATATGTTAACATCCAAGGGTTGTGCAAGACAGCATTTCAAATGAAATGTGTAAACAACATTTGATAATGTCTTACATGTTGTGGAAACCTTACCAGATTTGTATACTCTTACATGTCTTAGTCATCATTGAACTGAACATCCTAACACAACTATTTTAGGTTTTTACCAATGAAACTTTGAATCTCTAGAAATAGGAGTTAAATTCATAGGAAAAAAAAAAAAGAGACAAACAACAAGGTCCACATTCTTGGTTATTTCAAGGACAAAAAGGATTATCCACTGTTAAAACCTCTCCTCTTTCCAAGTCCAGTTGAACATGCCAGCATAAAGAGTGAGAGGAACTGGAGAAAGAAGAAACACCTATGCCTGGGTAATGTGACACTATCCTCTCCTTTTTGTCTGTAGGTGAGAAAGATTTGTTTTTCTGTGTGCACAGTAATTTGGGAATCCCCAAATCAAATTTTTAGACATTATCCCAGAGGATCACATCAAAATTTTTAATCCTGCCACCAAAGCCAATTCTTGATGCAGTTACATAAAGTTCTTCCCCTAATGGTTGTTTCTTGGACCCTAGTTTCAGCTGTAACTGGCTGTACAAGAGCCTCTGTCATATACATGTTAATGGACAATGATAAATGAATTATTAGCACAGAAGCAAGGCACAAACTTAAAGAAATAATTTGTTTCTTCTTAGGTATAATACATGGATATAATGGATATGGATATATGGATATATATGGATAAGTGGCCACTTCATTCCTGCTCAGATGGGTAGGACCAGACTGGTATCTACATTAAACCTACTTCCTGTGCTTGCAGATTAATTTCTCCTGACACACAAAAAAAGAAGAGCACAGTGTGAGATACATAAACTGTAGCAAAGGGGAAAATACAAATTCTTTTATGGGATAAAGGTTTCAAATGATGCAATCAAGAGCACATTATCAATTAGGACTACTATCTTTATCTCTTCCTAGGTTGTATCAACTGACAACCTCCTTGATCATTTTGGAGGCACAGCAGGGGAAATTTCCACCACTGAAACTTTCAGTGGTGGTTACTGAGAATCTGTATGGTCAAGACATCAGTCTTTATCCAATTATATAAAAGTTCCCTACATATATTCTTCTCAGCCTCAGATTTATTTTAATACAGTAAAAGTTAGAGACATCTTTCTCCTAGGAAATCTCTGTTGTCTTATGTCTTCTCCTCAAGAAACAGTCAAACCCTTTATGTGTTTAAATTATTTCTTCCTTGGAAAACAGATAAATCAATTTAAAACATGACTTGTCTGAGGTGGTGAGTGGAGGTACCATTTGAATCTTTCTTGTATTGATACCAGAACATTCTTCTGGTGCTATCACCAACTCAGAAATCATTAAACAATTTGAGAAGGTGGCCATGGGATTTCAGAGCTGAGATATTTTCTCTTTCATAATTAGTCCCCTTTCCACAAGCTTGTTCTCTAGCTCCAATGTTGATCAACCCCCCGAAAACACCCTCTCAGCATACAGACTATGTTTTGCCCTAAAATGCACTTAAGGCTTTGTGTGAAACTCAGGAGCTGGAGAGGACTGCATCCAGTTTCCCATGTCGCTCTGCCATTCATGGGCTGACCACCTGAATGGTCTAGCAGAGAAAGGTGCCCTCCACAAACCCGTGGGTGCTGCAGAAGAGGCGGGGGCCACCGAGCCCCCAGCTACCACTGTCATGGACGTGGTTTCCTATCTGGCGGTCACGTTGTGGCCAAAGGTTCTGGCTCCTGTCTCATTTCTGGGTGCAGTCTGGCTGGACATTTTGATCCTGTTCTTCAAGACGCCTAAGAACTATAAACTATAAAGCATTTCAAAAGGAGAGCTGGGGTGCTGTATCTTCTTGATTTTGACAGAGATGATTCCAAGCTGGGAAACACAGCAGTGACTGGTGGAGTTAACTCCCAGCACCCTGGAGGAAGAGCCTGACAAAGAGTCTACAAACCCCACCAGTCCAAAGGGTTTTTTCCTTTTGTGTTTTGGGAAGCAGCATGATCAAGTGATCTTGATCTTCTTCTTCCACCTCCTTCTTCCTCCTCCTTTATGGCATAAGCCTACACACTTCTTTTGAAGTTAATTCCCTAGATTATAAACACTCTGGGACAGAGCTGTCCTTTGTGTTCTGTGTTTGTACAGTGCCAATTACAAGATGTACTCCT
The DNA here is from genome assembly GCF_031877795.1 of Strix aluco. Classification (NCBI taxonomy): domain Eukaryota; kingdom Metazoa; phylum Chordata; class Aves; order Strigiformes; family Strigidae; genus Strix; species Strix aluco. Next base: position 80,362,978 of record NC_133932.1, read on the forward strand.
AGAAGCCAATAACAATAAAAAATAATAAACATTTGTTCTGGTTTCAGTGGTTCCTGATAAGTGCAAACAGAACACAATGCCTGTGTTTGGTTGCTTTGTGGAGCATTGCATGAGAGAGATGTAATCCCCAAAATATGTGAATATAGCTGACCATCAGTAGAGCAGTGAAAATATCTCATGAAGCAGAATCAGGTTCACAAATGCCCTAAGCACCCTACAGAGCAATATTTTCCTTCTAGTCCTTGTCAGTTCTAAAATCCATATGGCTCATGGTAATAGTGGCACAGCCTTTCCAAAGTAAATACAGTATTGACTTCAGTTTGGTCCTTCAAGAAAAAGAACACAACGTTATTGCTGGAATTAAAACATAGATATGGAATTCAATAGTATACGAGCTACTGTAAAAGGGAAGTCATGTAAGTCAAACTTTAGCACTACTATTGGCCACGTTGCCAAATATCAACAAGGCTCCTACATTCTCATGAGGAAATGTGAAATTTCTGTGCTTTGAGGATATTCCACCAAAGAATATACATCTGAAGCTTGTTCACTAGTCTCTTTTCAGTGGAATTTGGTGAGTGTGCACAGAAGTGATGGCCTGTCCTTCCTTGTATACGCATGTTGAATACAACATTAGTGAATAAATGTGACAAAGGCTGTCACTTTTAGGATATGTCCTACTAAGGGACTTGGTAAGTGAGGAGAATTTTTAGTTTTTGGGAGAGGTATCTCATGGAAGCAAGTGCTCAGTAATGGAAATTCTACCTCTGAGAGACCTCTCTGTACTGCTTCTGTTAGGAATCTAGCCATCAACATGAGCTGAAATGCATTTATTGCTTTAATACTTGGGTATGGGTAATCCATACTCAAGCCATCTCCTTGCAGGTCTCCTTGCCTGAAGGACATGATCACCAGCCACACTTGGTGTAGGGAGGACTGGAGTAGGACAGAGGTGGCCACAGCTATGTGGGAGGGGAGCGCCAGCATGGCATGGGAAGCATGGGATGGGAGGACAGTGGAAACTCACATCAAAGCTGGGAGGCTTATGTATCCAAATGCACTCCAGGTAAAAGAGAATCCACCCCTGAACCCTGCTGGACTTGCTTTCAGAGGCACGGACAACTGAAGCCAGTGAGAACTGCATCCTCTATGCGCAAGGTCAGTTAATCTGCTTATTTATCTGACATTAGGCACTCAAAGTGTAATATTTTGGGCTGAGATGGCAGCTATTAGGAAACAAACACTAACTAGGTAAGAAAAGCTTCCTCACAACATTTTTAACTTCCTCAACCCATTTAAAATGAGCCAGCAGTGTGCCCAGGTGGCCAAGAAGGCCAATGGTATCCTGGCTTGTATTAGAAATAGCGTGGCCAGCAGGGACAGGGAAGTGATCTTACCCCTGTACTCGGCACTGGTGAGGCCGCACCTCGATGACTGTGTTCAGTTTTGGGCCCCTCACTACAAAAAGGACATTGAATTACTCAAGCGTGTCCAGAGAAGGGCAACGAAGCTGGTGAAGGGTCTGGAGCACAGGTCGTACGAGGAGCGGCTGAGGGAACTGGGGTTGTTTAGTCTGGAGAAGGGGAGGCTGAGGGGAGACCTCATCGCCCTCTACAACTACCTGAAAGGAGGTTGCAGAGAACTGGGGATGAGTCTCTTTAACCAAGTAATAAGCGACAGGACAAGAGGGAATGGCCTCAAGTTGCGCGAGGGAAGGTTTAGACTGGATACTATGAAGCATTTCTTTACAGAACGGGTTGTTAGGTGTTGGAATGGGCTGCCCAGGGAGGGGGTGGAGTCCCCATCCCTGGAGGTGTTTAAGAGTTGCGTTGACATAGTGCTGAGGGATATGGTGTAGTTGGGAACTGTCAGAGTTAGGTTAATGGTTGGACTAGATGATCTTCAAGGTCTTTTCCAACCTAGATGATTCTGTGATTCTGTGAAAAGCAGTGCTTCTTCCTTCCCACAAGCTGCTGCCTGGTCACACTGCTACAACTGATGGTGTCTTTCTCATGCCTTACTTCTCCCCTCCCCAGACTTGGGTCCTTTGCCAGACTGACAGGCATTCCAAGGAATGAGGTAAGGACACTGGTAAAAGAAGTAGCTTTTAAAAAGTATTTTATATAAAAATAATCACTAATATATAAGCTAAACATAAGGATAACTGGAATAATTATAAAGTTATCTCTGTTATTATTTTGTCTGTATTTTAAGACAAGAAAAATTTAAAAGAGTTCAGATTTTTTGTGTATTTTAGACCCAGTAAGGCAGATTACTTAAGGCAACATGTTTGGAAAAAGGCAGTCATGTTGCCTTATCCCAACTCATGTTGCCATACACTACACATCCCCCAATTTTTATTTTTTTTTCTGTTGTTGTAGAATGTGATTTCTATAAATGTAACCTGACATTTTCTTTCAAAAAGATCTGACAATACATTTTTAATAGGACTAAGTTCTGTAGGCCTGATTCAGTCTGAGTCTGATGTAATTCCATCAAAATCTGTGGAGTTTCCCTGGCATCAAAACTGCAGTAATTTAGGAATGACTCAGCCTTTGAATTTCTTGGATTTTGCCAGTAGGAACTTGGAACGAGCGATTCAAAAATTACTTTTAATCGCATCCGGAGATCCCCATTTACTTTCAAAGATACAATCTTCATCGTCACATACTCTGGAACAGCACACTTGCATTCATGTTTAGAAGCTTAATTATGCATCAATTACATGGGGGAATTTTAAATAAGATTTGCTGATCCTTTTGTTTCATGGATTTGACTAAAACATTCTGTTTATTTTGGTATCACTCTCATAGTTGGCATGACTGATTTATCTGATGACTAATTTATTTGACTCCAGCCAGAGATATACTGCCAAAATTTCAACAAAGGGCTCCTTTGGAAAGGGTTTATATTGTCTCAGTGCATTCTAACTATTAAAGACTTTACAAAAATGTTCATTGATTCCCAAAAGCTGCCTGGCAACGATATAGCTTTAAACAACTGAGCTTAACCAGCCCTTCCTCTTGATTAGCCTTTTTGCCTGCTGTAACTACTTCTCCACCAGCCTGGTATTAGTGAAGCATCTTTCAGGAAGGATAGCATTATTTCTGCACAAGGAAAATGAGCGACAGCTTGACTTTGTGTGCGCGTGTGTGCGCACAGAGTATGTTTTATGTAAAAGCTTGATCAAACGAATAAATGTCAGGCTTAGTTTTTGAAATAGCTGGCGTTATCTCTTGCGTGAGTGAGATACCAGCTCTCAGTAAATGCCTATCAGAGACTTGTTTTCCATACTCATGTCCATCACTGCACTATGGCTAAAGAAGAACATGGATTTCATTGGGTCATCTAGGCTGTGTGGAAAGAGGGGGCAACGAGGCTTTGCACATCAGGGACAGTTTGAGTCCTGGTCAACTAAAGGTCCATTCAATGAAGACTGAATAATATTGGATGGAGAGGGGCTCCTCAGTCTGAGGTGACATTTTAAGGGCTGCAGTGCTTTACCCCTGCAGCAGCTTTCAGTGAAAGTGTTGCTCCCTTTGGGCACAGATTGGGAGAGAGGAGAGATGTGTCTCTCGGAAATATTGGAAAAGTAGCTACAGGAGGAAAGAAGGAAATTCCTCTCCATGTGGACTCTGGTTTGGATTGAAAGTTGTGGGTATAAACTACATCTAACTGATCTGAGGTAGGGGTAGGGTTCACCTGCAGGTATCTGCTAACTCAGGGTGGGATCCAGTTGAATCCTGCCTGGTATGTCCATACCTTCACTAGTCATCCATCTGCTTTACTGTCAGTTGGCATGTCCAGACTGCTCCTCTGGCCTGGTGTAGGTGTCTCCCAGGGATAAGATGGATCCTGTCCTAGAAGAGGACAGGATCCCCTTTTCCTGTTTACTATAAGGTGATCACAGGGTGACTAGCTCACACACAGCATTTCACACCACAGATGTCTAAAGTGGTCTGGGATAAATCCTAAACTTACCCTTGAGACCCAGCACAGCAATTTTACCTCATCTGTACCCAGATTCAGGTGCCTGATGAAGCAGGACAACATCTTCTAGTTAGGAAGAAAGGAGAACTATGGGACCCACACCATTCGAGATTGGTAATGTGAGACTTTGTTCTATACACATGATGACAATCTCATGGCAAATCTCAGCTGTTACAAAGGACATAAAGCTTATTCAAAGCATTGCCTCTCCCTGCCAGCCTCTCTTGACTCTACCCTGAGCTGGCCATTAACTGAATGTTTTTTGTTCAGATTCCAGTCTAATGCTGTTTATATTTAATAAAAGGAAGATAATGTATAGCTTGAGTACTTCAAGCATTTTGACCTATATTGTCCCCCCCACCTCCTCTGTTTTGGGCTGTTTCAGATACAGTAGGAGAATATTGTTTGGCAGTGAAAATAGCACAAAGTAGTGAAATAGGATGAATGTGAGTGTGCTGTCTTTGCTCAGGGCTGTAGACTTCTCAGCAGTATCTAGGCCAAATCATGGGCATCAAATGTGTTACACAGAACTATGTGCTCTGCAAGCACAGAGCAAAAATCCCACTCCAAATTCAGACAAAAAGTAGAAAACGTATAAAAAAAGCACAAGAGGATTTAATACCAACCAAGCTTTGCAGACCAAAAGTCCACTAAAAGACCTTTGTAGACCAAGGGCTACTAACAAGTGGACCTTAGATACTTTATAAACTATATTTTCTGAATTACATCTTACCACCTAAGCAGGCTGCAAGGGGGAGTCCAAGAGAAAAGAGGTGAGGACTTCAGAGGGCACATTTCACTTCTGGCAGCTAGAACTGACCATGGGGTGTAAGGCTGAACTGATTCAGGTAACCACGTAGTTAAACAACCACAGAGTAACAAACTTAAGCTAAGGGTTAGAGGTAGTCTATCCATAGACAGACAAAAAAGGACAGTTGCTTTTAGAGTAGAATGCTAAAACTGCTAATAGTCATTGTGGTAATCTAGGCTCACCATTTCCTGTGGTATTGCCACTGGAACTGATTATGCTCTTCCTGCTTGCAGACACTTTTTACGTATTTTAGGGCTATTTTTGTGCCTATAGTTAGTTTACTCTTCTTTAGACTAAACAGTCTTAACTCTTCCAGTCTTTCCTCATAGGTCATGTTTTGTAAACTTGAGGGATTCTCGTTGCTCTTATCTGTGTGCTGTTTCCAAGTGCTCTGCATCTTGCTTCAAGTGTAGTACCCAAACTGGACACAGTACTGCAGCAGAGGCTTTGCTTGGGCCAAGCAGAAGCCATCTCACATCTTACAGACAAGATATTTTTATGAAGACTTGTTTGGGTTTTTTTTTTTTTCAACACGGTACAATCATGCACTGTCTGATCCCAACTGAGAAGATCCTGGATATTGGATTGATCCCTGCTGGTCCATCTACACAGACCTGAAATCTTGTGGGTATTTTTTTCTGTTGAGTTTCCAGTAAGTTATTTAGAAAGGAGAGGTAGATATTTTGAGGAAAAGGAGGGGATAGACTGTAAAAACTAAACATTAATTGAGCAATAGTACCAGGTCAGACATAGCACTGAACTAATTTATGATCGTGTCTCTGCTAGTGGCATGAAGGAGACAGTAAGGCTGCAAAGATGTTGAGAGAAAAGGAAAAAAATATAAATAAATCCATTTAGAAAATACTGCTGTTGGTAGAATTAAGTGAAAGCAGATGTAACCCAGTGAACTTCAGACCTTGAAGTAATGTTATTTATTTTGCTTACTGAGAAAAGTGAGCAATGCCAGTGAAAAAATCTCTGGCTCTAAAAATCACTTTGCATGACTCATGAGTTATAGAAATTAGTCTTGTTCGGAAACAGACTTTTTCTCATCATTCCTTCTTCTTTTAGAGAACTACTCAGGAGCCTTGCACACCTAAAATAAATGTCTTTGTTTCCTAGTTTCTCTTCCTTGTTCAGCAGTGCTTTCCCTTCAGTATTATGAACTATAACCATCTTGCTGCAAGGCTGTGTGAAGAAGCAGGCACAACATGGAACTCTGTTGCTAGACATAAATTTTTGAAATTATCCATGGTGGTAAAACTGTAAGGAACAGGTTATTGAAAGCACTCTGGCTCCTTAAATAAGAGCTCCCACTCATTCTTTTGATTAAGATGCTAGACGTTTTTAGAAATGGTCTAATTTCTCTCAGTTGAGCAGTTAGCCTTTGCCTGAGATTGTGGAAAACTTGGGCTCAGTCCCTCTTGTACCAAAAGTGGTGGCCGAATTGTCACCACCAGGTCAAGGCAGAGCCTTGCACCTCACAAGCTCACTTTCTGCTTTCCTAATGATCTGCTTCCATCAAGCTGTCTGATGTATTTTGGGTGTCTGTGGCCTATGTGTTTTGTCAAGAGCTCTCTTCCTGGCCAATGCCCCAGCTGTCGCACACTAGACTTGCTTTCCTTGACTGCAAATGTTTTGCCTCCTTGCAAACTGTTCCCAGGAAAGAGGAGTTCAAGAGAAAGCCACTCCTTTCTCCCTGACTCTCCTTTCACTGGGCGAGGTCTTGCACACTCAGATCTTGCTGATTGTGTGCAAATCCCATCAGCGGGCCCAGACAACCTTACTCTGCCCTGGGCTTGCCCTTAGGTCTCTGCAGTAACTGGAGCAATTGCCACACTGCAGCACAGATAGCAGTGACCTTAGGAAGCACTCAAACATTTGCATATTATTGCAAACATAAAAATAATAATAATAATCTGTGGGATATGGGGTGGTGTGGAGTATCTCTTATCAACAGGCTCCACAAAAGCTCCTTCTTTTGTTTATAAGGAACTGCAGACCAGAGATGACTGGATTTGCAGACAGGAAGGGTGAGGGGGGAAAACACCCCCACTTGTTTTCTCCTTTGAGCAACAACATTTCTCTTAAGCTTAACCAAAGAAGGTAGTGAAACCACTTGGCAAACAGACCTGTGTTAAGTACCTTGGCTGGAAATGTTTATGCTTGTTGCTATTAACACACACAACACTCTGCTCCCTGCGTGCTGAAGGGAGGGGAAGGACTTGCCACCCTGTGCAGCCATACACCTTGTAGCCCACCACACCCCTACACCACATGTCTGAGGAGAAGTTTGCCCACAGACAGTTAACTGCTGCCTGCAGGGAGAGATGCTGGCTTCAGCTGCCCACCTCTCCTCCTGCCTCTCTCCCTATCTCCCTAGCCATGCCAAGCACAGACACTCGAGAGGGACCACCACCACCACCAGCCAGGGCAGGGGAGCTTCATTGCTTGGAAGGAAATTAGCTGAGCCATGGGTTGGGGGTGTCTGCACCCCAGTGAAGCCCAGGCCAAAGTATGGCTACGGCAATGCAGGATGTGCTAGCCACAGAGACCGAACTGGCCATTGACTCTCTGAGAGTGAGCCTTGTACCACAGTCTGGAAAGTGGCCAAGATGCACAGAGATGGAGAAGCACAACCCTTTCGATCCCTGCTATAACACTGCACTGAACCTCACCATCTCCAACCAGCTGCGTCTCATTTGCTTTAGGGGAAGATGTCTCTATGGCATGTGGCTTCCAACTCCCTCAGGGACACACATTTCCAGCTGTAGATTATTTCTTTGCCTTTGGCTATCCCACCTTCTACCTCAGCTGAGCTCCCTGTGCCTCCTGGAAGGATGTATCCATCTCAAACACCTACGCAGAGGCAGTGGTAACATGATGGTCCCTCTGCAGCCTGTGCTGTCAGACTCTGTTGGCCAGAAACACAAAAGGAGCCCCGTGGTGGTCTCAGCTGGAGATGCCCTTGGGAGAAAAGGGCTGAGGGACAAAACTAAATAAAATGAAGGCTGTGAGGTTGACAGGGGATGTGCAGGATGGCCATGCCATGTTCACAGTGCCACAGGCACCTTCTCAGCAGACCTCTGTGAGCAGTGCCAGTCTGTGGTGCTTGCTCAGCTTCTGGGATTGCAGGGTGAGAAGCCCTGGCTGCCATCAGCTGGCTGGAATGGCAGCGAGTCTTTCTGACTCAGCAGGAATTGGCCCAAATCCCTGGCAGGGAGGAAAACAAATTTTCTGCCTTCCACTCATATCCTGTCTCTGGCTGTGGTGGGTGCCCTTGTTTTAAAAGTCCAGGTCCAGGGCTCTGACTAGGATACTGGGTGACTTTTCAGCTGGTGGGGCTTTTTGGTCAGGTTGCATCACCATTTCAACAAATTCCACCTCTGGGTACCAATGTGAAGATTTTGTAGCCTAGCAAGATGACACCCAGCTCATCAAGAAAGCTGAAGAAGCTTTGGCTTTTGCACTGAAAGGTCATCTTTGCAGGGAGCTTCAATCTGAATGGGGATGCACTCATGAGGGTCAAAAACCCTGCTGGGTGCCAGCGTTGCACCAAGCCAGGCAAATAGGTCTGCTTGAAGGGTACCTAAGCCTTGCTGCACACAGAGGCACAGGAGTCACTGACACTTGAAAATACTGAATTATTGTGAAGAACTGAGTTTCTAGGGACAGCATAAAGTAAACATGATACTGGAGAATTTGTAATAGCCACTGAGTAGAGCAAAACTACTTGTGGCATGAAGATGTTGAAAGGTGATATAAATTAAAATAAATTGGTTTTGCTGGAATATAATTGTATCATCTCTTTTGTAAGGTGGAACGTTTCCATTAAAAATATGCTATGGAAAAGCCAGATGCCATTAATGATTATTTAGTTAATTAAATTACCTCTTTTCCCCACTGTGTGAGATAACTACTTCTGTTATTAACCAAGGGTGGCTGACTCAGGGCCCAGTATGTGGTGTGATGCTTGCTTGGGATGGGATGCCAGCCTGGGGTAGCAGCTTGGGCTCATGGTGGGCTTGCAGTGGAGGAGCTGTTTATACCTCTGGAGAGTCTTGTTCTCCTGGCTGCCCAATTAAACACTGTATTGAATACAGTTAGTGAGTCACTTTCACTGTTTCTTAGTGGCTGGGGTTTGGTTTTGCTTTTGCTGCTTACAGGATGAAATATCAATAGAAAGGCTTTTATGTGACATTCTGTGTTATTGTTTAGATATTCGTTTGTGAAGAAGGAAAAGGCAGTCTCCAAATAACAGAAGATTTTGGCAGCTTTCCATTTGCAAAGGAAATTTAGAACTTCTGAGCTCTCATTTCCTTTGGAAATATGAATCAGTGTACGTTGTCCTGAATATGAGCCCAAGACACATCATTGTGTCTGATGTGTCTGCAGAAGAGTAGCCTCACATCTTAGCTGGATACAAAAATAACGGCAACTATAAAAATGGGTAGAGTGGACCTGGTAGAAACCAATATATATTATGAAAGCAAATTCATGAGAATCTTCAAGTATTCAATTTTACATCTCTTTTTGACTGTCAGGTTATGTGATTGTACTCTTTCAAATACTAGTAGAATCTGTGTAATTAACTTTTGGGAAAATGAGGGGCTAGAAGGGAAATTTTGGAGTCTAAACTATAATAATCTTATAAAATAAGATTAATGACATGTCCAGTTGATGGTTTACAGTATTAAAATCTACCACATGGAAGTCTTAATTTATGGAAAACTGTTCAATAGTACAACATAAATCTTAGCCTAGGATGTGGAATTTAAAAATTCTATCTTTAAGCAGGTTAATCCTGAGGACATGTTTTACTAGAGCTTGGTTAATTACCTCCGGACTAACATATGTTTTCTTTAGGAAAGTTAACACAGTAAAAAAGAAACATAACTGTAAAATGATCACATCAGTAGACTGTTGGACATGGTCTTTAGAAGTCTTCAATGCCTCTGCATTTTTAACTCTTTCAGATCCTTTTTTAGAAATTTAAATGGCAAATGTCTGGGTGACCAGTACAAGGTATTTAAGGTGAGAGATGAATAAGATGTTCTCAGGAGACTTTGCATGTGCCTGAATTTCAGTATGTGCTTTGCTGAATTAAGACCATAAATGTTTAAGTTCTAGGTTTTTTAATATTTGGGCAGGTAACAGTTCTCCCAGCATCTCATAAAATGTCACTGTAGGGGCAGAACAAGAATCTGGCTTTCCAGCTTTCTCTCCAGGCCAGCACATTTGCTCATTCCCTGTCAGTCCTGCACCTGGCATGAAGCAGATATGAGGCCATCTCGTTCTACAGGTCCATCCTATTTGGCCACCACCCTCGAGTGACCTCAGCTAGCTAAAGGCCAGTTCATAGCATCTACACTAACAGATTCTGGTAGATGTCTGCTCAGTGTTGTTGGTTATCTGTGCCAACTCATCAAATGACTCTTTTTAACATCTCTTGTTCTGTTTCCTTTGACCCTGGTTTCATGCCTTTCCGTTCATTTCTCTCTGACAGAAAGCATCCCTTGGAAGAGAAAGACTTTGCTGGTTTACTATTAACAGTGAAACTAATGAAGGGTTGAATGCTTGGCTTTGTAACTTGAATTTTGTTTTGAATATATGTGCATTTTTAAAAAAAGAAAAGTAATAAAATCCAGGAAGATTTTAATGACACAAAACCATTATTAAATCCTGAATACCATCAAAAGGGAGGTGCTGCTTCTTCACTTCAGTAGTGAAATGTCATCAGAAGTGCCCCTTTCCTTGCCAGGTACCCCACTGCCAGGCCTGTCTGTCTCATACATTCAGCTTGGGACCCTTCTCAGCTGCCCGTCTCCCAGGCCTCTGCCTCACCTCCTGCACCATGGCTTGCCCCCATTCTAAGATCATTTGATCAGCAGGTCCATGAGCAGTTGCATGGCTGTGCTGGGCAAATGAGGCCATGGACTGAGAGTCATGGAGTGGGAAAAGAAAGTGCCATTTCACCCTGCTTTAAGGCACAGCCATCTGAGCTGATGTGCTTTCTCCTGTGTTAGGAAATGCATCCCTGGCGAGGAGAGCCATGTAGAAGCCCTGGGCTTCAATGTCCAGTGTGTAAGAGAAGATTGAGTGGATGGCAGGCATCTGCTGGGCACAGCCAGACGTCCCTCACAGTACTGGCACCAGGACTGAGTCAAGGAATAAGTGCCCTGAAAAAGCATGAATGTGAAGCCCTCAGAAACGCCCCTGGTGACACCTCTGCTCCAAGCATTTGATTTCATTTGAATCAGTGAAACACCCAAGAGGATACATTGATCAGCCTCTAAACCGCCAAAGAGTCCCACAGCACTCACTCCAGGGAAGGCTTATAAGGATAACGAGACACTGTAGGACTTGAAGAATGTGGGGTATGGAGACGAATCCCATGTGCACAGCTCTATTAAAATGGCTGCGCTCATCTGGCATCTTGCTTGACATTGCAAAACTATGCGTAAGTACCATGAGACAAAGAATAATGCTTGCATTGAGGGATTTAATACCCCTATTGTCTGTGTAGTGATTTGTTTTCTCTACCAAATTGGCACTTAACTCACAGTTGCCCAGCCAACTCCATATGGTATTCACAGCAGAGACTTTTATGCACATTTTTTTTCCAAGCTACTTGCTGCTCAGCCTCTGTCCTCCTCCTTGCACCACTCCTTGAAGATGTCATATGTGCTAGAAGGGTAATGATTTCAAATCTTAAATCTCAGCAGTGTGAATTCCAAAATCATCAGCTATAATGATTTGTACTTCAGTCTCCTTCTCTCACCCATCCGCCTACCACAGCTGTTTTTGCCAGGTCTCTCCCTTCCTGCTGCAGGGACTTGTAAAAATGAGATGGATTGTATCTCTGTAACTTTGAATGAAGCTCTGGTTGTAGCACAACTGCTGAAAAGATTAGAAGAGGTACATTGGCCTTAGGCTCCACAGTGCACGATACAGAGAAGCTCCCCTCACCCACCTCAGCGCTCACAAGGCAGACCAGGGTACAAAACCTGTTTGAACAGAGGTATTTTAAGACATTGGCTGCATACCAATTACAGCTGAGTCCTATTCATTTTGCAGTACACTCTCTGCTGCTATGCAGGAGTAATCAAAGAAAGCTAAAAGCAAAGTAGAGATAACAATCTATCCTGGTGTGAGTATTAGAAGATGAAAGAGTTTTGTTATTAATGCCCCAATAACAAGCTTTGCATTCCCATCCTTGCACCAGCTGCATGGGAATGCTAGCAAACAGCAGTACTTTGCACCTTCCAGATTTCCTCACTGATTTTCTGCAAATGAAGACCACCTCTGGGGGACTGTCCACCAGGTAAAAATGTGTAAGGATGACTGAAGAGAAGCACAAGCAGCATTACTCTTGTCCAGGTCTTGACAAAAGTGAAAAAGATCTCAGCAACACAACCGTTGTCCTTGTACAAAAGTAGGAAGACAGAAGGCTTATAGCACAAACAGAGGATTGCAGAGATGATGCCAAATTGCCAGGTGTGAGTAAGAGCTAAAAAGGAAGGCTGGTCTGCAATGCCATATGCTTTCCTGGAATCCTGCAAGGTCAGAGTCTGTCCTTTGTAACCTGCCATCAGCTTCTCCTCCAAAACGGGTAGCTGTCTGTGAAAGCCTCCACCTTCAGTGTTTTCCAGCTGGTCCCATGCAGTCTAGTCCTGCAGTTCTTGAACTCACTTTGTGTATCTTTCTGGCTGCAGACCCCCCAGTAGGCACCCCTCTCTCCAGTCTGCCCCATAGCTCTGGACTATTCTGGTTCAAGTAATTGGCCAGAGCCAGACAGTTTTCATAGTAAACAGCAGTACATAGTGATTCACTGTGGTTTAAATTAATGAATTTTCAAAGCTTATAGATTAAAATCTTGGAAACAAAGAGCTCAAAGAGAAGACAAAATTTGGCAGCAGGATTTCTTGTGAACCACTTCAAAATCTCTAACCTATGTTTCAGCTCTGAGATTCAAAACCCGGGTTTCACAGAGTTGTTCTGCCTCTTGGGGGATTCCTGGGCTCTGGATGCTTCCTCTGCAACTTGCCACCCCACGGAAGCTCTGGATTTTGCTCTGGATCTACTGCAAAGCTGCTGCTGGAGCTCCCTGGGGGAAAATCTCTTGGATACTTGGGAGTTAGCCCCTTCCTTCAGTTCATATCTGTTCTGCCAGGGGCTGCTAGGTCAAACATGGCTCTCTGCTTTGTGAATGGCTCTGCTGCATATGAATCAATTCCTTCCCTTACTTGAAACCACCCTAATAAGACCCGTTATTGGTCTCAGACTAACTCTGACCTAGTCTGACTTGCTTAATTTACTTTCTTCTTTCACTTTTGGGGATAGTGGGAGGGAGAGAGTGGGCTATAATATAACAGATTCCAAAAACATTTACTGTATATTATCATGATGTCTCATGACCTCTAGTGCATTACCAGCTTCCTCTAGGGACCAAACATGCATTTCAGGCTATCTTGTTTGAGCAGAGAGCAGACCTAGTCATCTAATGGCAGAATGGAGGTCATGAGCTTGGTAAGAATCTTGCTACAATGGAGAGGCAAACTGTGAGAATGGAGAACCTTTTGTTACCAAGATTTAACACCTTATTTATCTGCATACACAAAAGTGCCTGTGCTGGAATCAGCATTTCAGTCAGTTCAAACAGTGACCCTGCTGCCCTGCTGAGAAATGGAGAGTACTTTGGAATTAAACCATAAAACTCTGAGAGGAATTCTGGCCATGTCTCATGGTCACCATTTGCAAATTTGCACTATTGATCCTAGTGTATATTTCTTTTTATATTAATGCAACTTTGCTAATGCTGTTTTGACTTTGTTTTTCTAAATCAGCAAATGGATAATGTACTTACTGGGCTGAAAAACTTAATGGTGGGGTGGCTCAGGCTGTCGAACACAAATCAACCTCCCTTCAGTTACCACTTTTCCTAGAAGGATTTGCTTGCTGCAGGGAAGTTCTCAGACACAGTTATCCTCTAACCTCAATAGCAGACTCCCGTGACTCTGTCCCTTTGACTACCTGGAACATCCCTCAGCAGAGTCCTCTGTGGGTGGCCATCTGTCTGAAGAAAACCTCCCCGATGCCCCGATGGATTTCTTCCTTCCTGCTGATGGCCGCAGCCATTGACCCCTGGCTGACGACCAGCCCTCTCCCCTTCCGACCTCCCAAAAGTGCCACTCTGCTGCTGCTTTGCCGTGGCTCTGGGTACAGCTAAACCGCTCCTCTCCTGCGGCCGCGCACCCCGGGGAAGCTGCGGGGGAGGAACGCTGCCTGTCCAGGACGAGAGGGAGCTTCTTGCCCAGACCCGGGCGGGGCGGCCGCTGCCCCCGGGCGTGGCCGGCACCTCCCCGGGGCCGCGCCTGCAGCACCATGGAGAGAGGAGCGCGCTCGCCTCCCGCGGGCAGGGCGCGGGCAGGGAGCGGGCAGGGAGCCGGCAGGGAGCGGGCAGGGAGCGGGCAGAGTGCGGGCAGAGCGCGGGCAGGGAGCGGGCAGGGCGCGGGCAGGGAGCCGGCAGGGAGCAGGCAGGGCGCAGGCAGAGAGCGGGCAGGGAGCGGGCAGCTGACAACGGGCAGGGCGCGGGAAGGGAGCAAACAGTGGACGGAGAGCAGGCAGGCAGCGGGCAGCGGGACAAGCAGTGGACGGAGAGGGGGCAGCCAGAAGGCAGCAGGCAACAGGCATGGCACGGGCAGGGGGAAAGCAGTGGACAGAGAGCAGGCAGGCAGTGGGCAACGGGTAACAGGTAATGGGCAGGGTGCGGGCAGGGAGCAAGCAGTGGACAGAGAGCGGGCAAACAGAAGGCAGCAGGCAATGGGCAATGGGAAGGGAGTGGGCAGGGAGCAAGCAGTGGACAGAGAATGGACAGGCAGTGGGCAACAGGCAACAGGCAGGGGGCAAGCAGTGGACAGAGAATGGGCAGGCAATGGGCAGCAGGCAATGGGCAGCAGGCAACGGGCAATGGGGATCTGTCAGGCAGAGGGGAGCAGGAGTGCATTGTCTGACCCCAGCCCTCACCCCACTTGCAATGTGTACAGAGCAGTGGTGTTGACCGCTGGGGGATTTAGCACTAAGTTCCCTCCTCCAAGGCTGAGGTGAAGCCTGGCCTTGGCTGCCACGCAGATACCTGGCTGGCTTGTTGTTGGCAGGCAGCAATCAAATGGATGGTGTGTTTTTCCCGGCAGTAAGTTTCTGTCTAGTGAGGGAAACTCTCATGTCAGTCCTTTCCTGCTCTAGGTTGAGCCCTCTGGGAAAGTTGCCAGTGTCACTCCAAATCATGGTTGGAATTGCTCTCCACACCCCAACGAACTCAAATGGTGTTTGACTATCAAGGCTGTTCTGGGTACAGGTGCTGCATAGTTGTGTTGTTTCAGCTTCCTTCCACCCTTTAACTGCATTACAGTGGCAGCTTCATGAAATGACAGCTCTGAATCTGTCTGCTGCTGTGATCCAGACGTCTGGGCATTGCCCTTTCCATATTGGCTACCATCAGGATAGCACTACTTCCCCCACCTGGCTCCATCAAAACAGGCACTAGCAAGACTAAGAGATTCCAGCAGAAGACCTGAGGCTTAAACAAGCAAAGGTGCAAGGAAGTACATTTCTTCTACTTTCTGGTACACCTCCCTGAATGCATGGCATGGAAAACCAGAACATGCAGAGGAGTCATAAAACAGCGCTGTAGGCTAGACATGCCAAATGCTGAACTAATTGTTTGAAGAAGCTTAGTAGCTGCCCTGACTGACTAGGGAAGTGTCATAGGAAAGGGATGTGGGAACAGTTCAGTTTCTTAGTTACACTTCTGTATTTTATGTGAATAAAACAGCTCTCTGTAGCATCACCAAAAGCAAAATACTTAAATAAAGTGTCTAAGCATTACTAGACAACTAAAAGCTAATTCTTGTCAAATCTGGATAATTCTGGGATTGTAAGAATTCAGGATGATATACAAGAGAGGAATGAGAAAGAGAGGTAAATACTGCCTGTGGAGTACTCAGGAGTTAGCAGGAGACTGGGTGGGTGGAAACTCTGCTTCCAGTATCTTTCTGGAGTCCACAACAGCTCTGACTCCAATGAAGTCAGGAGCTTTAGTTCCCAGGCTCACCCCTTGAAGGGTCTTTGTGGGTCTTTCTTACTGATAAGGACTGACAGGTTAATCAGAAGTCAGTGGTTTTGTTAAACAATATTGTCTCTCTTCTAGTTTTCATTTCTGGCATTTATTGCCCGTGTGAGTTTATGCCTGTATGTAATGGTCCCTTGGTTTTGATCATATAATTTCCATGAGTATATCTGGTGCACTGATAATCATAACGAAGTTAACTGAAGAGACAATGTTCCCAGATAATATTTAGCTTCAAGCTTACTGTATTTGTCTCAGATCTGATGAATTACTTTGTTGCCTACTTCTCCCAAAGCAGCTGATTTAATAAAAGATATTGCTTCTTCCCACAAACTTTGCCTTAAATGACTGTAGCTACAACACTATTACTATTCATACTCCTCCAGGATCTTTTGTCTGAATGTTTCAGTCACTGCAGCGGATTACACTGGCTGTACATGTGAATGTGCATGTACGTTTGGCAACAGCCCAGCTAGCTTGGCTACTGTTAGCAGCATGGCTGTGCTAACCCAGACCTCCAGAAACATGGATCCCTCAAGATCTGCAGGTGGACTGGGTTGCAGAAGCTGAGCTCTTACTGCCTTGGCTGTGCTCCTATCAGCACAACTAGCCCTTTAGCTGAAAGTCAGTTCTGATAAATACCTACATACTGCCAATGACTGCAGGGCAATCCTGCTCAAAGAAAGACCTCTGGAGTCTGTTTTTTGTTTACTGTGATTTAAATAGGAAAAAAACCTTAAAACTTCATAGAGCTTATGTAGAAGCCTCTCCTGCAAAATCCCCCAAGAGTGCAATCAAAACTTTAATGATCAAATGAATCTGCTTTGGAGTAGACGCGACTTATGCTATTTACTGGTAATACTTTCTGTGGGGTAACTTGAAGACAAATAGGTAGGAATGGATTGAGGTGCTTGTGTAAGAGAGTTATCTTTGGCTACAGGACAAATTGCAAATAGATTCCATAAAATCATAAACATGCAGAGAAAAAGATATATTGGCAGCCCACCCTGACATCAGTATGCCAATAACAATGATATATTGAAGCTCTGAGGACAGAGATGGGAGTTAATCACTTCTTTAATCTGAGCATTTTATTGTTTTACAATGTAGGGCACAGTGAGAGTGCAAAGCTCTTTCCCCGTTGAACTCTTGTTTTCCTTGGATTACCAGAAGTTTATGTTTAGCAGGTTTTCCAAACAAAATACCTCACTCTTTCCCAGTAGTGTTTATGCTACGTGTAACATTACCCTTTGCTGGTGCGTGCACTGGCAGGTTAAAATTAGACTTCTAAATGTCAGTACAGCAGCTTGCTACTCTCTTACTTTAACAAGAGCTTTCTGCTTTGATTTGTTGTGAATTTCTTGTCTATGTTACTCTAAACAGCAAATAATCAAAATCTTACTCAGATGCTTAAGTATATAGTTAAAGGATGCACACATAATGATGTGTATTTTGTTTATTCAAGTTTCAGTCTGACAGTGATCAAAATAATAATAACAAAACAAAGTGGCAAATGGATTACAGCTGATATATTCTGAAAGCAGCTTTTGTACTACTAATAATAGCAATAATGGCAGTTTATAGTTACTGAAGTACTTTCATTGCTTTAAACAAATTTGATCATATGTGTCTGAGAAACAGTTGCTGTTTTTTTCTTTCTTTAAATCTCGGCAGAAATAATGCATAAATGGTTATTTGCGAAGATATAATATTCCTTTTTAAAGCATATGTGTGCTTCTATGTCTTTTAAGTAATTTTTGATGAACAGCATTCTTTAAAAGAAGTAAAACTATACCTATCTATTCATATGCCTCATGTGCAATTTGTGATGGTTTGGAGCAGGGCATAATAAAATGTGTACAAAAAAGATGCTGAGTTTTATCTCAAAATCCTCTCTACGTGTAAGAGATGATCTGTATCTCCCAGCACGCAGTCTGATGTGGCAAGGGCATGAGAGGCAAGAAACAGTATGGATCTGTAACATGCCTGTGTTTCCATGTTTCCACGTTTGTGTGAGGTATGTGTATGTCTAAGACCCTGTTTATGTAATATGGTAAGAACCACACAACAGTACATTTTATATCTCGTTCAGCCCCTGGCTGTTAATACCTTAGAATTGTGCTTCTTTATAGTCTCATAAAAGCTTTGGAAGATGGGCCCTGTCTATCCTGGATTTCTTTTTTGGTTCCCTAAAATAACCGTGTTTTGATCCACTTTTTCCTACTCTAGCCTGACTCCATCTTGCTCATCCCAGCACAGCTGCCCACATCCAGGAAAGAGCAGTCCCTCTGCCCTTGTCCTTGTGAGTGCTCACACACAGTTTCACTGAAAATACTGTCTTGCCTACTGTCTCAAGGCTTAACATCAAATAGAAAACAAACCTCTTAATTTACTGCTTTACACACAGAGCAAAACAGAAAACACATTGTGCAGTAAACTTTCCGTTAGTCCCTATCTCTGAGAAAACCTGTTCCTGATATAAGGCAAGAAGACTCCATTTGGTTTTTACCCTCTGATAGATGGCTTCCAAATCCAATGATTTCCATTAAAATGGACATTCTGAAACAGCACACCTTTGATCTTTAAAGTTAAAATATTAGCCTGTGATACAGCAAGTATATACACGTGCACTTAATTCCCAGCATATGAATATTTGCACAGTATTCGTGGAAGCGGTTCTTTGCTACCTCATTTCCTTAGATACTAAAAAGAGTACCAATAGCTGCCACAGACCTTGCTATCTTTCCTCCTCTCCCCATACAGCAAGCAGGACGCTTATTTTTGCATGGAAATTAGAGCTGGAAGACAGTTTAGTCCATGACTCAGCTAACAGTGGTTTGTTACTGATAGCATATTTACTGGGACTTTGTCCAGTATACTTATCGCATATTACCAACTACAGAGTAGAGCTTACTGTCTTTCTTGGAATACATATCATTCCTACAAAGTTGTTTCTGATATTCTGCCTACAATATCCTTTACCTATATTCATCACAATGCTTTAATCATAATCTCTTGCACAAGCCAAAATAATCTTTTTCTCCTCAGGCTCACATCTTGCAATACACACAGCTCCCCATATGTTCCAGTTAAATAACACTTACTTACCTTCTACTTTGAAGATAGTAAGGTGAGGTCTGCAGTGAAAAGCACCCAGTGCATTGCCGGCACAGTTCATCCAAAGACCCTGGAAAACCCACGTTGCAGTGATAACAGATGATGCTCGACTAGTGACTTTCCACTCATTTGATGCAGTAGCAGCAATAGCAGCTCCCAGCCCACAGAAACAAAATATGAAAGCTATAATCTGTATTCCTAGCATGTTTCTCTGTAACCCAGGGACTTAGTAATGCCACTGTGTGGAGAGAAAAGTACTTTAGTCATGTGAGTAAGCAAAAAGGCATAACATAAGCAAATTATACTTGAACAAGTTCAGTAACACTTGCTACAGAAAGTTAATGTGGCTGAAAGAAATTGTCATGCTTGAGTGATTTAAGAAAGGCCCTAGGCATTACAAATGTTGAGAAAGAAAGTCAAGGTAGAACTTTATGGGAGCTAATTACTAGTACTTACTTACTAATTTCTAATTGTTAAAATTAATTAAAATGTTTTCGTATTTTTTTCAATTAAGGTATGCCAGTTAATGCTTAATTTTTAGTTAATTGGAAACTTACAACCATTGCATCTAGCAAAATAAGGTCAGAGTCCAAACTGTACAGCGCTATTTAACAGATTACCATAACATTTTAGAAGGATCACACAACACTTGAAAAATAAATTTTAAAAAGGCTGTAAAATTAATTCAACCATAACTAGCCACCATACAAGCAGCTCTAAACCAGTAGCATCTTGGAGGTGGTGTCTGTGGATGTATTTGTAGAATAGCAAATCTAGAGAAATAACAGAAACAGCAAGTGGTCCCTAAGCAGTGATGCAGCTGCAGTAGTCAGCAGAATGAACCTTGTGTAGCCCCCATTGAGACTTCTTCTTTGGTCAGTGTAGAAAATTTACTGCTTCTTATGGTATGTTGGCTCTGCACAATGAACATAGCGCAGAAACATCTGTCCCACCACTGACTGAGCTCCTGCAACCTCATGCCATGAAAAATCCTCAAAGAATATCACTGATTTAATAAAATGTCATATTTAAAGTAGCAGGCACAGACAGCACCACATTGAAACAGCTATTCTACTTCCAGATCCTGAATCATCATCATTACTGGTGTGGGACCTACACACGGTTTTGCAGACATGTGTGGTCTTCACTCTTTTAAGATGCCAACTTCCAGCTTTATTCATGCTTCTCCTCATTCTCTGGTCCTTTTGGCCTCCTCTCTGAAGAAGGACCATGCGTCTTTTCTCTTTTGTGTTACCATATGCCACTCGGTGACATGAGATCACCCCCCTGGATACTGAGCATACACCATCACTTTTGACAATGAGAGTGGTCTATTTTTTTTCCCTTTGGGTGTATCTAGTGTTGCTTCTCCATTACAGCTGTGATAAACACCACACTGAACTTTGGCATCAGAGTTTTTCTGCAGACATTTCAGAGCTCAAGGAGGGGTAATCAAGGATGCTAAACTATCATTGACATTCCACGTAAAGAGCAAGAGGAGTTTTACTGAGCCTGTCCTGTTGAACCATCACCTGATACTTCCACTTCAAACAGCCTTTGGCTCAGTGTTGAGAAGTAGGACCCAAAAGTATGATTATACAGACCAGAGAATTACACTACAAGAAATAACTTCTTTTCAGAGTAATTAATAGGCTCACATCCCACACACTAAGGGCAAATAGAAAGCTTTTTATTAACATAGCCAGTTTGAGAGACATGGAAATTGTTTTTGCTACAGACCAATCCTGTAATGTAGCAGGTTGGTTTAGTGATGAGGACAGTATTACACAGACAGGAAGCAATTTTTCCTTGCTGTCAAATAATGCAGTAACATATTTTTCTTATGCCAAGGGTCAAACTCCATGTAATCCTTCATTCACCTTTTCACAAAATTTGAAAGGGTATAGAGGAGAATACAGAAATGGGTCCATCTTTGAAGCATATTCCTGAGAGCTAATATTATTTTTTTGTTCTACCTCTGTTATAAAAAATGGAGGGGTTTTTTGATTGTTTTTTTTTGTTTGTTTG
The DNA here is from genome assembly GCF_031877795.1 of Strix aluco. Lineage (NCBI taxonomy): Eukaryota > Metazoa > Chordata > Aves > Strigiformes > Strigidae > Strix > Strix aluco. The sequence goes on from NC_133932.1 coordinate 80,384,052, forward strand.
TTCGTTTGTCAAAGGCTGTGTTAGTTCACAGAGGAGATTGAGAAGAGATGTCATTAGGTACCTTTTATTTTTTTAAATCAGCCCAGTGACAGTGATGTTGGCTGAGTGCTCAGGGAAGCTCAAAAACATGTTTTACATCTGATGCTAAATTCAGGCCTTGTTCTGGACTTTCTCTGAGTGTTCTCCTCACTGATCCAGAAAAAAACTGAGGAGCTGCTCATTTGGGCTGCAAAAGCAAAGGTGACTAGATGCAAACACTGTCCCATCCCTCCCTTCTCTGTTTTTTTCACTCTGCATAGCAGTGTGCCTTATCAACATAGCCTGTGAGGAGCTACCCAGGTTCAGCAGGACAGGACTACCTGGTTGCTTCTTAGTGACCTGGGCCAAGAGGCAGCAGTGCCTCCTCGGTAAGATCTTGTTCTTTTAAACCAGTATCATGCTAGGAAGGGTCTTCACATTTGTCTTTCTAGATAAACTGCAATACAAATGCCTAAGCCATTTCCCCTTCTCATTCTTAGATGATGGTATATATACAGAGGTCCCATCCAGTACACATTTACTCGTGAGTGTCATACTCCCGGGACACTGAAAGCCACTTTAGTGGAAAGTGCCTGTAGCCACCACTTGAACTGTAGTCTACACTTTTAGGGCTTAAGGAGGACTTAGTGGTTTCTTGGCCTTTATCCCGATTCTCCTCTAGTGCATGACTTTGTGGAATTCATGGTTACAAGCACTTCACCCTGCATTGTTTCTAGGCAGTTACTGTGTGAGTGATGAATAAATTAAACAGATACTTAAGTGATAAGAAAGAAGTAAGCAGTCCTGTTTACAACCCTCATTTCTTCTATAAACTGTCAGGAAGTAAGTTAATCAGTCATTTAAGAAGTTCAAGGCAAAGTTGAAAGTTAACCTGTTAATGGCATTTTCCATTATATCAAAACTTCTTTTTTCTGTTACTGAACAGTCAAAAGTTGGGAAACAGCTGGGAGCTTAAGGAGTGTTTAAATACAGAGCTGGAAAAGGGAAGACATTGCTACAGGCCTTTGTTGAACCATATTTCCCAAAACTCCACAAATACACTAGTTGATCACGTGACGTATTGCTGGCTCTGTTAATTGAACACTGTGTCAGTAACATGTAATATTTTTATCGCTATTGATATTCTCTTTTTAAATCAATCCAATGTCAGTTTTTAAACACAGCTGACGCCTTTGCAGCAAGGCAAGAATGTTTATACATGTAAGCTGTAGCCTCCAGTACGCGATTTCTACTTCAGCCTATGTTAATTATTGTAACCTACTAGCTAGAAGAATTCCCAAGGCTGATATGTTAGCTGGTACATATCTGACTGCTGACAATATACATTTCCCTCATGAAGACATACACACTTAGCTAAACTGAGTTAGTTGTGAGGAAAGTTATGGTGAAATGAAAAAAAAGAACTAAGTGCAAATCAATCCTGATGGTATCTGGATAAGAAAAGGAGAGCTCTGCAAAGGAGGTAGCTAAGGTAGACAATGTGCCAGATAAATAAGTAGTAATGCCAAAGATATCCCTCTGCAGAGTGGGTGGACAATGCACATTGATCCTGAGCACAGTGGAGAAAGTTATGAGAGGCCTAAACAACCATGAAGAAGATGGATGAGCAGTGAAATTAGAAGTTACAGAGACTGAATAAGTGACCCAAGTGTCCTGATCCAATGTCGGGGGAGGTTTTGATACGATCCCAAGAGCAAGATTTGAGACACAAACGAGGTCAAATGCCATATACCCAAAACAGGTTTTTATTATTAAAAAGGTGAAGAGGGGTAGCGATAGGACAGAATGGAAGGAAAAGACAGAAATAAAGCAAGGATGTGGGATAGGGCTGCAAGAATAGTCACCACCGTGGATCCAGCGGTGTCCCGTTGGTCCTCAGTCTTCAGTTCTTCGGTGGTGGGTGCACACGGATCTGGCTTCGATGGTGGATGCACACTGAGCAAAATTTTCTGCTGCCTTTTTAAGTTCATCGAATCCGCTGATTAGCATATCTGCTCACCTTTAGGTTTTTTTTTCTCTGGCCCAACAGGTTTTGTTGCATCTGGCTTCAGGGCAGGAACGTTTGCCTCTTGTCAGTTCATTATCAATGCATGCATGGGGTCTGGCCTACACAATAGAGCCACAAAAGTCTACAGAATGGGGCCAGCTCAGCACACCTCTGCCCCTTTGAGGCTTGTCTAAAGAGTCCGGACAATGCAGCCACAAAGAAGTGGGGGGGGTGCATCCTTCAATACACTCCCGCTTCTCTGGGCGACATCCCCCAGACCAATCCACAGGCCGCAGCAGCTTCTCTTGGAGGTTTGCACAGACATAAGCAAGCTTTGAGACAGTCATAGGACATTTCAGTCTCTCACACCAAGTCTTCTGGAGAAGTTAAAGAAGTAAAAGCATTGTGCAAAGTAGTGACGATATCAAAAAGCCTGGATACATCGCTACTCAACACAGGCAAAAGCTAAGCTGTATGACAGTATGGCTGGGCAAATAACACAAACTCAAAAAGGGTTCTTGAGAACTGGCAGTGATGAGATGGTGTTGAAAGTAGGAAGGGTGCCAAATCCTGCTGTCTCTTCCAGATCCATGCACTCTAGAAACTGGGTAAACATGGTAGCAGGAAAAGGCTGAAGGGTCACCTCCTAGAGAGGAATTTCAAGAAGCAATTAAATCACTGGAAATGGGAAAGCTGAGGGAAAAGAGAATTTCACACTTTTCTATAGCAAAAGGACAACATCAGGTTATAGTGGTATGAAGCAGTTACGGTTTGAGACGTTTGCTGCTCACCTTGTTACTCACAAAGAGCTGGCTGACATACACAGCTAGTGAAGATACTGTCAGAGTCTTATGCTCCTTCCAAATTTGTTGCTTTTTATTGAGTACTGCAGTCACAATACAATAATATTATTATAATATTAATGTTACATATTATAGTATAATCCTATTATTAATAGTACAGTTGTTATATTGCTGTAGAACAGAAAGAAAAATTTCATATGCTGATCACTAGGAGAATTGCTATGAGAATATATGGATACAGCAGGTAACCCAGTTCAGGATTTACACTAACTTCATACAAGCTAGGTATGTGGGTGTTTAAGAGTATACATATATGTATGTATTTAATATCTATATAGATACAAGCTATGCTTTATTACATTTTTAAGCATTTATGTTAGTTGCTTAATGGGCAAACTTTTTATTCATGTACATTATTTACATGAGCAGTTTTTGATTATTTGTCTAAGAATGGGTGGGATTTTGAACAATTGGTTCAAATCAGTGTTTGGTGGGAGAATAAAAACACACAGGTTAACCTTGTTTTTTTCATCATGTTCCTTTGGACATTAAGGATAAAAGATGGATTTGAAATTGATATTTCTGAGTGATCTAGCATTAGACTCCTTAGTTTATGCTGTTGACACTGGACACTAGCAAACATATTTGGATTAAAGACATTTGTTATCATTAATCGCACCATTATTGTAAGCACATTCTGCCTTGACTTGCAATAAGTGGCAGGAAGCCAGAATGGTTGTATCTACATAAAACTACAAAATGCAAAGCACTAAAATGCAGTGAAGTTGAAATGGTAGGACAAGTCATATGTTTGATCAGTGCTGAAAGCCAAGGTGAAATTGAAGGTCATTGTAGTTTGCTGAGAACTTCTGAACAGACACTGATGAAGTGATGGGCTCAATAAAGACATCATGTTTTTATAGAACAAACTCATCAAAACCAGCCACTATTAGAATTAACCTGTACTACAGTATACTAATAGCATTACTGGAAGCAGTAATATTAGACATGAACAAGCCCCAGGGTGCCGTAGACAGAAGAGTTCAATGCTTTGAAATTATTGCAACACAGATGAAGAAGGAATGAGGCTGGGAAACAGGGAAAGAGGGTAGTACCAAATATTGTGATGTGCTACAGATAAACGCTGAAGAAAAACACCACAATGCTGAAAAAAAGCATTAGTCTGCCATCCAAGTGAACTCAACCTTGAGAAAACCCATGTATGGGCCTTGAGTGCATCCTCCCCTCCTGGAGGTTTGGCTGCAGGGACTGGTGGCCAGCTTACAAACAGTGCAGCTGAGGGCGGCCCCCTTCCTGCTGGAGACATGGGGAGAGGCTCCCAGCCATCGCGGTGCTGCGGGAGGCTGCGGCAGGTGTCCCTCTCTGCCCTGTGGGATTTGCTTTTAAGCTGAAGCTCCAGAGCTTTGCTCTTGCTAGAGCTACAGCGCCCGCTGCCTGGCCTGCGCTGGGCCATGGGCCACTGATCCGGAGCCGGACCCTGACCCTCACCTGCCGACTTGACTTCCCAGCTTGACCTTGGACCTGCCTCATCGCCACGGACCTGCCTGGTGATCACTGGACTGTGTCTGACCCTGGTCGCTGTCACCATGCACTGCCACTCCCCGGGCTGCCCTGCTCCCTGGCTGGGGCAGTGGGACAGGCCCTGGCCGGTGAGGCCCTGCCCTGCCGCCCTTGTGGGGAGCCCCCGCTGCCCCACAGCCAGCTCGGGCCACCCTGAGATCTGTGCTGAGCGCCATGGGGCCCGGCCCCTGCCAATCCTCCCCAGCTGAGAGCTTCAGGTGTGCCCCGAGGCTCCCCACAGCACCCACTCTTAACACAGGCCCAAGCCCTCTGCGACCCCTGGCTCGGCCCTGGGTCCCAACCTCCTCAGTGGCACCTGAAACCATCCACCCAGCACCGAATTCCCCTGGGGCAACCCCAAGTCCTCCCATGCCCCCAGAGCTCTTCAGGGATGGCCTGACTCCCCTGCCTCTCTGTCTGCCCTGGGCCCTGTAATGACTCCCCAGCAATATCAGCCCAGGCCCACTGGCCGCTGGGGCTAGATCTATCACCCACCCCACCCCGAGCCAGGGAGCTGCACGGGCCCTGGAAATAGCTACATGGCGACTCCTGACACGGCTTGGGACCCATCAGACATCTCCCAGGCCACCCCACGGCCACAGTGTCTCACACTCAGCACCTCTGACCCCAGGGCTATGCGAGGGGTGAGGACACCCATTGTTGAGGGGGCGGCCATAGCCAGGACCCACCCTGTCCCATGGGAGCTGCCTTGAAGTCAAGATGTTGGTGCTGGATCCCTAGCAGAGCCACAGACCCTGCTGAGGTGCTGCCCAGCCTGCGTCTGGCCGTGGGCCCCGCTGATCCTGACCCACAATCCCCACACCCGTGGGCCAACACCTGAGCCTGGCCTAAGTCCATCCCCATCCCCAGGGAGGTGCCTGATGCCCAGGGCTGGGGCTGCTCTGGTGCCCCTGACTGCCCTGTTCCTGGTTGGGGGTGGGATGGGCCCTGCCTGCCAGGTCCTGCCCCAACACCCCCAGGGAGCCATGCCCTCAGAAGCCATTGTCCAGATGTCTGGGCATTAACAGCAGAAACCAAGGTAGAACTGAGGAATCAGAAATCCTGTCTATGCATGGTTCACGTTATCTGGTTGTGTTAGCAGTTTTGAATGAGTATATTTACAAGTACATGAAAATAACCCTTCCCGAGTACTGCACCGTGTTATTATGGACACAGGGATAAAAAACTTAACATGAAGAATATACCTGAAATAATATTGTAAATTTTGAAGATAAGGTCCAACTGTGTCAAAGTAATCAAAATTGCATAAAATATTGTGACATAAAATAATGATGTTATAAAAATTAATAATGAAAATGAGCTACTGAATGACTTTCCTAATACTATGCTTTGCAGATCAGAAAAGGTTTTCGTGCCTTCACAATATTCCACATCATAATACACCTCTTTAAAATTACAACACATAATCAGATTGCAAAACTCTCTCCACACCTCTTTAGCCTGTTTCATCAGGAGTGTGTCAAACACATGTTTTTGCCTCTATCAGCCTTCCATGGTACAGCCCTCTAGGAGGCTATCGCTTTGCATGGGAATTAGACAAGAACAAAAAAAGTGTTGTTGCCTTCCTGCACCAATTAACCTCCCCAACTCCTTCAAGAAGGTGCCTCCACTCAGCCCACTTCCCATTCTGATGTGGTGGGGAACCAACACCTCCTCTGAACTACTACATTTGTTGGGCATCTGCCAGTGTGCAGCTCTAATGACTTTTGCTATGCTGCTAATCATTCTTTCCCTAAAGGCAGCAGAAACATATCTGCTCATAAGCATTCATATGTACCCATCTTAAATAACTGAGATACTGAGGATGATACGCAAGTTCCTTTGAGCAATGCCAACCTCTCTTGCTCACATAGGCCCTTTAGCACCACCTTGTCTACTGAAAAAGGCTAGGTGATTGCCCCTAAACGTGATGCACAAAACACAGAACTATGCCTACACATCCAGGCATCAATTCCTGTGACCTGCTCATAAGATCCTGAAAGCAGGATTTGGTAGAGTTTATTACTTTTATGTCACTGAGAAATCATCTTCAATGGGGCCATTAACACATTTGCTTGTCACCACTGACACCAAATCCATGATATGCCAGATACACCTCTTCATCACTTTAACCAAGGTCTAATATCAGGATCTGGATAGGTTCTTCTTGCAAATTCTTTGGATTTCTTCTGGGAGCAGCCCAAAGTGTTCCATTCTTGCTCCAGCTGTGTTTGCCTCAGACCATTTCCTCTAGAACAGGAAAGGAATTTGGGATTATATATCTCCTTTTCATTCATGAACCTTAGCAGTACTGCTTACCCTGCCAGAAAGCCCAAAGCTAGTGTTTCATATAACACATATGAATTAGCTTTCAGATCTGGTTGGTCTCCAGTCTTCCCCTCAAAGGGAAGCTTATTTCAGTGTTCAAGAAATACTCCACCTCTTCAGTTTTCAGGTAGAAATGCATTAGACCGAGCCATGATTGAGAGCAACTGACACTGCCCAGAGCCCAAGTTTGTAAACTGAACAAAGCCAGTATTGTCCTGATAGCCTTCCTGAATGTCTCAGCCCACTGAGCCAACGGCACCAAGCTTGCCAGGAGCAGTGAGATGACTACATAGATTTGTCTCACACCTCCAAATGGACCAGGTGGAGAGCATATGTGAGGAGCTAAAGGTGTGGCACAGCTCTTTGTTTGCTAGTTTACCACCTAACTGGATTTAGGCCCAGCAGCTACAGCCCTTTTCTTAAATCCAGCCTTGCTGCTAATTAAAAACATACCCAAGCAGTCCATCACCCATGACTCACACATCTGACTGAAAACTGCTAACCACATTAATGTCTTCCAAAACTGTCAGGAGCCAGTAAAGCATGATCACAGCCCTCCATGGGCTGAGCCCAGTTTCACCTGTCTTGTAACAACCAGCAGATGAATGCAGGCAGTACTGAGAGTAGTTAGGAAGTTTGGTTCAGTGGGATTTGGGCTCTTCTCAGCTCTCTGTTCACAGCAGGGCAAGCATTGAACAGGAGGGGAAATGCAATGCTGCAGCTTGCTCATCACTCTCTAGCTGCCTCTTGTACAAACTACTGGTTCTTGATATTGCAGCACCTTAAGGCAAGAAGGAACCCTTAAAATCTTTTCATCTTTCTGTATGTCACAACATGGATTAGATTTCAACAATTTCCCCTTTTCACTGAGGCTAGTCTGACTAAAGCCTATCTTTGCAGAAGGCATTCTGATTTAATGGATGAGCAGTTTGTTCAATATCTTAAATGCATCTTCATCATTCAGTGTCTCTTCTTTTGCTTTATTAAACAGACTTTTAATATTGGCTATTCTGGAAATGGACCAGGTTGGACGAGATTATTTTCTGAGTTGCCTTCCAACCTAGGGTGTTCTATGACATAATATTATACTGGAGTCAGTGTATAATTGACCCTCAATTATGGCTTTCATAAACTAAACATATTAAGCTCTTTCAGTCTCTTCAGTTAAGTATTTTCCTGAGATTCCAGATACTTTCTGGGGCTTTTTTCTGCATCTTTTCCAATTTTTCAGTGTTCTTGTCAAATTATGGGCACCAAAATGGAAAGTTATAGTCTGGTATTGCCTGTTCCAGTGCCAACTCTATTTTTTTATCCAAAATAATCTGATTAATTTTATTTTCCACAGTACTGCATTGGAAACTCATATTCAGTTATGGTTGTTGAGCACTTTCTAAAAGCATTACTTTCCAGAACTGGAAATTGAGTAATCTTCATGTGCTATTTTACAAATGACTCTGTTAAAAGAAAATAATATCTGATGCCACCTATGTCAAAGAAAGGCTTACTCATTTACTGTCCTAAATGAAAGATAGTAATAAAATTGTTTAAAATACAAAGAAAAAAAAGTCTTGATAAAAGTAATAGTCCTTGGAAATTAAGAAGCAAGGCCATGTTAGATGAATAGCTCTTACACATAAACAGCTGCTTTAGCAGAGTAAAAGCAGTCCAGCTGGGAAACAAGTAGTTCAATGACCTTTCAACAGTAAAACATATTCCTCCTAAATATTTTAAACCCTGGGATCATGCCAGAGGTACCTTTTTAGATTTACTGACCATACTTTCCCATTCTGTGCTTTGCTTAATTCCATATAAGTAGCCAAATGTGTTGCATGGTGCTTGGAAAGCAAATCATGGTCATGGTGTTACAGTTTATGATGGGAAATACATGACTGATCTACTTCAATTTTGTGGTGCTATCTATTTTGGCAACCAGAGCAAAATAAATGTTATCTTGTTAGCAGTGGTTTTTTTATACCTCTGTATCTGTACTTGATCATGTCCCAGCAATGTTTGCATATTTGCCTGAGAAGTTCTCAGGCAGACTGAAAAGCCAAACTTCAGAATAAATCAGGACAAGAATTAATTCAACTGCTCCTGCAATCTCATGACAGAAGTGGTGATATCTAAGGAAAAACTTTGCCATTTCTTATAGCAGTGTCTGCAGGCTCAGAGACTAAAGGAATTTCATTAGCAGGATGACAATATTTATACATGATGATACATTGTGCTAATGTTTGTAGTTTATTGTTATTATTTCATTTGGCTTGGGAATGGAAGGATGAGGGTGGGAATGGGGAACTATATCACTGGGACATTTTTACTGGAATGTTTGAGAACTGATAGTTATGTTGTTCAGAGGCTGAGCTTTGGCCGGAATGAACACTTTGTATTCCTGTGCAGAGCTGGCTTCTCAGGGGTCCAGGAGCAGAGTGCAAGTGAGAAGAGCTGTGCCTTCTCCCATCTGGTCCTTGGCCCTGGTCTGAGGGAATTCTCCTTTTCCTTTCCCTCTCCTCCCTCCTGAAACACAAGTTGACGGCAGGGCAAGAAACAGAGCAGAGAGGGGAGGGAAAAGATGGTCAGGGAAGGAGAGGGGAAGATAGCGTAGGGGCGGGGAGGTCTCTGCAATCAGTCACAGTCGCTGGCTAGTGTTGATCCATGCCTGACTATGGATGTGCATTGGTACGCTCAGTGGGACAACATCTAGGGCTGAAGTCCATGCTTCCCACATAGTGGGAATAACAGCTTCTCTTTTCTGTTCCAAAAGCCTGCAATGATTTTTCCTGGACATCCTGAACCAAACCTTGATCCTCACCCTGGGTGACTGAACTGATTGGCACCACAATTTGAGTCTGATGGAGCAGCATCATGGGCAGTAGCTTTGAAAACACTCATATTGTCCAAGTCAGCATCATCTCCTTGTCTCAATCACCTTTCATCTTGCATGCATTAATTGTCTTTTTGTCTTTCTTTAATTGAGTTCTTTACTCACAGCCAAGAGATAATTCAGTCTGGAAGCTTTTTCATTTTTGAGGAAGGACTCTAAAAGAGTGTCTAAAAGAGACTGTGTACAGATGTGAGGCAAAATAAGACTGCTGACATGACTTTAGTGAGCATAGAACAAAAAACAGTTTTTCATTTGGGCTGGCAACCACAATCTTTCTGAAAGTTCTGTTTCTCCTTGGCACTGCCAAACTTATAAGCTATCATTTACTTTTCAGAATTGGTCAAATTCCAAAAAGCAAATGGTTGTGAGAGATTTGGAAGGGACTAAGTGGAAACACCTTCTGCAGCAGGTATTTTACAGCTCTCTGAGTGATGCCATGTCAAAGCCTCTATCATGTTACACATGCATTCCAAATGTTCCACTGTTTCTCCCTGTGCCTTTCAATGGATTTGCAGTGGACTCAGAAAGTAGAGGACATCGGTTTAGACAGCTGTAATCAGATGTCAGTATGATCTCATTTCCTATCAAAAGCATGCACATTTCAGTAGTGGTGAAAAGCATGCTCTTTGCAAAATAATATTGTTTGATTTACCATTCTTTCCTGGTATTCATTATTGTTCCAATGCAATACAATTCATCATGCTAATTCTTACAAAGTATAAACAGGTATATACCCATTGTCTGATGCCTGGTTAATGATTTATAATCTTCTTAAATCACTGATCTATTTGGGATTTGATGAAAGCAGGAGTCGTATGTTTACGGAGAAGGGCAATCGTGAGAGAAGAGTAACTACTGAATTGCCACCTCCTCAGCTCTGGAAACTTACAAAATCTCATTCAGACAAAAGAGACAAAACACATTTTAAAGTGTAGAATTCTTTGTCTACGCACCACTCTCAGCTGCATTACACACATACTTCACAGATCTCCATCCAAAGTCCAGCTCCAAGAGCAGAGCCTCATTTGGCCATAGATCCACTGAGATCAGTGGAACTGCCCTTGGTGTTAACACCTTACACAAAGCTGACATTACTCACCTGTTTTATTTTTCTTTCATATTTTCTACCCACTTCAGATGGTTGAATACTAACACTGCTTCTTGAACGTAAGTAGACAGAAAGTGTTTTGAAAGTCATGCTTACAAAATATATCTTTTATCTTCTTTAAATGAAAGCATAGGATTTGCATCTTTGTCATTATTTCCCTCTGATAAAACTAATATAGGGATGTGACTACACATACAAACAATGAAATAGAAATTAAGAGTGAAATAATCATTTGAGGGGATATATACCGCTCTAGAAAAAGAAAATATGAAGGCAGTCCTCATCACTAATGTGATAAGATTGCAAAAAATAAGGAAGGAAAATGAGGCTAGACAAGAAAACATCTAGGTCAAAGTGCCTTAAAAGATGACCTGCTTGGGTAACACTGGTAAAGACCACCTAATCTAATTTTGCAGAGGAACACAAACATTGGCAATTGTATCTAAAAGGTAAGTAACTCTGATAATTTGGAATCACTGTGGTGGAATGTAACTTTTGGGAATCCAAAAAGGACATGATGCTTTGGCAACAAATTCCTCTGTGGTTTCTGTCTGTTCTTGACTAGCTTCTTTTGCTCCCTATCTCTGTTCTTTGTTGATCCTCTTGTGCCAGCTCTCCCTGTTCCTTGACCAGTCCTATACTACATGCTTATTCTGTAATGTAAAACCTTGGCAGACATAAAGGGATGGAATCTCAAAATGTTAGCTACCTGAGCTGCTTTACTCCTCTTTGTGCTCACAAACTTTCTAGATATACATTCCTAGACATGCATTTCTATTACATTTCTAGATATGCATTTCCTGTTTCCTTTGTAGCAGTAGAGCATATTATTTCTGACTGTGAGAGATGACAGGTTCCTCTCCAAATAGTAATTTAAACATCAGGAACTGATGTAATTTTAAACTTGGTTTTGAAATATGTGCTTTATGGAAGATCTGGCTCTGGGGTAATGAGGTGTGATCACTTAATCAATTTAATCAATTTAACCAATTCAAGATAAAGGGAGAAATTAAGGTAGTTTTGCAACTAAACTCCCTGATTTTGAAACCAGAAATGGTGATGAATTCATAGGACTTATCAGTAAAATCAGCTGCCTTAAGTTTAGGGACTTGAATGTAAAGGAAGTCTGTAACCTGCAGCTATACAAAAGGGAAAAAACAGCTTCAAACCTACTGAATGAATAGGAAAAAGTGACTACCAGAGACCATTTTAGCCTGCCAAGCTACTTATCTGTAATTCAGAATGCAGTGGGATAACATTAGGAATGCCAAAAATCAAACTGACTCAAAGCTCACAGAGAACTTCAAAGTAAACAACAAAAGGTTTTGAGATGTACAAAGTAAGAGAGGACAAAGAAAGAAAATGTGGATCAACTGTATGGAAAGAAGGAGATAAATATTAATGCTATGCTGATATGAACCCAAAATGAAGGGATCCAATAAGGGACGTGGGCTGTGTGATAGCACCCAGCCAGGAGTGCCCATGCAGTTGTTTGTTATGCACTGACTGAGGAGACGTCACTACAAATGGGATTTGTAGCACCAGAAGGCTGTAGCATTAAGGCATATGTGAGACTTAATAGAGAGTACCGAAGGGTGGTCTAAAATGCTGCCTGTCTCCTGGATTTAAGCATCCTGTTAAGAGCTACAGGAAGTGCCCCAGTGAGTCCTGGATCAGTTCTGTGCTTAGTACATACATCATACATTGGGATGCAGATGACTAGCTCACAGCTTCCTTAGCAAAGATAGGGAAGAGGAATAAATGGGAAAAGAATCAGTTCTGAAGAATAATACATTAATCAAAGCAGTTGGCAAAGAAGTGGAAGTCCCATTTTCTGACTTGTGTAAATCCAAACCTCCAGGTCCTAGGTAAATCCTGCAGACTACGTGACCAGTGGATTTGGAGCAAGTGAGATGGAGACACACTTCAGCCTCTGCCCTAGGCAGCCACACGTCTGCCAACGCAAGATTCGTGATTTCAGAAGAGACATCAAACCTGACCCTGCGGCCTAGCAAGTAAGGAACATAGTCAGATAGGATGACACATCATCTCATCTTTCAATTCTTGTATATTTTATGTTATCCAGTGTAACAGGATAAAAAGCTGAAATAATTTTGGTGTGAGAAACCATCTAAACACAGGCTGATGTAGAGTCTAGGCTTGTGTTATCTTTATCCCTTCAAAATCAGTAAAGCAGAAAAGCTTCCATCTGGTTTGTTCTCCCCTCATAATTGACATCAGCACTTAGTGGGACACAAACTCCTTCTGCAGTGTACAAAACTTTTTGAGATTCTTCAGGGTGATACTAAAGCAAAAATGACACATCTTTATAATTTCCACATGAGTGAAGAAATCAATACGTCCTGCCATACAGTGCAGAAGCAATCTGTGCAGGGTTCACTTTCTGGATGCAGATTTGGGCTCTTTCTCCTGTGGCAATGCTTCAGTGCCTCCATATCCTTCAGCTTCCAAAAGGTGCCTGCAGCATGACCATGCTGCTGGAACCGCTTCTTTCTACCAAGGTCTTGAGGGAGTCATTGTCACTGGGCCAGTTTTACAAATTAAAAATTCCTGCATCTCTAATGACTGGATCATCTGTGGAATCTTTTAATCTAATTTCTAAATGTTTCAAAGTAACAGAAGTCCCATTCTTTGCTGCAAAAAAAGGAACAGCAGGTCTACCAGTTCTTCTGTTTCTTGAATAGTTTGAATAGGAGCACAGCTTTTACCTTCCTCAAGAGACAGTCTTAAATCTTTTGATTACCTCAGGGTTCAGATGGAGCAATGCCAACACATTTGCTAAGATGTTTGACCTGACCTGTATTTGGAAACTCATGCTTGGGGTTCATGCAGATGATGTCTACTTTAAAATATCTCTCTCATGCTTTCCATGCAGTTTCAAATGGCTGGAGTGTTTTAAATTGATAGGCAGTAGCACTACTCTCTATTTAAAATGCAAACAAAACAATGCCCAGTTCTTCTTTAAAACTCTGTTATGGTGATTTTGTTGAAAAATCTCTAATGGACTCAATTCAGGTGTGCTACAAATGTGCCACAGACTGGGCCTGTGGAGGATAACATAATAGTACTTAGGAAGCTTATTACATCTCACAAAGTGTCCTGTAGTCATTCACGAGGATAATGCTAAGATCCTAATCCTGCAAGAGCAAATTGATTTTTTTTTTCAATTGTTTTGCAGTGATATCAAGTGGATTGCCTTAATGTGCAAGTGTCATCGACCATCATTGCTCATGTTTGCAAAGCCCACAGACTTAGTCATACAGATACTTAACATTACATCATCTAAATTAATGTAGGGCCCAGGCACCTACATACCCCTGCCAATCTCAAATCCAGGGACTGCTGTCCTATTACAGCACTCCTGGGAACACCTTCGAGGCCAAGGTCCTGTACAATCAAATGCAATAGGAAGAGTTAAGCTTATTATGAATATATTGATGTCACAAGCAATAGCAGATAAAATGGAAAACAAAATTATCTAGTTCATGAAGCAGACCTGAGCGATGATCTCATGCTACTCACCACCTGGTTGGTGTGTGTTAGCTGTTGCTCTTGGGCTGATGTCACTTTTAACTCAACAACTACATCACATTCTCAGGACTTGTGTTTGCCTGGACCTGGTCCCCCATCCCTTATTTCTTCAGCCAGTAGCAAGTGGCTTGTAGGCACCATAGTAGGCACCAGAACTGTCCAAAACTGGTACACGGAATCAGACGAGAGAAAAGTCAAACATTCCCCATACTTTACAGTCTTTGCTTTCTCTTCCCATCCACTTCTAGCCAGCCTGCATCTCAGAGGCCTCAAAGCTTGGCTCTTCCCTCCTGTCCTCCAAAAACTGCAGTGATAACACACTTCAGAGAGACAAGATGGCATAAGATGGGGTAATGTGCCACTCACTAGCTGTCTTACTCCTACCTAGTTTCAGGCTAGACTGGACACACGAGAAGGAAACCCCATTCAGTGTACTCTGCATCACCTAGATAGCCTAAAATTATGTCCTAGTAAACTGCTTAGATTACTGGTACAGAAGTGGTGTTGCTTTGTCAAAGGCATCCCCAGCATAACAGCATTAGCAAACAAGGCTTTCAGTGTTGGCTGGACACCCCACCACTCCTCTGCAGAGATGCAGCCGCCCCCGCAGTCTAGCCCGCTTGCTCTGGAGGAGGGAAAAATACTTTCCAGGACTCTTAGAAATGCACGCAGCCTGCCAGAGCTGGTGATGTGGAAAGGCACCATCCCTGACAGAAAACAAACTTTGGTCTGCCATGTCTGAGGAAAAAATCTTCATGGGTTTGTCCTGGAAGAATACCAGAGCCTGGTTTTGGCAGGGGGCTGTGCCTGCGACAGACTGCAAGCTCCTTCTGCTTTGAGGGTGAAAAACAGGAACAGGCCCAGAGGTGCTGCAGGGAGCTTAGATATCTCATTTTATCCTTGGGGCTTTCTCATTAGATAGTTGTGTGTTGTTCTAACCACATTAGCTGGCTGAGTTGTCTGGGCTGAGCTATCTGGAGCTAAAAGCTATAGGCAAAATGCACATTTAATTCAGGAGTCTTCTGTGAAAGGTGTAGCCAGGAAAGTTTCATCTGATGTTGGGGAGACTTCCAGAGCCCTAGCAGTCAAGGCCCACTGACCAATGCCAAATTTCTGAGTTTTCTGTGGTGGTCTGAGAGCGACAGTCCCCACATTACACCACCTTGAGAGGCCCACAGGGAGCACAGGATTACCGTTCTTTGGGTGCCAGTTGTAAGGGTCCAGATTTACCCATGGCCTTTGCGAGCAGAATGAAAATGATCTATCCTGGATATCAGCAAAGGTAACTGGCTTTTGCTGGGTTGCAAACATGTTTTGTTGCAGATGGGCCTTACTGCCTGAAGTACTCCCTTCTCCTGGCTTCACCTATGTGGTGATGTCACATAGGATACGCCCTCTGACCTCCTGTAGCCTGAGGTCTTCTGAATCTGGAACACTCAAAAAGAGGGGGGCATCCAGGCATCCTGCCACAAGCCAGAGATAGAGGGAAGCACATGGCTCACTATGGGACAGAGTGGGGAGGCAGAAAGGTCCTGCTCCACGCCAGCATTTGGGCAGGCTGGGCCTGCAGGAAAGGGTTCAGGGCAGTGACCCCAGCAGGGCTGCCAGGTATACCCCAGGAAAACCCTTGGACAAGATGGAAAGCTGTTAGCCTGGAGGGCTGGTTCTTGATTTTTACCTCCCGTTTTGCTATTAGACCTTGATGGGTAAAGGCATGAGGCAGCTGTGTGACATGGTCAGCGGGTGTATATGGAGCACAAGGGGAGTGTGTGGTACAGGCACTGTGTGGGAAAGGTGGGGACCGTGGTACAGGTATGATGCTCCACCTTTGGGGTCCATCACTGTGAGAGCTCTGCAGCATACACAGCTCTCTCATAGGGAAAACTGCCTAATTGAGTAGTACTTCCTTTTTTAAAATAGTTGTTGGAGATGTTATTGCTGCTGTTCATCTTTCATACTATGGTCAAAGCACTTGTGCATGAAGTGTGCATTTAACGTTCAAGATGGTATAGCTAGGGAGAAACTGTTCTTTTAAAGCATGTCTCCACACATGTTGTGGTACCCATTAAAATCGGGCAGTTGGTAATAAAGTTCTACACGTGGGCATAGCAGGGATAAGTGGTTTCTTATTTCTTTGTAATTTTCAAAAAAATACATTCACATTTAAATATTTAAGATTTTTTTTTTTTTGTCTGCTGTGATCTTTCATATCTGTGATCTGTTTCTGGGCAGGAGAGGAGACCAAGTGGATAGAGACAATTGTGTGTAGCTGTTTAGGGAAGTGGCCCTGTCTATGTCTGTGTAAGAATATGTGCAGTGCATTCTTTCGATCTTGATTGCATCCTCTGACTAATATAGAAATGTATCTATGTAATCATAAAAATCTGCTTATAGTAAAAATGAAAAGGTTAATTATTCCAGTGCCTGTGCAGATGTTACTGATAATGCGTTTTATGTGAAAGAACATGAACAAAGCAGACCTCTGGCTTTCAAAGAGAACAAAGGAATGAAAAATCCCCATACTGTGCCAAATTTTAAAAAGAGAAACCCTTAAGGGAAAGAAAAATAGAAAGTTTGAGAGTCCAGAGTAAAAACAGCAAGTATTAAAAACTGAGAAAAATCTTACCACGACCACATTCATTAGAAAAATTCTATTCTGAGTTACCCTTTGTAAAATATCAAAGATTTATATCCCAGCACAACAAATAAGAAACATAAACGAAATCAGGAGGGTTGAATTACATTATATATTGCTTCAGTTAAGTCTTCGGTTACTTGCATCCTCAGCCTATAAATGCACTGATTCTAGAAGATAAAAATGCTCTTTTATAGGATCAGAAGAGTAGAAACCTTTAAACCAGATACTGCCTAAATCCAGTAATAAATATTACACACTTGGTTTGAAAAGCCATCATCCTGTTCAACATTTTACCTTCTGTTTTCTCCATGGTTGTTCATTTTTACTATAAGCAGATTTTTATGATTACATAGATACATTTCTATATTAGTCAGAGTATGCAATCAAGTTTTGCTTGTGGTCCTACTTAGGGCAACAATTCACAGAAGGTTTCATGCGAGAAGAGGCATGAGCCTGGCATGAGCTAGTGGACCCTGGAGCTGGGGGGCAGGATCACTGTGTTACAGACCCATCAGGGTAAGTCAGGGATGTCTGCCATGTGCCATTCAATTTTAATTCAGAAAAAAAGCACGTGTCCCATGTACCACAAGTTTTAGAAATGCTGGGTTGGAGCCAGTTTAAAAAGAATACATGAATCTGTAGCCCTAGAGGAGCCAAGAAACAATGCCTGCTAGTCATGGAAAGGGGATGTTAATAAAAAGCCAGCTAGTGATAAATTTAAATATGGGCCCAGAGAAATGAAATGCAGTGAGAGATTGCTTCAGGCCTAATAACATCTAAATTTAAAGTTTTGAGTCTAACAAATTCTAAACGTAACTTTTTAGAGGGGATAGGTAGAAGAGCACTATCTCTATTGCTAAGTCAGCATGAAAAGAAAGACAGGGAAGGGGATATGCAGGGATTAAGATATGCCAAATAGAAAATTAAAAAAATAATAAAAAAGAATTTTCTGAAGTTTCCTCAGATCATAGTTTTCTTGAAATATGTTGCAAAATATTCAGTAGTCTTTTATGGAAAAAAAGTAATTCTGGCTAGACAATTTGTGCTGGATTCACATAATTGTGTCAAAAAAATCCAAACTGAGAATAACAGCAAAAATGAAGAGGAATATTTTTTATGTTAAATAAAATGTTTTCATTCTTCTATTTGAAATTACTTGTTCAGTCTGGAATTTCTTTTAAGATTAAAAATGTAAAGTGGTCAGATTCACAGGCTGAATAAAAAACTTTTTTCAACCCGAAATTAAGCTTTTCTGTGAAATTACCATCAAATAATTTTAAAAAAGTATCATTCACATAGGTGCATCCATCCATTTAACCACCAAAAGAGCATACTTTTTCTACTTCCCTTACTGCTTTGACTATCTTCTCTCATTTATTATTATTTAATTGTGCTGCCATTCATCCAAGCCAGGGCTGAACTGTGCTAGCTGCTGCATGATTATATTCCAAAACCTTTAAATTAACTGTTTCACTAAAGAAACCTTTTAGATTAGAGACATAAATAAAAAGGGTTTAATCGAATATTTGTCCAGTGCAGTCAATCAGAAAAAAAAAATGGTTGCCATGGCATCTAAAATTTCCCTGTGCGAGTGTTGGTAGCCGTGATAGTTCACTGGTCAAGCCACAAACTTGGGAGGCCCTGCTACTACAGATTTCTTCTTCAGCTGTAGGAATGTAGCATAGGTCTCTGCTTTCTTCTCTACTTGTTCAGCTGCTGCTAAATTTAGGTGTAGTTCTTTTAAAGTTGCAATCTGCTAAAGAACATTTACTTTCTGTCCTCTGTATTATGTCCACCCTAAACACACTTTGCAAATGATGCTTTTATCATCAAGTCCCATTAGGGAGATGAGGATGTGCCTAGCCTAAGCATTTTCCTTCATGACCTGTAATAGTTCTCAGCTTGAAGTAAAACTCTAAACTTTTCTACTGGCTACTGTAAGGCACCATTAGCAGAAACTGAAATGCAGGCTTATATTAGCTAGGCATTTATGGAATTAGGCCATACAGTATCACCACTGTGTTGATGTATGATTTTTTCCCTTGTGGCAAAGACAACGAGAACTATATCTCCATATTTCTTTTGTAATGTTGTCGCACCTTTAGAGAAAAGTATGTTATCTGAAATGTCATCTAGTTCACACAGAAGTGACAACAAGTGGCACTTTGCATCTGTTCTGGACTCCCAGCAGCTTAAATCTTTCTGAATATGTAAGAGCTGCAGGGATGCTTAGTGATGCATTTCCTATTTGGACTTACCTGAGGGGTTCTACAAAGAATGGGAGCAGGCTGTAGCTTTGGAGCCTCCTGGGAGCTCAGTAGGATGCTAGTTTTGTTTTAATTTCCAAAAGTGCTGTTTATTCCTATTTACCTATCTGGGTGCTCTCACTCTAATTTATGTGCAGATATGTCCAACAAAACAGCTGGGTGTACTGAGTCACTCCTGCTGAACAGAAACTCTGCAGGAGGAAGGGGAGAGCACTTACCAGTTCACCTACTCAAAAATGTTCCAATGCAGAAATTACTAATGCCATGTCTTGTTCTGGGCGGGCCTTCTTCCTTCAAAGAATGACCTTCCTATAAGGAAATATCAGTCTTACAAAATTACTAAAGGAAAATATTTTAAAAAATTTGGCAGGTTAAATGAGTCATTCAAAGGGTCATTATTTAATGTGTAGAACAAAAGCTGGCAAGATTATTCTTGTTCTTTTTCTGTGATAATGCAGCTCCTGGGAATCCTGTTCCTGAAGTAGAAGCACTATGCCAGTACTGGACAATTAAAGAATGAAAAGGATAGTCAATCCCCAAAGGAGCTCAACTTCAAAGTATGAAGACAATGATTTATGCAATCCTCTTGAAAACTCTCCGTTATAAACGTTACCTGGTAGGAAAATTATTGTTAGAGTTCACCAAGGTGTTTTACTCTCTGTTTTCCTCTGTCAAGAATAGCAGGAAGGAACAGCCATCAGCACAGGTGCCAAGTTGGAGGGGGGATTCAAAAAGATCCCATCTACATTGTTAGCAGCATGACAGGTTTGTGGAAGATTAATTCCATCAGAGACTCCTGTTGGGAAAGGATAACCATGGTGCCTGCACTTAGGAGGTGGGAAGCTTTTGTGTCTCCTTTTAGTTACTGCCAGAGAGAGGGGGGGTACTTTTGTGCAACCCTCTGATGGCTGGTCATCTCCTTTGAATATGATCTGGAGAAGAAAGGGGCACACATGGTGGCACTGACTTTCTGTGTCAGGAGGGATGATAGTATAACAGCAAACTGTGTATTTTGAAGGGTATGAAATGCATTTAGTTACAGAAACAGAACTACAGCTATGATTACTGATACAGCCTAAAGCTATCCCATGCACAGAGATAGGAGCCTGTATATATACACACAAATTTATCCCACCTATTCCTGCCTGTCCCTGGTCACAACTGAGGGGGTTTGTAAAAGAGTTTTCTCTTTCTCAGTCTGGTCTTGAATTTCAGTTGTTGTCAGGACCTGATGCATACACGGCAGCTACTCCACACTTCACCATCTGCTGGTCATCTTAGTACCTGACACAACCATCCTCTTTCTCTCTCTCACTTTCATGGTTAACGTCACCTCTCTTTTATTTTTATCGTGCTCAGCCTTCTATTCTTCCACCTCATTTCCCTTGCTTCTCTCTCTGCCACCACATCCACAACCATGCCTTGCCCCCAGCCCTTCTTCTGTTCTTATTCTCTGTGGCTCACCTAGCAGTTCTTACTGCCACAGATGTTGTTCTTATGCTGACATTTCTAACTTCATGGTTACTTCTCCTCCTTTTGCTGTGTCTGGAACTATCACTCCTCCTCTGAAAACATCCACAGCCTTTTTATATCTTTCTAGCCCAGGGTATAAAGGTTAAAAGGCAGAAGATTTGATCAGAGAAGTAAGAATCATTTGCAAGGACAGGGACACTAACAAAAAAAAGTTTAAAATGTAATGAATGTAAACATGGCCACAGGATTCCCAGGAAAGCTCTGCAGCTTAAAAGCAAGAGCAAAAGGTGCATATGTATAAGTTTGCACCTGGCCAGTTCAAGTCACGGCATGGGAGCGCTCCCACATTTCTCACCAACACTAGCCTTTTGCATATTAGCAAACACAAGTACATCTTTCTCTTATCTCCCATAGAATAGGAGACTGTGACTTAGTTTGGTGCCATTCATCTGAAGCCATGGCATTCTTCTCTCTTTTTTACATTTACATACCTGCCTGTTCCCTCTGGACTACACCCGCTCTGTGCACTTGAACATGAAACCCTCAGCCCATAGGAAATACCACGAAGTGCGGAATACAAAGTGCACATCCACAGGGTAACACAGAGTACTATAAACACATATCTGAGGCCTGTTCTCTGCTTTGTCTTCCATAAACTATTGTTAAATGCAAGATCTCAGTTCTTGCCCTCCAAATGCACTGTTGCTTGTTCTGAGAGATCTAAATAAATGCCTAAACGACCAAGGTAAACATCTTCCTACCACAGTGGAAGTAGAACGTCCCTCTGTAAGAGCAAGCCTCCCTGTGTAGGAGACAAAACTTTCCACCTTGGTTTGTCTGAGGCTGAGAAACAAATAGTCACGGCATGGGAGCACTAAGGAAGACCTCATTGCTTTCTGCTCTAACAGCAATACATATTGCTTCAACATTTTTTCTCTAACCTAAACACAGCTGTGGGTATATTAGCCTGAAGCTGCACTAAATCAAAACAGATTGAAAGCAAGAATAAACACTTGAGGTGTGTTAGTCATGGTACTTAATGTGCTGCTATAAGATACTCAGATGTAACAGCGATTAAGATGTTGTAAGAATCTATCCACAGAAAAATGCTGGGTATGCAAATACCCTTGGTGCCTGTGAGTCAACATTTATAGGCAATTGAATCATAGAATCATAGAATCATTTAGGTTGGAAAAGACCCTTAAGATCGAGTCCAACTGTAAACCTAACACTGCCAAGTCCACCACTAAACCATGTCCCTAAGTGCCACAGAATTACAGAATCATCTAGGTTGGAAAAGACCTTGAAGATCATCCAGTCCAACCATTAACCTAACATTGACAGTTCCCAACTACACCATATCCCTCAGCGCTATGTCGACCCGACTCTTAAACACCTCCAGGGATGGGGACTCCATCACCTCCCTGGGCAGCCCATTCCAACGCCTAACAACCCGTTCTGTAAAGAAATGCTTCCTAATATCCAGTCTAAACCTTCCCTCACGCAATTTGAGGCCATTCCCTCTTGTCCTATCGCTTATTACTTGGTTAAAGAGGCACATCTATACATCTTTTAAATCCCTCCAGGGATGGTGACTCAACCACTCCCCTGGGCAGCCTGTTCTAATGCTTGACAACCCTTTCAGTGAAGACATTTTTCCTGATATGCAGTCTAAACTTCCCCTGGCACAACTTGAGGCCATTTCCTCTTGTCCTACCGCTTGTTATTTGGGAAGAGAGTCCAACACCCACCTTGCTACAACCTCCTTTCAGGTAGTTGTAGAGAGCGATAAGGTCTCCCCTCAGCCTCATTTTCTCCAGACTAAACAATCTGTAATATTTGGACTTAAATTTACCATTTTAAAGTAAACCAAATAAAGAATTTAACACAAATATAGGACAATACTTACATTAAAATCTTATAAAATTTTGACTCACAAAATGCATGTGATTCAGAAAAAACTTGGTATATAGTCCACCCTTGCTGGCAATACCCCAGACAGGTGTCAGACTGCCAAGAAAGAAATAAGGAAAAGAGTCTTGCCCAGTGGTGTGTGGTTAGGTGAGTAGGATATGGAGACCAAGGATATGTGGACAAAAAAAATTGCCTTTTGGGAGCTCTGTGTTGGCAGGTAATTGGTGCCCTGCTGAGAGCTGTGCCCAGAAGTGTCAGAGAAACTTCTGTTTCTTCTCAAACTGTGGATGCCCCAGAAAAGGTGGAAATTCTGTGTGATCCAGCCAAAAAGTTAGGCCATGGACCTACACGTACTAGACCCTGGTGAAGCAGCCAAGAGCTAAGGAAGGCCAAGTGATAACAGTGTTGACTGTGTTGGCCAAGGCTGAGAGTAACTATGCAGTTATTTGACACTGTTTGTGTTCTGATTTGACTGTCTATACTTGATGGTGAGTGCCTCATATCCAGGTCAGATGCAACATATTTTGAAAATGGCTCTGCTGGCCTTAGCTTATTTCTGTTAGGACTGAACTGCCTTTTTCCTCTTTCCATTTGTCACCAGCTTTCTATTAAAGTATTGAAAACCAAGTAAACCATCCTCTCTCAGAAGAAAAATGAAGAATAATTGTACATTTATTTTATTATTTTTTTTTATTTTCCTGCCCTTAGCACCTTGCTAGAATACCTGGTCACCTTTCATGCCTTCTGTTATCTAAAGCTAACAGTGTATACACACAGAGTTGTATTTGACTTTGCATTGTAAGGTTCCTGTTAAAGCTAGAAATCCAGTTCTCAGTGTGCAGTGTGAGTGTGTTTCATTTGCTATTAAAAATTATGTGAGTGCTTAATTTTGTGACTTCTAAATATCATTGAACCTTGCAGTATTCTAGGCTTTTTCTGTCTTCATCCAGGATGCTGGATGACATTAGGCTTTTGCTTAGTCCATTGATGGCAGCAAATACTATCAAGGCATCTCAGAAAAACTGAAAAAACATATATTTTTTTAGGTTAATTGTTATTTGAAGAAAGTGTATAGACTGAAGATTTCTGCTGGCAGTTTCTACTTTGAGGTCAGAAGTACTGTCTTAAAACAAGAGAAATTCTTTTAATTATGTCCAACGTCCCATCATAGTTGGTAACCCCCAGCAGGGCAAAAGCCACACTGTGCCACTTAATTTAAGCAAGCTTTTCTGTGGCTTTATGTCACAGAATGAAAAACTCAGATCTATGTAGCAACTTAAGAATTTGTCTGTGTTGTCTTCTGTCCCCTTGCTATTGCCAAAAATAACTTTCTTAAGCTGAAGTTTGGCAATGCCAAATGAAATACGATCAGGATCCAGATGATCTTGATGGTGACATTTCATTCTGAAAAGTGACTTATGTGCCTTTTCTTCCCGACCTTGTTGATTATTTGTGTTACTACTAGAGGGAAAGAAATTCTTCTGGGAAGAAAGGCAGGTCTGTTTGACTATCTATGTCTATTTTTCTGATTTTAGCATGGAAGCAGAGTTACTTCAAGAACAACCAGAAATGTCTGGGCCATAATGGCTGATTGATTTGCTGTGTGGCTTATGAATGCACGAGTGCTCAACATCTGCTTTTTCCTTCCTTCTTTACTCCTTAGGCAAGGGAGAACTTACATGCTTCTGCTTTTGATGTCTCTCCTCTCCCTCCTGCCTGTTTAGGCTGACATCAAATGAAAGAGATCATGCAATGGAAACCATGTTCATGTAAATAAATGTGGAAAATGCAAGAGAATGCTGTAATCAAGAAAAGCTTTGAAAGAAGAACAAGCTTTACTAACTCAAGTGGAAGAATATTGTTTGTTAGTCATTTGTTACGTCTTCTTAGCCACTTTTGAATACAGAGCTTTCTCACCAAAGCCACTTGAATTCTGAGTTTTTAAGTGTTGTATGTCCTAAATGTTGCTTTAGAAAATCAAGACAAAAATCTTATGCCTAAGATCCTCATCTGTACAGCAAGAGCACAGTATCACTGGAATCAGACCTACATGAACCAAAGTGGAGATCTGCCATTCACCTCCAGGCTCTGAGAAGAGATTTTAAAAAATAATTTTCCCCTTTATTGTGTGGAAGTCATGACAACACCCTGGTAATCTTGCCTAGTCAAATGAGTCCCTGGACACTGGCATTCACAGAAAACATGGATGTCAGGAGGTCAGCTAATCCACTTCCTACCCTTAGACTAGGTTGCCTTTGTTGAGCAAACATCATGACAGAGATGAATCTAATCTATTTTTTAAATGTCAGGGATGGGAAGTCTTTATTTCCCTAGGCCATCAGTCACAGTCTGCACAATACTTACAGAAGTTTGTTTTCTGTTTGCTGATTCACCCTTGCCATGAAACTAGTTCAATTTAATTTTTCTGTTACTGTAATTCACCATTGCTTGGAGATTATTCTGGGTTGTGTGGGCTAGTATTAAGCTAGAAAAGCAAGAGATCAGGATAGGAAGAAGGCAAATAAAGTGCAAGATTTTCCGCAACATATTGGTTGATAGAGAACGTAAAGAAAGGCTTTGCTCTTCAGAAGCTGTATTATCAATATTAGAAATGTGGGTTAAAAAATGTAAGACTTGAAACTGTAATGATAGAAGCAGGAAGTTTAATGTCTATTACCCAGTGAGACTAGAACAGTGAAGTAAGCTCTTAGCTGCTTAGGAATGGAGAAGAGAGGGCTAGGCAGCTCAGGACAGCAATATTGTAAATACACGTGAATCGGTGTTTTAACTAATAGCACAGGGAGCTGCTGCTGAAGTCCTGCTGCAAGCTCATCCAAATCATCCTACAGAAACATCAGTCCCTCAGTATCTGTGCATGAAGTACAGAGATGAAATTGTTAGGGGCAACTGAACAGGTAGTAGGTGTGTCAATTTTAAGTTTTAGTACAGCCTTTTCTGATACTTTTCTATGGCATCAAATATTTAATTTAATAGAAAGTAACCTGTTTGAATCTTACCTTAGCATGTAATCAATACAAACTATTTGCTATGAATAAATGATTTTAACATAGTTTTGTGTAAAGCAAATAAGTGGACATCCAAACATCAAAAGAACTGAACTACGCAAGTTAACAGAAATATTGTGTGTGCATGTATGCGTGTGTGGGACATTTAGATAGAAAAATGTGAACGGAAATTAAAAGTCTTGAGGAAGAATCATATTGGCCAAAATAACCTTAACACAGTAGTCGAAGACGGAGACGACTCGTGCTTAAAACCCAGACTGATTCAGTAGTGAAGATGGTAAGGGCGAAATTCAGTTGTTTAAACATAGGTGCCTACTGTCATTTATAAGGCATCAGCATGGGACGGGTGAATATGACAAAATTAATCGAAGACCTGAAACCTTCTGGAGTGGTAACTTGTGGCTGAGTGGAATACCCTACCAGGTCTAAAATGGAAGAAGGCACCTATGTGTAGGCAACTGAATTGCACTGTAATTTAAGGAGAATGAGTAAGTCAATTAGTATAAATAAGAAACTGTGGTATGTAGAAAATTGATATGGGGAAAACAGAGATGGCTAGCGGGGTAACAAGAAGAAATAAGAAGAGCATCTGAGGAAGACTGTTGGTATTACACACTGATGACCAGATCAAAATAGCGAAATTCCTTACAGCTTGGTTCTGCAGCACTAACATTTCTGTTCTGCAGCTGAACAAGAACAGGCTGATATGTCTGTATTGCAGAAGGATGAGCAACTATTCTCCAGTGGTACGTCAGCAAGATGATGAGTCAGGCCACCGGATAGTGACAAGCTGGGCTCACAGCCAGCAGGACAGCTTGCTTTCTTGCCTGTGGCACTGCGGGAAACAAGGCTGCCTGTTTGGTTTGTCAGGCAGGCATACAGACTGCCTTTCTGCCTGGCTTCTATCAAAAACATTAAACTCAAACAAGGTATTGTTGTAAAGCCTTCACATTCTGCTATCATAGCTTGTCTTTGGGAAACTACTCCCTCTGATGTGTTTCAAGCAACTTTGAATCTGATTCTGTCCCTAGTACTGTCTCAAAGATACCACATAGTGCTCAGCAAATCTTTTATCCAGACTTCTCAGACACACTCATGCACATCTTCTTAGTTTTCTAGGTATCATCTCAAGGCCCTGGGGTATGATATGGAGAAACTATTCAGCCCTGCAATCAGTGCCTGAAGGGGTAAGGTTATAGTGCTACATCCTCTGAAAGACTAAGCATTAGGTTCCTATTGCATAATTGGGATCAGTGGCTGTATTTCACCTTAAGATCCACATGTTTTTATTCACCATTTGGAAATCAGTTGAAACTGCCCAATTATCTTCTAAGTGTTTTGAGAAAAGCAGATGTTTGTGAACTTCTTGCACTCTAGTGATAAGTGCCATAGAAAATGCACATGAAGAAACTTGCTAGTCTGACTGTATTCAGAATGAGAAGAAAGTAGAGCAAAGAAGGCTTAAGACCACACATCATATTGATGCTTATTTAGTGACTATTGTCCTTCTTGTGCACTGGGAATCTTGTGTGTTTGCATGTTTGTGACATCCTCTGTGATCATCGAATTGATTTCCCTAGCACAACGTATATGGATAACAGGTTTAATTCAGATGCCACTGGCTTAATTTGGCCATTACCCTATTTGAGTAGTTGGCTTTACTAGACTGCTATCCATGTTACAGATTTACTATGGTGTACCTTGATTAGATTGTTATATATCTTGCTCTTTCCATGTTGTGACTATACCGTTGCCATAGCAAAATATTCAATGGATAAATTGGCAGTAGTTTTTATTTTCTCCTAAAACAGTAAGAAGTTTATTAATTTCATTTCTGTGCTATTTTCCCTTCCCCTTTCTCTCCATGTGCTGTCTCAGATTCTCCTGAGCATCTCTGTTGCTAATAGCTTCACACTTCTCTATTACTGCATCAGTTTCTAATGGTTACTTGGACACTTGACAGATAGAGTTACA
Organism: Strix aluco; assembly: GCF_031877795.1. Classification (NCBI taxonomy): domain Eukaryota; kingdom Metazoa; phylum Chordata; class Aves; order Strigiformes; family Strigidae; genus Strix; species Strix aluco. Next base: position 80,411,626 of record NC_133932.1, read on the forward strand.
GATTAATTCGGCTTTGAGGATATTATTTTGTTTTGGTTGAATTTTATTTTCCCCTTCCCTTTTAGTTTTCCCTTCTCCAAAACTTCAGAGAGTGTTTTGTTTTGGACTTAGAAGTAAACACTAGTATTTTTTTTTAAATTAAGTAGTGTCAACATTTGTCACTGATAATGCTGGCAAAGGAAAAATATATTTCTTAAGATTCGTTCTTTGTCCTTTTCCTACCATTACAATAATACTGGAAAAATATAATTTAATATTTTACTTTAATACTTTTAACTGTATTCTTAAAATAAATTACTTGTTCGTGACCAGTATTCTATTCCCTTGTCCAAACTAAGAAATATTTGGATAGTCAGTCATTGCATATCTACTTCACAAAGGTAATGCTTCATGAATAGAAGTCAATTTTAAAGTTTACATCTTCCTTTCTCCCACTGCCTAACCCAAACTTTATTGACATCTTGGGACTTGCATTGCATCATCATAGCTTTTAATTCTGAGTATCTAGTTAGACAAATTTGCTTCACAGAAATCTAAACCTGCCAGATTTTGCTGATGGGCAGAGCTTTTCTTCATATGTTTTGGGAGATGATTTAAATTAATTATTCAGGTTCTGGAATGCATAAGCACTGTTTTGTTAAAGCCTGTCCTTTCAAACCACTGCACCATTTCCATAAATTTATTTCCTTGTTTTAATCTGGAAGGATCTACAGACAGTTGTTGACATGTGTACTGCTTATTGCTTGCAAAATTCTGTGGAACATTGTCTACGCTCACACAGTGCATGCTGTTGCCAGCCCTGTCATTGTTCACTGACAGCAAGCTTAAGCTTGATTTTTCTGACTTATGGTTATTATGACATACTTGCAAGCTCGAACTGATGCTGTTTCTTCAGTAATACAGTGTAGCCCAGACCCTACCTCTCTTTTAGCTCAACAACATGGCAACTCCGATGCCTCTAATGAAGGCCAGGTGCCAGCCCTGTTAATTGTTTCACTGGTAATGCATTTTAGTGGGAAGAGATAGGGCTGGTTGCTACTGGGGGCATGAGATGAATGAACAGAACGTAAGAATGGTGCCTGTCTTGCAGCTGGTTCAGCTGGAGTGGGAAGGAGTCTAGGAGATCAGGGTTGTGATTAGTTGTAGGAGGTCAGTAACTAGTGGTGTAGATCAGGGGTTGACACTGGGTTCAAAACTATCCAATATCTTCATAAATCATCTGGATGATGGGGCAGAGGGCACCCTCAGCAAGCTCCCTGATGATGCAGAACTGGGAGGAGAGGCTGATACACCAGAGAGTTGTGCTGTCATCCACAGGGACCTCAATGGGCTGGAGAAATGGGCTGACAGGAACCCATGAAGTTTGAAAAAGAGAAACTCAAACTCCTGCACCTGGAACAACCCCATGCACCAGTACAGGCTGGGGGCTGCCCAACTGGTTTTCAGCTTGGCAGGAAAGGACCTGGGGGTCCTGCTGGGCACCAAGTTGAACATGGGCCAGTGATGTGTCCTTGTGGCAAAGAACTTAATGGTATCCTGGGCTGCATTAGGAGGAGTGTTGCTAGCAGGCTGAGGGAGATGATCCTTCCCCTCAGCACTGTGAGGCCACATGTGGAGTCCTGTGTCCAGTTCTGGGCTCCCTGGTACAAGAGAGACATGGAGAGTCCAGTGAAGGGCCATGAAAATGTTGAAGGGACTGGAGCATCTCTCCTATGAGGAAAGGTTGCAAGAGCTGGGTCTGTTCAGCCTGGAGAAGGCTCAGGGGAAGCTTATCAGTGTGTACAGTGGGTGCAAAGAGGACCCAGCCAGGGTTTTCTCAGTGGTGCCCAGTGACAGGACCAGAGGCAACGGGCACAAACTGAGACACAGGAGGTTCCCTCTGAACATCAGGAAACACATTTATATTGTGAGGGTGATTGAGCACTGGCACAGGTTGCCCAGAGAGGCTGTGGAGACCTTGGAGATCTTCCAAGATCTTCCTTGGAGATCTTTCAGGAGAACTGCCCCTAGGTTGTCCTGCTTGAGCAGGGGCGTTAGACCAGCTGACCTCCAGAGGACCCTTCCAACCTGAACCGTTCTGTGATTCTGAGACTGCAGAGAGGTAACAGCATGGCAGGGACTCATTCTGCCAACTATTTTTTCATGGAGATTAATTGTTCTTTGCTTACTTCAGATACACGTCCTGCATTCCTATTTTCTTTGGTCTCTTGCAGTTTCCTCTACTCCCTTGGGTCACACTCCCTGTGGCAGGCAGCGGTGACAGTACTAGAGAGGAGCACGGTGATTGCTCGCTTAACTTTTAGAGAATTGCTTCAAGGAATTAAATAGCTACTTTACTTTGTACCACCAGACGCTCCTAAACATTGTGAAACGACGAGGAGTCTTTTTGTTTGTTTGTTTTCTTTATAATAGAAGCATCTGCAACATGGGGGAAGGAGAGGTGACAGCAAGCGTTTCTGGTGGGGTTTCGTTCCCTTCAGCTGGACTCGCCCCTGACTCGCGACGTGTTTTTCTGTCCAGAAAGGCGCGGGGCCCCCTTGCCTGGCGCTGCGTGCACCGAGGAAACGCTTTCCCTCGGCAAGGGGCACACACCGGCGAGAATCCAGGGGGAGGAGAGCAGAGCCCCCCGCGGCGCCGGCGGCCGTCTGCCGCCTGTCCGACCCGGCCCGCGCTGAGGGGACCAAGGTCCGCCCGTGCCCCCTCACGGCGGTGCGGCCCCACTTCCCTCCCGCGGGGAGCTCGGCAGCGCCGCGGGGCGGCCCCTGTTCCTCCTGGGGGGGGAGGCGCGGCCTCCGGGGCTGCCCGGCGCCTCTGCCTCCGCCTCAGTCTCCGCGCCCGGACGGGCGACGCGGGGGAGCTAGGCCGGCAGGAGGCGTCCTGCGGCGGGAGGGAGGAGAGGGAGAGGGAGGAGGAGGAGGAGGAGGCGGGGGGCGCCGGCGTTCCCGGAAACAGCGCCGGCCGGCGGCGGCAAAGCGGCGGCGGCGGCAAAGCAGTGGGAAGTCGCCTC